>NW_006800001.1:1236623-1396675 GCF_000485575.1 Poecilia formosa
TGGGGCTTTGAAGGATACCGGATAAAGAACAGAGAAAAAAAAAGATGACAGATTATTCGTATTCATCCGGCGGCGCATTGAGCAGCCTTTCAGTGTCGCGTTCCTCCTTCTATTCAGCAGCCGAACAACAAAGACACATTAAGTTACAACCAAATTGTAACCATGACATCAAGGGTTGACAAATGTTTTCACACGTCCACATGTTGTTCTTTGCATCGTTGAAGCTTTTTATAGACATCATAATTACTGCAGGAAATAAGACGGAAGAAAAGGACAGTGAGAACTTTTTCTTGACCTTAACCAAAGGAGATTAAGTTTAATTCAAAACACCTACATGGTCTTCTAGCTGCACAGCTAGAAGACCATGTAGGTCTTCTACAGCAGCTAGAAGACAGCAGGGCAATACAAAATGCAGTATGCTTAATACATTTCTCTTCAATACAATATGCATGAAAGTGTTCAAAGTACAAGGTGGAGAAAGTAAAGCTTGTAGCAATGCATGTAGTTCGTATAATGTGATAGAGTGCATTTTCTTTTAACAGGTAGATTGACAGACATTACAGTACAGACCAACCTGACATTCAGATCCATCATCTCTTATCCAGTTTATGTTTCTGTTGATAAGAGACAGATCCTCTCTGCACTCCACCAAAGAGATGTCCACTCACTATCAGATTGTCTTCAGGTTGTTGGGCTGTTCGTGACGTTTGGCCGGAGATGCCAACATGCTCCTCTACTGCATTGGATAGCCTTCAGTCTGAGTACGACAGTCAGTGTCGAACTCTGGATCATAACAAAAAAAAACATAACAATGAGGAATGGAGCGAAGGAATACATTTTTACTACAACTCTAACAACAAGCCTCCATTACAGAAATGTAGGGTTTCAGAGATATTAACACTTACATAGTCAGTTTTGGAGCTTGAATCTTTGAAGAATCCATGGACGGATCAGAAGGGGGAGGTTAGGCTGAGGACTGGCGATTCATCCTCAACCAGACTGGTTCAGTATAAAAAAGGCAATAAAAGGATTAAAACATGCTGCAAAACATATATAAGAAGACACAACAGTGGGAATAACGCTCTCAACATGAAAAAGCCTTTTACATTTTTTCAAAGGAAAAAAATCGATCAGAAAGGTTGATAAATCTTGACACTTTTGAATTTGCTGTGTGCATATTGAACAAAAATATTATTTGTCTTGACATAGTTAACATTAAGCTAGANAATTACTGCAGGAAATAAGACGGAAGAAAAGGACAGTGAGAACTTTTTCTTGACCTTAACCAAAGGAGATTAAGTTTAATTCAAAACACCTACATTGTCTTCTAACTGCACAGCAAATCCAGGAGGCCCAGATTAACTCTGTCAGATTTGATTTCAACACTTTTAAAGTGTCAATATGGGTCCACACCAGAAAGTGTTAATTTAACTCTTCTTGGAGAGTTGGTACCTTAACTCTTATAAAGTGTCAAACATCAAATCTGCTGGAGTTAATAATTTAACACTTACTAACACTAATTCAGTGTTAGATCTTAATATTAACTCTCACAGAGTATTTCTTTAACTTCTTAAGAGTTATTTGTAATTCATATTAAAAATTCCTTGGAAAATAAACATTTAATAAAGAGGCAATGATTTTCTCAAATGCAGTTATTTCAAAATGTGCACCATAATTACAAAACATATTACAACGTGAAATAATGTGCATGTTTCACATGTCGCTTTCATTCACATATTGCTTATTAAAAGGTCTAACATATCAGCTGGGCAATACAAACTGCAGTATGCTTAATACATTTTTCTTCAATACAATATGCATGAAATTGTTCAAAGTACAAGGTGGAGAAAGTAAAGCCTGTAGCAATGCATGTAGTTCGTATAATATGATAGAGTGCATTTTCTTTTAACAGGTAGATTGCCAGATATTACAGTACAGACCAACCATTTCTTATACAGTTTATGTTTCTGTTGATAAGAGACAGATCCTCTCTGCACTCCACCAAAGAGATGTCCAGTCACTAACAGATTGTCTTCAGGTTGTTGGGCTGTTCGTGACGTTTGGCCGGAGACACCAACATGCTCCTCTACTGCATCGGATAGCCTTCAGTCTGAGTACGGCAGTCAGTGTCGGACTCTGGATCATAACAAACAAAAAACATAACAATGAGGAATGGAACAACTCTAACAACAAGCCTCCATTATAGAAATGTGGAGTTTCAGAAATATTAACACTTACATAATCATTTTTGGAGCTTGAATCTTTGAAGAATCCATGGAGGGATCAGGAGGGGGAGGTTAGGCTGAGGACTGGTGATTCATCCTCAACCAGACTGGTTCAATATAAAAATATAAAAAAGGCAATAAAAGGATTAAAACATGCTGCAAAACATATATAAGAAGACACAACAGCGGGAATAATGCTCTCAACATGAAAAAGCCTTTTACATTTTTTCAAAGGAAAAACATCGATCAGAAAGGTTGATAAATCTGACACTTTTGAATTTGCTGTGTGCATATTGAACAAAAATATTATTTGTCTTGACATAGTTAACATTAAGCTAGATGGAATCAGAAAATGTTCAACATGAACAACCTGAAGCAAAAGCAGATGTAAGCTTAAAGATGAATATTGTAAACTTTCAAAACTATAACGCCTAATTATTATAGGTGTGTGAGAAATAGTGTTTATCTTTTCTTGCATGCACAAATAATAGGTTTATTTTAATAAAAAAATTTGAATAATCGTTTTTGCTCTGCCGTTGCGACTATTTTAATATATTATCTTAAGAGTATTGAAAGGTGAAGTTACAATAAAATGTCAGCAGGAAGTAAAGAGTCCTCTAAGTGTGTTCCAGTACGACATGTCAGCCACCTACTTTTTTCTTGGGACTTTTGGGGCAAGGCAGAGCTAAGTAAATACAAACGGACACAAACAAGCAACAGAAAACAATAAAAGACACAAAAAAGAAAGAAAGAGATAAACAGCTTACAGTGTTTTAAACTAACCTATCTGAAACTCCAGAAACACACGTATTTGAATTTATTCTTCCACTTTCCGAAAATTGCCTAAAATGTAACAATGCACAGAAAACGAAGTAAATTTGCATTTTGTTCTCGTAACTTTCATAACTGTGGGAACACAGGATGCAGACTGGAAGGCACTATGCTTCCTCCCTCCTTGCGTTTAGCTGCTGTTTAGCTCTGCAAACTAAATCCACGCCAGAGGAAAATAATAATTCCTCAACACCCCCAGCAAATCAGAGAAATGACAACCAATTTCACTGTGCCTCCAGATACTTGGATTTACATGCCGCATCAAACAATAAATACTTGGGGAATAGGTGTGAATATTATGATCTGGAATTGGATGGCAACGTTTAAAGAAATGCCTCATTCGATAAGGTCCTAAATTTGAGCTGAGTAAAGAGACTTCTTATTCTCAGACGCTTTTGAACCTGAAAACTGAACGCTTGCAATAAATGAAGCAGAAATGCTACTGCGCATTGCTTAGAGCAATGTATAATTTATTAACACTAAAACATACTGGTCTGTGCATCAGCAAACAATCATGTAGTGCAGAGAGATGGGAATAAAGAAGGACAAAACATAAACTCATCTTAAAGTGCAACAAAAGCTATAAATGTGATTCAGCACTTTGAAAATCTTTTTTTTTTAATTATTACTGTTTTATCAAACATAGTTTAGCACCGATAGTCTAGATGCACACCTTCAGCTCAAATATTCATGAAATCAGCTGCACCTTTTGACTTGACTCCAAAAAGCCTGCTCTGGCTCGTATTTGAGTTGTTATCTCGAACCAGCGTCTCTGTTTTGCACATGTGATCAGATTATTCAGAACAAAGACGGACAGAACAAAGCTCCCCTTCTAATCTCTGCTGTCTTTGTCTCTTGTTGTCTCAAAATGCCAGAGCCAATACGGCAACAAATCCTTTTTTTTTTATTTATTCCCCCCTCTCAGCCATCCAGCCCAGACACATCTGCAGTCAGATGAGTGGGAAGGAGGCCGGGAAGACGGAGAAGTGCACGGGGTTCCTCTTTCGTTTTGGTAATGGGCTTGGCGACGATGAAGGGAATGGAGATGGAGATAACAGCTCTGTTGTCAGCGCTTCTGTAGACAGATGTGAGAAAATTCGGGGGTTCAGAAATGAAATAGCGTTGACGCGAGATGTAAATAAAACATCTATTGGAGTTCATATCAAAGGCAAGGCAGGCCTCCAGACAACTAATTGAATTCTTTACAAATCTGGTAAGAAGAAAGAGGAGGAAAAAATCAAGAAGAAAACACACCTGTGAAGAAATGTGTTTTCAGACAACGTACGTAAACATGTGAGGGGGACAAAACAACATATATATATTATTTCCTGGTCCTATTATGTAAAATTAACTTTTTTTGAGCTTTACATCATGTTGTGTTCATCAAAAACATATCTAGTGTTGCTTTGATTCTTTCATGCATGTTTGAGAAATCCTTGAATCTTGCAAAACGCTTGGGAGGCTTTCTTAAAAGACAAAGGCCCAATTACAATGTCACATTTCTTTCAAGTCAAATTTGACATATACAGCATTTTTATAACAACTGAAGGCAACATAATGACTTGACTGTGCTATAAAATGGCATTATATGCCTGGTAAGTACATAATAAGTGCCCTTTAATTTATTAACCGCAAATAGCTGGTTTCCTTTTCTTTGGAAGAAACCAAATATCACCAGGCCGAGTGTGTGGTGGGATTAGCCACGGATCGAGAGGTGTTTACAAGAAAAATTCCCAATTCTGCTCTATTTTTCAGATCCCAACTCTCAATTTAGGAATTATTTCTGAGATTTACTCGAGTCTGAGCGATTTAATGCAACAGGTGTTCTAGTCAGTGCTGCTCTTTTTTTTTTTTGTGGACTGACAGCAGAACAGGTGATTGCCTGTTCATTGTCATTCGAGCAGTCGGCTGTGCGTGAAGGTCAAGACAAGGAATAAGCCAATCAGAGGAGAGAGATGAGACTGAAGTGTGATTGACTGGCTGGCTGCTGGTGGAGGAGCTGTTAGGTGAGTTTGGGGCTTCGAGATTGAGGAGTGTGTATGTGTGTTAGGAGGGGGTTTTATGTAACAAACAGTATATGCATACCCAATGAGAAATTGGTAGACGAAAAGGCCCTGGTTGCCATGACGGCACACTTTGGTGGGATGGAATATCTTCTTGGCCTTGATGACACCACAGCGCTGATGGTTTTAGGTTATGAGGATGTGTGTGTGCGTGTGCATCTGGGTGTGTGTGTATGTAAGAGACTTAAAGGCCCATTGACTGTTGCCTTGCAATGACTGTTTTTACATTCCGTCTCATTATGGCCACAAACTTCAGTCTTTATTTGGACAATTGGGAAAAACATGAAGTTTTGCCCAGTTGTGAATGGAAAGGAAAATGCTAGATAAGTTTCTCAGTTTTTAAAATCTAAGATGCCGTGCATTTGTATTTGGCCTCTTTTACTCTAATTAACCAAAGTAAAATTAAATGCAGCCACCTGCCTGTAGAGGACTGCTGTGTCATCTCAATATAAATGCAACAGTTCATGATCAAGGATCAAGGATCAGGGATCCTTGATCCTTGATCATGGAGATCAAGGATCAGGGATAAAGTTTTGGAAAAATCATTCCAGGGTAAGTTATAAAAGAATATCCCAAGCTTCGATCATCTTAGCCATGTAGTATTCTTGGAAGAAACCCTGTTTAAGAGTCACAGAGACATGAGAGTGGAGCAGAAATTTACCAGCTAGAGAATAACCCAAAACAAGCGACCAGAGCTACAGTGAAATACTCAGGTCTGGATGTCAAAGTCCACTGCCTGGTGGCCAGTGTCATGTAATTTCCAGATGGTCAGGCACACTTGAATCAAATTTGCTGATTCATGAATGACCTAATTATTTGATTTGTTTACGTTGAAACAAAGGCGCATCTAAAAGCCAAGACACGAGGACTCGAGTTTGAGAATGGTGATTCAGAACAAAGTGTGTTCACGTGTTAGCGTGATCCAGTCGAATTTCAGAACTAAATCCAACTGAGAATATTTGGCAGAACTTTAAAAATAATTATCACAAACATTTTCCGTCCAATCTGACTCAGATTTAGCTTTCTTTCTTTATTATTTTTTTTTTATTTTGTTTTATTTTACAAATAATGGAGCCTGTAGCAAAAAGTTTGTCTTTATTCCTGAAAAGTTTAATGAAAATATAAATGACACTTTTCAGATTTTTATTGGTAAAAATTCAGAAGCTGCGTACCATTTATCTCCTTCTTTGCAGCTGTCTCCTGTTGTTGTTGGCCTATCTAATAAATTAACAAAATATCTGAGTAAAAACCCCATTTTACTCTCACATGTATATCAACTTTTCATTTTTGATTACCAAGCGTTTTTTCAGTTTGTTTGTTTGTCTCACACCCACCAGTGTCATAAATCTCACAATATGACATAGAGAAACACTCAGAGTTTCACTTTATGAGATCATCTCCAAATAAAGGCTTGAGGGCAGAACATATTTCCTTCTTACAATCTTGTGTCTGCGGCGTAATTGATTAGATTATCTGGATTGAGTTGTCATATATTTGATGTTTAAATTGTCAGACTCTTTTAGCTGGATACAAAAAGTACAGGCCTATCCCAGATTTTATGCCAACTTATCCTAATTGTAAATCCAGCTGATAAGGATACGGTGCGTCGTACATTGTTTTAATCGCCTGGTAAAACGGCAATCATTGTCCACTTTTCAAAGATGCAATCATCCATTAAAAGAAATGATGTAAGAATGATTTCTGATATGACACACAACACTCATGACGTATTCAAGGTTAATTATTCTTCTACAGCTGTTGCTGTATTGTTAGTCAGTAGCCTGGCCAACGATAAAAATGTACAGATCAATGACAGTGAAAAAGAACGAGAGAGTTTTGACAGCCATGGGAGAAAAACAAAATATATTAGGAGAATACATGACTTCTCTTCCCTGTGAGACCATATGGAGACCTTGTGGTTGTCATCCTCCTCCTACACATTTCTTCCCGTCTCTCCCTCTCTCATTTATTTCAATTTGTCATGCTTTGCTTTTCCCTTAAGAGAGCGCGCTTGCTTGTAAGTGGCCCCATATAGGCCGCGAAATTGTGTCTGCGCTTTGGCTGTAATGAAACATTTAGATGCAGGAGGGAGAGTGATGGTTGTGCATTAATACTGGTGTTGATGTTGCCAGGGCAAAGTCTCTGTTTTCAGGCTGCTGGCTCGACTTTCTGATCCCGGGCTGCACGGAGGGAGAACATGCTTCATGTCAAAAATGACGAGGCTGGTCGTAGCGAAGCAGCGGTCAGGGATTTTTCCAGCAGTGTCATGAGTTTGACATCAGAACAAGTTCATGAAAATAAGTCATTCTGGGCAAAACAACTTTGTTTCTGAAAAATAAAGTAAATTGTAAAACTACCCAGAACACGTACCTGGACATTCTAAAATAAGTGAGTGAAACACATTTACAGTATTTAAGACAATTTTGTCAGGAATAGGGAATTACAACTTAGCATGCCATCATGCTGTATATTCCAATGAATTCTCACGTTAGCCTTTATAAGCTCTTTTTTTTATAAGCCATTGATGAAATTTGAAACACACCAACAATTATGAGTAACTCGTCTAATTTTAACTTCAGAGGGAAATGTAAAAACAAAGAGCTAAAAAAGAACGCTGCTCGTGAAGCTTAATTAACCTCTGCCACCTCCAGCAGCGTGGAATTTATCCTCCAACCGTGGAGCGCCACAATCAACACTTCAGCACATGTCGCGGCATTCAGCCTGTTGTTAGAGTCGGAGGTGTTAAAATTTTAAAGAAACGCGTCCTTTTTATTCGGAGGCTTTGGTCTTCGTATGCTTGCCCAATCCTGCTGGGGCCAGTTTGTCTTTGGCAGCCAAAAAGAAGGAATGCATTATGCACAGCTTGCATCTGCCTGTGTTTAGATGCTATGCACAGCTTCTGCAAATAATTAATCTAGATCAACAGCAAACATACTCTGTCTTAAAAGGGGCTGAACATGATTTTGAGAATCTGTGTCACTCTTTATGCACGTAGAGAAATATTCAAAATTTAGGAGAATAAGTGCGATGCGATAGACTGATGTTCATGCTCACACGACGGAGACGTAAAATATCCACCATGTTTAAACTCTGATGCATTTACTATTTTCATTTCCATAGTCTTCCTTTGATGAATTCCCAAGCTCTCCACGTTGCTCCGTTTGTATCAATATTTTATCATAAAAAAACACAAAATCTAAACAGATATCTAGTAAAGTCGAAGGTTTCTTTGCTCTTTCCAGTTCAGTGTAGGCTGTGGCTTCAGGCAGACGCACTTTCTTCATTATGCACTCAGCTCCAATGAGACTCTGAACACGTTCTGCAAGCAAATCATTTGTGAGAGTTTCTCTGAATCCGGTTAAGGGTCATAGACTTGTGGGAGACAGAGAGAAGGCATTTGTATTGAGAGATCAAAGCCCGGCATGTCTTTGTGATGTTTTTTATATTTTTTTTTATTTTTTTTTTTACATTTTCCATGTCCGTCTCCTGAGTGATACTTTGAGCTCTGCATAAAATTGTTCCATTTTATAGATGAGAGGAACACATCCACAGGAGCAAAGTCTCACACTCTCTGATACGTGCTTGAACTCTACCAGTCTACTTCGCATAAACCACTCCCTACAAAATAACACAGATATACAATTATTTACAATTGTTGACATCAAGGAATTGTTTTGCCATGACCATTTGCTCCCCAGACCAAACTGAATGAGAAATGTGAATAAAGAAATGGAACAATGTACGTTGATTTTAAAGAACAATTTGAGTATTCAGGTTGCAGAAGGATAGCTAAAAGGTTTTTATTGTTGCTTAATACGCTTGAAAAACCATTGGGTTTCAATGAGCACATACTAACTGATTTACAAATAATTTTAAACACATCACCTATGAAGGCAACTGGTTGCGCTGGATTTTATTTAGCGGTATCTGCGTAAAGGTTGGTGAATATCTACAGCACGCTGTTAAAATTTTTCCTTGTGTTCGTTTCCTCCCACTTCACCACAATGCCTTACTTTGTGTTGGTCTGTCATATGAAATCGCAGTAAAGTAGACAGAAGTTTGAAGTTTATAATGATGAGATAAGGTGTGAGGAATGTGAGGAGTGTAACAACTTTGCCCAGGCCCTGCATGTCCAAAGTCAAGATTGCACAGTGTAGCTTAACGTCTGCCAAAAAATAAAAGAGAAAATGGCTAAATTATCATTTCATAAAACAGGGCAGAAATGAGCCTGTCAGACATTAACCAGGATAACAAATGTTTTCACCGTGGAACCAGCCAGATCCTTGACCTCCAGCCAGAGAATAACTTATGCTTATGCATTTACCTTATAGGTTCCCAGAACCAATTTAAAAATGGCTCAAATTCTTCCTGCTGAGTTCATTTATTGGACTATGAAAGCAGCCCGACAGACTTATGACACAGCCATCATGGCTAATGTAATTAGTCTGTAGTTATAAAAAGAATGGTGGTAATGAATTGTTTAATTCTGGAGCAGGAGTAATCCTTTTTCCTGCTACGCTTTAATATCTCGCACTCCAGAACATCCTCTCTGACACTGGGCCCGCTTGTTCAGCGAAGCTCTTGTGGTGCCCAACGCTTTGGGTAAATCCTGCTTTTTTTAAATTTTAGAGAGGCGATCACAGTCATAGAATCATGCTCTTATAGAAACAAGCCAGATGCATCATAACTCCCTGTCCTGTTGGCCCTGTCAGTCTGATGCCCACCCCAAAGCAGCGAGAGGGCCAGAGGTTGGAGGACTCCGTGCGAGAGTGCCTCAGGTCTTCTACCAAGGGTCCTGCACAGACTCTGCTGTCTGCTGGAGGGTGAAATAAGCATACTGAGCAGTGGTTCATGTCATGAAACCAGATAGGAGGGGTCTTCCATCTTTAGCTCTCCTGCATGTTTTCCAGCAGATAAATTGCATATCCGGTCTGAGCGGGAGGAACTGAGACTGTCTCTCAATATTTTGACCCAAGGGTCACTCAGCTGGACAAAGTGTATGATGGCGATGATGGCATTGGCGGTGGCCATGGAAGTGTCACTTCAAGATTCACTCAGTCACTGGCAGCAGATTTACTCCTGGTTGATGGTGTGTTGTTCAAAGAATCTATAGACCTCAGTACCAAAGCAGGACTGTAACAGATTCCCACAGAAATAACTAATGAAAAGCAGAGTGAAAGAAACGCTGGTGTGTATAAAACATTGGTGTGTTTTATTACACACCAATGTTCTGATGGCAAGGATTTTCAAGGTTTGTTTCTATGCTTTCCTTAACTTTTTTGATGATGTTTTTACTTGAAACTGTTACAGATTATATTTATGAATAATTTTGAATAAGAATTAAAATAGAGTTCCTACTTTACTGAATTGGTTTTTAACCAATCTTAAGCATGTCTCATTAATCCTGAAAACAACATTCAGTTTCAGGGTTTCCCTCCAGTGTATTATAAGCCTGGCGGTGCCACCAGGCTTCACTCAGCCTTGCTGAGCAATGCTGACTATTTATTTAAGTTATTTTTTAAATGTTTGCATTCTTTAAGACTTTATAGTCGGTGTTCAGATATTAATCTTCTAATCTTCCTATAACATATAATTATCAATTGATATTTTCAAATTTCCTGTCAACTTTAAACATTTTTTAACTCAAAAACACGTCAGGCTGCTGGATGAATGACTGCTGAGCGCCACAACCACGAGGCTTAGCAAGTTTTCAGGGGGAAACCTTTGGTTTTCATTCCTGAAAAAGTTCATACTGAGCCATCTTCTCCAATCAAGACATGAAAGCACAAAAACAACATATATACATACAAATATTCTCCGGCCTCCTTCAGCTGGGCGCTGTGACCTTTCAGGCTGCAAAAAATGCTAAAGAAGAGAAAAACAAAACAAAAAAACAGAGAACACGAGGGGTTTTATGCTTCAAACAAATCTTAAGACAATAAAAGACCTCCATCCGTATTCTCCTGTATTGTCTGCATCGAAGCAATAAGCACAGCACTGAAACACAGTAAAACAGATGATGAGAGGTCCTGTACTCAAGAGGGTTTATACCTTTGTGGCTTAGAATCAGTCAGAGAATTTTTTTTTCTTTATATTGATACTAAAATTACTTCAGTGTTTGTAGTTCAGTTGTATTCCAGCCTGTTCACACTTTCAAACCTGAGATGGGCTTAGAAGACAAGTAGAGTTTGCTTTTTCCTAAATCCAAATTTTCCAGGTTAACCAACAATCCATGAAGATTCCAGGCTTTATTTAGACAAGTATGTTTAGGAGCACCTTATAATTTTACGGTTAAGATTTGAGGCCACGGTTGCAATACAGAGAATAAAGTATGAACTAAAAAGCACAATTCGATCTCCTTTCTCTTAAGACATAAACTGTGTTCATTTTGGGAAAGTGTGAATTGTGTTAGAGTAACTCTGTGGAGCACAATAAAACTTTTTGCTATTTAACAAGTCAGTGTTAATCTCTCCGCAAAACCCAAAACTAAGACCTTTCATCCTATGTATTTGATGCAAATGGTGCAGTCAGACGTGCTGGAAAATGACACTTGTTTTCTGTTTTCTTCTCCCCCCTCTGACTCCCCCTCTGTGCACTACTTTGCAAATTAAATGCAATGTTTGTGACAGTTTGATGCTGGTGGAGGCAAAAGCAGGCAGAGCTTTGAATAGCAAAATGTTCCCTTAGGGGGACAGCCCCGGTTTGATGTTCTTAATAAACTTCAAATCCGACAGGCTGACAGAGGCAGCGTGCTGCTGTTTATTTCTCTTCTATTTCCACAGTGAGATACGGGGCCCTGTTGAAATGAGAAAAGCAAAACTTTAACAATTTTAAAGGAAGGGATGGAAAAGCAACGTATGCTTGTAAGGAGATTGTCTAATTGTGTTTGAAAAATAAGTATCAGAAATGAGAGGTGATGGAGTGCATAGATGTATTTACAGGGTTTTTAAAGGTACATAACCCAGTTATTAAAGGGGCTTTATTATGTATTTTCCAGGTACATAGTGACATTTTATAGCACCATCAAGTAACTATGTTGTCTTCATTTTGTTATAAACATGAGTAAAAAGAAATTTGACTTTACAATTTGTCGACTTTGGATCAAAAATGAGACACAAATCAAACATAAATTTAAAGACAAGAGACTTGATACTTTTGGCAGTATAGCACATTTACAAAATATACAAATCCCTTTAAGGTAAAAGGGGCATGCTTTCTTCTCATCGTGAACTTCTTCTGTTGAATTAATGCTTCGCCCAAAGTGGTATGATTCTGGTGTAATACAAGCTCCGGTGGCTTTTTAGAGCCCTGCTGTCATGACATGCAGTGCCATGTTTGAATAAGAACCAAATATTTTCACTTTCTGTAAAAGATGCTGGTTCAGCTATTGTTGTTTTTCTCACAAATGCATGAGGAACTGAAACTGTGTTGTCACATGAGTGCGATTTTAATAGAAATTCAGAAAAGGATGCTGATTGTTGAAAACTTGTAACCACACTAATATATTCGTGGCAGTATATTTCTCCTGTCTCCACCATTGCTTTGAAAGGGAACATCCTGTGTGACGCTTACCAAGATACCGTAACATATCCTGAAGCGGCATTTTCCACTATAGAAGAAAAGGCTGCATTTAATTATGTTTTTTGTTTTGTTTTGCAAACATGTCCTGGCCTGGTATTCAGAGTGCAACAGCTACCAAGTAACCCTGCATTATATTTTGGATGTGATTTTGTGCTATTCGCCGCTGAAGGATGACACCCTGCATTAAATTCTTGGCACCACCCTAACATCTTTGGTGGCATCTGAAGCAGCTGGAAGGTGTAAAATGCAAAATTTCACACATTATATTCCTAAAGTGATACGCTGTTTATACAAAATGTCAATATGATGTTACCTTTGGACCAGAAATACCGTCATCCATGATTTATACTGCCTTCATCATGTTTGGGTTCATGGAGATCTAGTGGCTTTACTTGGTGGGAGCAGGTGAAAAACAGGGTATTTTCTCCAGAGACAGACTCTCACCCCCCCTCCATGCATAGTAAAATATTTTCAACAAATTTTAAAAATATAAAGTTTGGACATCAAACTGACATAATTTTGGACTTCAGCAAGAAAACCAAGCTGAGGTTGCATCTAAATTGTTTCAAGCCTCAAGTGATAATTAGGTTTATGTGTAAATATCAAAAGTTGTTCAGGTGTTGGCAATAAACAAACAAAAAACATTTAAATAGTTAAATAAAACTAATATTACAATGATTTTATCCAAATTCAGTATGTTGATGGTGCTTCTATGTAAATATGTATATAGCTAAGTTCTGAAACAGTTGAGAAAACAAAGCGTTTGCTTGTACAAAGAAGGAAAATGACAGAAAATATAAGAAAAGTAATTAATTTCCCTTGAAATTCAGCTGGAAGAATAGTTCACTAGTTCAAAGTTAGAATAACTGTGGCTGCATTACCTGGGTTCTGCAAAAAAGAGCTCAGAGACGGTTTGTGTACATCTACTGAAATCAGTCACAGACGTTTTGGGATTCTGTTCTTTGTAGCAAATAATGAATCAAACTTTGAAGTTTTCAGACCTTCAAAGTTTGATTGAAGTAGTTCCATTTGTCTGCTAAGTTGTTCAGGAAGTTTTCCTGGAGGAAAAAAATAAAGCTAAGTGTTGCTATCAGGTAAAAATTTTAATCTTTTTTTATTATTATTGTTTTAGTTAATACTGTAAAAGTCAAATCTACTGATCACTCTTCACATCTGTCTGTGGTTTTATTAAAGACATAACTAGTTAGAGTATTAAAAAAGGGCATGAGACTTCAACTAAGCCATATGTACCTAAGTCTAAAAACAAGCATTTATTGGGTTGTTTTCTTTTCCAGAAAAATCGAATTATTACAGCCTTGGGATTTTTGGTCAACATTGGCAGTAGAGCACGTAGGTGGCTCAGTGATGCTCTGGGATTCCTACTCTTCCTTTGACACTCAAAACTTCAACCAGGAGGCAACATGAACTCTAGTACCAGGAAAACCAACATTCTCCTTCAGAAATCTGAAAAATTGGCAACAATGGACCTTTGAATGCCTGCAAGTAAGAAAGCATAAAAAAGGCTGTACTTTGAAATGAAAATAAAAAGTGCTTTACAATTAAATCAAAACAAATCTAAAAGGAAAAATTGCAAAAACATAAAATGGAAACATAAAAACATAACATGAAAACATAAAAAGGAAAACTCATGTTTTAATGGACAAGTTTGGAGCAATTAAAAAAAAGCAGTCACACGTGAGCATAAAGATCTCAGGTACTTAAGATGCTAGTCATGAGGTTGTTCAATTGTGAGTGGTATTTTGTCTAAATAAAAGAAACAATTGGTACTGTAATATTAGTTATGCTGAACTATTTAAATTACTCTTCTTTTATGTGTTTTCTGCAAAAATAAAATTGCTAGATTGTGTATTTTGCTAACCCAATTTGTGGCAGGAGTTGAACTGTTTTCAGCACAATTATTGAAAAATTAGAAATAAATAACAGAGAAAGATCAGATCCAGCATTTGCCTTTTACATTTCCTGTGTGGAAAATAGCTGAACTTGTATTAGGACTCTGGTATTCCTGGAACATGGCATTTAGCATAAAATGCATTAAACTCTCTTTCCTTTAGATACTTCTCAAGTTTGGATTTGCAAACAAACTTCGTTCCATACCTGCAAAAACCTTCCTCTAGCTCTTAAGTTTTATTAGCTGAGCTTATTCTCAAAAAAAAAAAAACTCACCAGCAGGAAAGTGCCATAACTTAATCCTGCAGCATCTCTCAGGAGCTCATTTTAATCCCTCCCCCTTGTAAATTAAAGCAAGAAATTGAATTAGGAGCTTTTCTTGTCCAATAATTCAGATTTAGAACAAAGTATCAGATAGAGAGCAAATACCTAGGCTTCTCTATTCTGACATCCTCAGAAGTCTAATCTCTCATGTACGTGCTGTGTTTGATGTCCAATTAGCTGGAATGCACACAACTGAATATCCCATTTAAACCCCATTATCTCGACAAGAGAAACACTCACAGCTACTTCAGAGTTTCCTGTCAAAATTCCCATGATCTGCATTTTTAGGGATTCTGAGCTTTATGAGAAAGGATCAGAAAGAAAATAATGGAGACATGATAAAACAGGCATTTATAGATTGGATAAAAAGTACCAATGAGCACAGTGGGGTTTAACTGAATCTCCTTTATGTTGGCAGCTAATACACATAGATTTACACCACAGGTGTGTGTGATGTAAAAGATAAAAAAGATAATAGATTAAAGCTTTTTTTCATATTTATTGGGTGTTGTACATCTTGACTGGATTATATTTGCTCGCTTTTCTTTGCAAAAGTTTTCTAAGTCTATCAGACTGTGAGGACCTCTGCTGCCCTCTTCAGGTGACTCCACAAATAGTCTTTCAGATTTAGTCCTGCACTCTGGTTTGGCTAATCTACAGCTTACATTTTCTTCTGGTGAAGATTTTTTTGTTTTTGTTGATTTGAATGTTAGAAAACGTACATTCTTCATATTCACTGCTTTCAGTCAGAACTGACTGACTGGTATTTGGAACTGTTCATAATTACATGCATCCTGATAACAAAACTGGATTCATCTGCTTGGTGTTGCCACACCTCCATTATCATATCTCACTGTAGGTCTGATGTAGTTCCATTTGTCTGCTAAGTTGTCCGCTAGATGTTTTAATTGGAAGAAAATATTTGGGTTTTTCTTTTTATCCTTACTTCTTTGTCCAGAAATAGATAAAAAGTAATAAAATGCATTGTTTTAACGTGTAACACAAGCCGTCCTGGACAGAGACTCCTCCAGCTTCTTTAGTGTCGCTCTCAGGCTTCCCAGCCAGTCTCTTGTCTTTGCATTATTTATGGAGAAATGTCCAATTTTAGTAATGTCACTGTTGATCCACATTTTGTTCAATTATTGATGACTGTCCTCACCAGGCCATGTTCTACATGTAATGCCTCGTTGTTTTGTTGTACTGTTTTTTCTGACTGGTTGTAAAATGAGATCATTTTGGTTTCCAAAAAACATTGAACATAGTTTCAGTTGCCTGCATAAGCAAATGTCAGGAAAACCCAACTAAGGGACAGAAATATTACAGCCTGATTAGTATTCGGACATGAAAGGCTCTGAACATAATTGGTTAGACCATAAAAAACAAAGGAAAACTGGAGGACAAAAGCATCTATTTAGATTTTCTACTCGGTCTTATTTTATGTTAGTTTTAAATGAGAGCCTGAGCAGAGATTGCCTGTAAATCAGGCTTTGCTTAGTGCAGTGGGATAAATGAGGAACTGAAAATAAATAAGGAAATAAATTCAAAATCTGAAGTAAAAAGAAAACTGTGAGGCAGGCTCTGTCCGTCTCAGATGATATAAAAGATTCAATTCTTACTTAGAGAAATTCTTTGTGTCCATTCGATAGGTTTGATAAGATCTGCCATCCTCCCTCACATATTATCCAAGCCTCCAACTCACAGATGCATCTGCTGCATTGTGATATGATCTGTTTATATTGATGTTGTTGCCATGGCAATGCACCCAGCTAGACCGGGATTGGCACCAGGCGGATGAAAAGTGTTAACTTTCCTGGACTCTGAAGCTGTATGTTTATATATGTATTGGTGTTTAGTTCAGTTTAGCTCTTTTTTACCTGATCCTCGTGCTCTCCTTGTGTCCAGGTATTTTGTCTCTTGTCCATTTAGCTTACTGAGTTAATGCTGATCCACATCTGCTCTACATATTTCTGTAGAATAGATGAGTTTAATCTCCCTTTAATTCCTCGTTGCCAAATTATCATGCTCCCTCTCTGCCTCTTGCCTTGTTTGATGTTTTTTGTAGTTCCAGCCTGTCGTTTTCCAAGGCGCAGCATGTAACTTTTATAAAAATATATATTTTTTTTTACATATTTGTTGAAAATGTCACTATGTTGTGACAGTGTGCTGTGAGACAGATAATCTCTGCCTTCTTCCAGTGCTCCCAGTACTAACTAGAAACAACCAATCAGAACCAGGAGGCGGGTCTTACCGCCGTCAATCACAGTCTTGTGGCACAACCTCTCAGCCTCACCCCTCCGGTAAACCGCAGCTAGCATAGCCTGTTGTGATTGTTCAGTCTAGTTAGCATCACCACTAATTACAGCAGATAAACTTTTTCCTGTAACAGTAAGTTATTTGTCCACCATTGGCACATTTAGCAACAAAAACAGTTGAATCACCGCGCTAAGTCCCTCCTCCTCGTTCTGATTGGTTGGAGCGGTGGGAGCTCAGGGAGGAAGTGGAGGAGATCGATCAAAAGATCGATCCTTTCACTGTTTGTCACAATATTCTGTCACAACATGGTGACAGCTTTAACAAATATGTAAAAATAACATATTCTTTATAAAGGTTGCATACAGCAGCTTTAAATGCGTTCATGTCAGGATTCTTCCTGCCTCCTGACTCCATTTGATTTCACTACAACAAAAAATATCATCGAAATGTTATTGCTTATTTTTCTGTCCTTTTGTCTATTTGCTAATTTACATGAGTAAAAATAGTTTTATAATAATTTATATGTAAATGAATTACCCAACAAACTAAAAATAGATTGATATATCAGGATTGTTAATTGATGTTGTTTCTTTTGTCCTTATCTTCTGACACTGTTTATTCTGACATCTGGTAACATGACACTTTGATAGTCATTTCCCTTTTAGTACTTCAACCTTTTATTATATTTCTTATATTATTTTACCGTCCCATTTAGGACAGTTGTTACGTCGACATTGCACATGTTCAACTTTACTTAACAAGTCCTTTGAAGCTAATTTTCACCGTCATATGTCAAATAATTTTGCGTGAGCCATAAAAAATGGGGATGGATTTTTCCCTCAGGCTTTGGAGACAGGTTGGCCTTCTCCTTAGATGGCATTCGACAATCAGTGTGTAGCAACTACAGCTGTAATGGTGCACTACGTGGAATGGTTGAAAGCCAAATTTAAAGCATGTTACTGACCCTTCAGCTTACTGCTGCACAGCTTCTGCAGTGAGCATATATCTGAAGCATGGGGCGACATGAACCTCAAACACCTTATCTAGCAATAGCGTGTGTGTGTGTGTGTGTGTGTGTGTGTGTGTGTGTGTGTGTGTGTGTGTGTGTGTGTGTGTGTGTGTGTGTGTGTGTGTGTGTGTGTGTGCGTGTGTGTGCACATTCTCTCTAATAAGCTCCTCAGAGATCTCTGTGAGCTAAGCTGCAACTACATGCAAACCGTCTAAAAAGTGAAATAGTGACCACTTTTAAATGTGTGTGTGTTTGTGAGTGCGGTTAATAGTTGTGGTTATAGACTTATGATCCAATGTTGTGTTCGGATGTGGACCCGTTTGATTATAGCACTTGTCTAATGTGACTTCATCACACTGTATATAAATAGCACATTGCTCGAGGCACATGTCTCGTCATTTTCCTGCAATAACTGCAATCGACAGCTTTGTTGGAAAGAGTTGCACCCAGGATTCAGACCAGCGCATCGTTCCTCATCATGTGGCGTATTCTTCTTCATGCAGTCATTTCGTATAAGGTCTTACGATCTACTCAACCCTGCCTTTGGTCTCCAACCCAGTCACTTGGCAAAAAAAGGGCAACACATGCCGGTGGTGGTGGCACAAATGTGTTATTAAATTTCTGGGGGCCTTGGGCCTTGTAGTCTTGCCTTTTATTTTATATCAGGCTCAGGGATCTTGGCCCTTACAGCTTGTGTTTGGGCTGCAGGGTTCTCAAACCTTATCATTAGCCGTTTCTTATCTCCAGCTTGTCCGTGCAACCTGACTGTGGGAAGATTAGCTCCTTAACTCCTGTCAGCTCCTGATTTTTTCCTTCGGTAAGGACAGAAAGGAGTCCAACAAGCCGAGGAAGGTACAAGGGGTACTTGTTGTTGTTTCAGAGGACGTTTAGGGCCGTGGTTATAATCATGAAACCTGTTCAGTTAATGAAATTTTTGTTTTCACAATGTGAATGTAGAGAAAAAAGGCAATTCATAGTATTTTTTGTTTTGTTTTGTTTTGGGGGGTTAAATGCACAGTTTGAACTCAATTAATAGTTATTTGTGACAATGTAAGACATGCTTGTATATCAAATACATGTTTAGTTGTAGTTTCTACAATGCTGGACATATTCATTGATGAAAGATGGGTAAAAAGCTTTAAAATAAATTAAATAAAAAAATAAACACCTGTATGGTTCAATTCCTTTTTGTACCACCAGTGACATAAAATGTGGCTAATATGGACCCAAATGTGTTTATTAGATGAAAACTTACAACACTGAGGCTATCAGCATGGAGGACAACGGAAGGATCTGACAAGGAAATAAATAACTGACTGGCTTTAAAATGGGCGAGAGGTGACATGAGAGCCAGGTGAGACTAATCCGTGAGATGCACTACGGCTGGGTGGGAATCCGAACAGAGGAGCTGAGGGAAAATCAACTCAGAAACAAACACAGGGAGGTCTAACAAGACACAAAAGGAATCTCACTAAACTACAAAAAAAAAAAAAAAGATAAAGACTGAAATAAACCTGTGCGTGTAAAGTCATGCACTATGTGCAGACGGACATTTGTGAAAGATGTCAAAGTCTCTGTTTCTGGAGTCTGATTTTTCTTATCTGTTATGAAGAAGATGTTAGACTCTCAGGCGGTGCTTTTTCACCGTATGTAATCGCTAAAAGCTGAAAAGTTATGATGTGTAAATAACCAACACATTAAAAAAATAAACGTAATCAGCTTCCAACAAGCTCTTGACAAGGGTAGAAGGCTGTCATCTGTTGACACCTATCCGGATCATCTGTGTTGTTCTCTTTTATGTGGATGTATTTGAACAGATGCAGGCAGATGGCTTGATTGGCCCTTCAAAAAAAAAAAAGAACCTTGTTTTTATTAACGACATCAGAGCATTAGCCTTTCAGGTTGGTGTTTGTGCAAGCAGAGGACAGCCTGCTAATTTCAGTTAAATTTGTGATATTAAGTTCATGTGTTATTTAAACAGATATTCAATTACCCGGTGGCTGTTTCAAAAAGCCTGCAGGTGCTAAGAGTTCTGTTATAATGAGATGAAGACATGGGGAAAATCCCTGTTTATTGTGAAGAGACAGCTGGGGTAAATTATTCTTTTCATGCACCTTGTGCATAGAGGGCGAGTGTATTAATGTTTCACCTACAGCACAAAAAAACTGTACAGAGCCATGGTGATAACCCAAACACAAAGAGCAGTGGAGTAAACCAGCCCCTTTAAAGTAAATGCACTTAGTTTAAAATCCATCAGACTGTGAGTGCAAAGTTCATGCTCAATAAAACAAAATGTCAATGTCGGTTTTTCTAATGGCGGCGCGTGAACTTAACTTAAGACCCGGGGACCAGCTACAGGAAAGGTTTCAGAGCAGTGCTTGGCAGTGAAGGTTTCTAATACATGCCATGATGAGGGATGAAATACTTATTTCGCTCGGTGACATGCAGATCAGTTTTTTACTTCAACGTGTTGCATATTTTCTAAAATTGTCCTTTATATTCTGTCTCTCCAGATGAAATTGAAACTACCATAACATTTTGGTGGGGTTCCTGTGAGGAAGTCTGCAAACTGCATTCACCACCAACGGCCTGCAGAGCTGCAGCATCGTCTGCCACACCTGCCAAGACAGATCACCAAGCAGAGAAATTTAGCGCGAGTCAAACCAGAAAGTTCTACTGTGTCTGCAGTACAGCCTGCACCATCACAATCACTGCAGCCAACAGCAGTCAGAAATAAGAAAGCCGTTTTTTGTTGTTTTTTTTAAGTTTGTTTGTGTTTATTGAACAGAACTAAAAAACAAATCTAAGCATGTTTGTGCTTATTTTTTGCATCTATATATTTGGCAGATAAACTATGTAAAGTGAGTAAAGAGAAAAACGATCAAAAGCAAACAGCCACCAGGGATCTCACTGAAAACCCTGTTTGTTTTCCAAACTAAATAAATGTACTCAATTTAAAGGTTGAACTTTTTATTTGTTTTCAGTAGGAGATTATGCTAATGCGTCAAACAATGAGTTACAGATTTTACCGGAGCGGCCAACAAATGTGGCGCTGGGACTTTCTACGGTGACGCCGTTTCCTGGTGCGAGGCTTTAATAGGAGGCTCTGTGTGAACTTCTCACCAGTTTTACATCGTTGTAGCTCTGGGTGAGCTCTCAGCGCTGAGCTGTCACAACGAGAAGCACAAAGACACGGAGAAGTTGACGGCTCCGAAGACAAGACCTTCTGGGAGAGATCACAGGCTCAGCCAATTAGAAGCTGAAAGGCCGGTGCTGAACTCTGACCCTCGCTGCTGTAGTCTTATTCAGTAGGGACATCTCATTTTGTTCATTACGGGCAGTCTGGTGTATTTTGTGCCATCATCAGCTCACAATTACTCAAGCATCAGAGGCAGGTCAAGGCCACAAATGGTCCAATTAAAATTTCACTTTAACAATCTGACATGTAATATATGAAAAAAAAAAAAAATTACAAAAAACTTCTGCAAAAGGCTCTTCTGTAAATCTTTTGCCTTGGTGTTTCATCTCCCAATTAAATTTATTTAACTGACATATAGTGGAGTTTAACGTTTTTTACAGCATACACTAGTTTCCAGTGTATGAAGAGTTTCTAATGGATTTAGCAAATCCTGTCCTACAAAGGCATTAACAAGCTCCTGTGCGAAGCTCAGAGTTCAGCTGTTCCCATTTCCTGCTCTCGCTTTGCTGCGAACAGCTGCATTTTGGATTTGATTGAATTTATTGTGCAAAAAAAAAGTGTCAGTTGAATTAAACCTGCAAACCCGAAGCTGTGTGTCTCTCCGTTCCTTACCAGAGGCAAACTCCATTATCTTCAAGTTGCAGTGTTTGGAGCTTATTTTAAAAATGCAGTCTGGGAATCTGCCAGTTTACTGGGTTGGATTCAGTTATTATACAACTTGAACACACAGTGCAGATTTGGTTTTTGAGATGCTTTTTTTTCCCACTGTGAGATGTTTAAGCATGATATTTATACTGAAGACATGGATCATGAACCTGTGTAAGCTGTGTTTAATAAGAGTAAAACACAATTATCCTAACAAACTCACGATCAGCTAATCTGCCAGATCCGCACATCGTTCATCTTCTCCATTTAGCTTCACAATGCCGAGGATGTTCCGACATGTCCGACAAGTTCATGGTGATACGACGTCTGTCTCTACCTTAGGTTAAAAAACTGTTTTCAATACGTTTATTCGTTTTTAGTTAGCACATTACAGCAAATTAAACATTAAAATATTATTTTAACATAGAGCACTTTTTATCCCTCTGCCATCCCATCTTTCCTTGATCAAATAAGTATAAGAAAAAAAAATTACAACTGATTTCTCTGAATCTCACTTTATATATTCCTCAAAAATGCTTCAAGGAGGGTGTGCTGTGGTGGTGCAGGGGTTAAGCACAACCCACATATGGAGGCCCTAGTCCTCGACGTGGCTGTCGCCAGTTTGATTCCCAGCCTGGCGACCTTTCCGGCATGTTTTCCCCCTCCTCTCATTACCCAATTCACTATCAAATAAAGGCCACCAGAACCAATAAAACCTTTTTTTTTTAAATGCTTAAAGGAATCAAAGCAACATTCAAGGTATGTTTTTGATGATGGAGGGAATGACATTATTAGATGATATAAAGTTCAAGAAAGTAATTTTTACTTAATATTCCTTCCAGCCTCACTTTAACAATCTTGTCACTCCTCAATAATGGCCACTTTGTAGGAGGGAAGATCAAATCCTTGTTCTGTTGTCAGATTGTCCCATCTGACCTGTGCAGCTCCTCCTTGGACCTCTAAATAATGGCATGTCAAGAGATGATGTTACTTGACATAGAATATCGTTTCATAATCCGACTCCTTCTAAATCATCCCAAATCTAGAGCCACAAACATAATTTTCTCCACGGCTTTAACTCTAACCTGTCTGCTCCGTTCCTTGGTCTTCACTTTTCATCACATAAAAAAACTCAATGAAGTGTATCTATACTCGTATTCTGTATTATGTCTGACCTTTACAACTTGCTTAGTAAACGAGTTTGATGTGACATTTCACGTGTCAGGTGTGCAGTCTTTTCGTGCAGCATGTGTGTGTTTGTGTGTGTGTGTGTGTGTGTGTGTGTGTGTGTGTGTGTGTGTGGGTGTGTGTGTGTGTGTGTGTGAATGAACTTGCTGTCGGTATGTAAATGAGGACAGCACCGCTCCGTCAGAAAATGCTTGACCATCTGCGAGCGTTCTCCAGCTCCCTCAAAGGACCTCAGACAGAACAGCTCTGACTAACAACCAGCCTGCTGTGTTTGCACAAGAACTCGGGGTCTGAAGTCTGTTGCACTGCCTGTTGCAACTTCAGAGCTGCAATGCTTTCTCACCCTGCTGACGGACTAAGGTCTGCCCTCGTTATGTGTAAGCGTTTTATGTTCAAGTGAAGCCGTTTTGCCACTGCGCCTCAATAAAACAAACCTGAGCTCACAGAGCTGTCTAGAAGAATTCAGCAGTAGTGTCTGCTGCAGGCGCCGAAGGCCACAACGCAGTGCATGCATCAAAACACGCCACGGCTCCGTTTAGGAAATAGAAACAGAAGTTTGGAGTGATTGACAACTGCTATCATCTGGGATGTTGGATAACGGGAGCCTGGAATATATACCGCCACAAAGAAAACACCGGAGCCAGCCACTGTGGTTAATTAAAAGGAAGCCAGCAGTGTTAATGAGAAAAGATTAGTGAACATGATGCAGCGCACTCTCATTTCTGTCAGTTTACCTTTAACCGATTTATCGGCGACGAAAGACTTGGTGATCCCAAAAAAAAACAAAAAAAAAAACGGTGAAAGAGAAAATTAATTGCCTCACAATAAAGTTGTTCTACTGAATAAGTGATAGATAAAACTGGAGACTTAGTTTGCAGATGGCCCAATTTGCAAGTATAAAGAAGATCTAATTGTACATGTGCATACATGAATCTTAGTGAGGTTTTTCTTGTGTGTCTTACAGGGTTCTTGTTGGGGGGATAAATGTTGCATATTCTCCCATTTGGTCAGTACACTTAACCAGTCCTTTGTGTCTGATGATACAACAGCATCTTCCAATATACAATAGTTTGTGTGACAAACAGCGTCGTCCTGGTCAGAGAGCTGGCATTAAGTGCTGGCTAAGAGGATGTGAGTGCAGCTGAAATAACAGAAAAATGCCTTTGTCAGGGTTTTATATTTTCACTTCTCTGTGGTAAAACCTGATGAGGTAAGGAGTCTGGAAATAAAAATAATGAGTCGTACAGTATTTGGAAGAAAAAAAAAAGATCCAATTTGTGATTACTTTTTTTTTTGGAATATGCAGCTGTACAAAATATTATGAAACTCTGATTTTAATTGTCGTTATTGTTTGGGTGGGGTTTTTTAATCACAGTGCCCTACAAAAGTATTCATGCTCCATTTTTTTTCAATGTTATCAAAACAGAGCACCGCAAAGTAGCAAATACATGAGGCAAAGAAGAACAATTACCTCCGTTTTTCATCTTTTTTGAAATATAAATCTGAGACTTGTGCAGCCACTTTTTTTTAATTTAAAATAAAATCCAGCGCAGTCAGATGACTCAGACGTCTCCTAGCAGAGTCTGCCTGTGTGTACTTTAATCTCAGTATGAATCCATTTGTTCTGTGAGGAGCTCAGGTTTGTTAGAGAACATTAGAAAACAAGCAGAATCGTGACGACCAAAGAAGCACAGCAGACAGATTAGGGAGAAAGTTGTGGAGAAGTTCAAAAGCAAGGCTGGATTATTAAACAACATCCAAAGTGTTCAATTTAAAGTCCACACCTGAAGCCACCTGGAAATGTGAGACAAGACTTTAAACGCGCTTTTTCACACAGTGATTGAGCTATTTTTGACGCACGGTCATAAATTCCACTCTCCAGATGCCGCAGAGCCCGGCAGGCGAACCTCCAGGAAACCCAAAGTCGCTGATGACTGGTTCTACAGAGGCTCAGTACGGCTAGACTCCACATTTTTCAGAAGTTTTGGTTGTGAACATTTTAGAAAACTTTGCACTATTTCCTCACCGCTATAAAAAGTTGAAACATTCAACAGGCATTAATCCTTTGTAATAGAGGAAGTGAAAGGTAACACTTCAGCTCTAGAAGACAATGGGAAGAAATAGTTTCAGTTTCTTGCGCACCATTATGCGTAGCAGATAATTAGTTAACTGTAACATAACCTAGTGCCGGGAGACACGACTCCTGATAAAATAGTGTCAGCATTGGACAGTATCTGCCACCCAAAGCATGAACCTGATCCTACGTGCACAAAATAGTGTCATCGTAGGAAGGAGGAAAAGCCGTCTAACAAATTTAAGAGGAAGAACAAGAAGAAGGTGACAATGGAAGCTGTCTCAGAGCTGGAGATACTTAGCTATCAAAACGTTTCTGGAGATAAGTCTGAAAAACAAGAAGATTCAATTTAACCAGCTGAGACTCAGACAGCCACCTTCAGATGAGATCACAGAAGTTGTTTGTTGTTTTCTATCTCCAAATATACAATTGTTTAAAAATAATCCTACTCAGTTGCAAATTTTCTTCAATGTGATGCTCCTATTTTTAATAATTGCACAATATGCTGTAAATTTCCCCACACTGTGCAACATGATATTCTTATTTCTGGTTTTTTGTATCAGTGGGGAATCAAAGGGTACTTTTTTATATATACACGTATAAAATACGTGACTGATGTGAGGTGTACACGGTTTTGCTCTAAGACATAGTGGTTTGGCTTGATGTTATAAACTACGCTTAAGAGTCTGTTGGTGACAAGCTTACCACATTTATTTTTAAACGCATGGGTAATATCCTCAGTAAAACTAAAAACTTTAAGTTACAAGCTTGACTGAAAGACCATAAAATGTAGAGTTTTTTTCACTTGGCAGACCCTAAAAACAACTTTCAGATAACAATAAGAAAACATGTAATACTTGTAAATATTGTAGCGTTATTGTGGCATTAGTCATCATAGAGACTAGCTTCTTATATTACAAATACCTTGATAAATTTTTGATTTGACTCTTGGTTGTTTAGAATTCATGACCTAAAAGTACTCGACCCCAGATCCAGAGTCGTCATCATCCGTCGTCCAATCCCTGCCAAGCTGTTGGATCTTCTCCCGTAAGCGGTCCCGTTCTCTTTTCAGCTCCTGATTCTCTCTCTGCAGCCTGAGCAGGTTGTTGCAGTAGAAAGAGAGCTGGGTTGAATTCTGCTGCAGCTGCTCATGCTGGCAAAAGTCCACAACTGAGCCGTTGAAAGCAAACGGGACGACATCAGCTTTTGAGTGCACTGAAACAAAAACGGGAAATTGGGTAGAAGATTGTTGCAAAATGTTTGTTTTTTTTCAGGACGACACGTTGTGCAGATTTGATTGATGTCTTGAATTTGTGGTGAGTTTGTGTTTTTTTGTTGTTTTTTTTGTGGCAGAACTTACATGCAAGTCGCAGAGAGAGGTTTAGAGTTGCTTGTATGATGCACAGCAATGCTAAAGTTAAAACTCCCAATCTGAAAAGTCTTCTCTCTGCAAACACAAAACATACATAGATTTACATTTTTTTTTATTTGTAATTTAAATATGCTGATTCTTTACGCACACAGTGACATCTCAAGAGTTTATCTCTCTTCACTTTTATGATTATGATTCACATCTTTTAGAAACTCCAACTCCAGTTTTTCAGAAAACGTCATTATTTCATAAGACCAGAAATGGATTAGAAAATAGAAATACATTGCAGGCGGAAAGTATTCACCACACTTCACTCTTTACACATTTTGTTATGTTTACAGCCTTATTCCAAGTTGTATTAAATCTCTCAAATGAATTTAGGAGTAAGTTCCTGGTTAGCTGTTTTTGTTGTTTTAGATTATTTCTTGTTTCAGCAAATCTGGAAAAAACACACACAGATGTTTTAGGTGAAAGTTAAATAAAACAATAAGAAGTGAAAAGGACAACTAAGAGCATGGTTGTAGCTACAAGTATGTATTGAATGTTTAGCTGTAAGACTTAGTTATCCGAAAGGCTAACACTTTATTTGACGGGGTGTGCATAAGGCTGACATGACACTGTCATAAACATCACATAACATCTGTCATGAACATGAAAAAGTCTTTAAGAATGTTTATGACAGTTGTCATGAAGTGTCATTCGGTTAATAATGACACTTTTAATGCAAAGTTGCTTTAAAAGTCCATTAAAAGTGCCAACTTTGCATTAAAGTATAATTATTTACAAAATAATGCAAAGTTGGCACTTTTAATGGACTTTTAAAACAACTTTTAGAGTAACTTTGCATTAAAAGTGTCATTATTTACCGAATGACACTTCATGACAACTGTCATAAACATTCATAAAGAATCCTTCATGCTCATGACAGTGTCAGTCTCAGGCAAACCCCGTCAAATAAAGTGTTACCACAAAAATAAACAGAAATAAAAAGTTGAAATAACCTTTTTACTGTTTAAATTATTTTTAATTTGCTGAGATGAACCATCTTATATGTAACACAGTTAATGATTTGCAAATTATAATGAAAACTACAGTACATACGACCACATTAAAACAATGGTTAAAGAGATTTGTCTTGCTAAAATATATCTGAAATGAATTTCTTTAAATGCGCTTGGGCAGCAAATGCGGTCAGTTTAAAGAATTTGATAAAAACACAAATATCAAAACTGCTTTTTCCTTTTCATTATACATTCACTCGTGCTCTCACCTGATTTTTCAGCTCCATCAACAGGTGTGCTGGTTGCCTTCATCTCCCGAAGCTCATGTGTGTTAATGTATTCAGAGAGCTCCAACTCCTCAGCCATGACGATAGAAAGTCACACGTTTAATTTTGACCCTGCTCTGAGAGATACCTAACAGCTTTCATGACTTCCTTTACATGACAGCACTGAAAGGAAGGATGTTGGTCATTTTCAGTATGAGGAAGCATGTCATTTTGCAGAACCCCCACCCACACAGCAACATATTCAGCAACATATGAATCAATTACCTCACAGCCTGAGAGTCAAACTGTTACGGGATTAGAAAGCAGGAGTTTAGTGACAAACTAAGTGGGAAAATGTTTGTTCAGTTCAGAAACAAGCCAGTCAGGTTATTGAAAAATTCATTTGCAACATTGATCTTTCCTGGTGGCGTCTCATCTCTGTGGAGTAAACTCTGCCCAGTCCACCAGTCTTTAGATTTTGGAGAAAGTAGATTTTTATGCAGTTACATCTCCTTCTGGACACAGTAACTTTTTACTAACTTACTTCTTTATATTTGGGTTGTATTGAACTGAGCTGAAGTCAGAGATTTGCATGCAGTGCATAAAAAGACACATAAACTTTTTTCTCACTACCCGACATTAAATCACACTAAACATTTCCTATTTCACCCCAGCTAGGATTACCAAAATTATGCACTTACTTATTGCCAAGTCATTTATTTTTGTATTTACTTTCTTTAAACACATCAAAGAAAATTTAGCCTTGTATCTCTTGGTGTCATCTGCCCAAATGATTTGTTTTTTAGCATCTTGTGGTTTGTTCAAACGCAGCTTTGCAAACACAAGTCATGCTGCAATATTCTTATACTGCAGCAAGCTTCTTGTGCGTCATTTTTTAACGGTACTCTCATAAACTTAAGCATTTAGTGTCTTGTATTTATTTTTGCAGTTTCTCCATGCATTGCATGGAACATTTTACCGGCATAATGTTTAAACGGACGTGTACGCATCAAACCAGCAAACTCCAGAAAAGATAGAATAATATACTTTTCACATCAAGTAGCACATGTTTTATTTATTTTTGCTGTAATAGTTTTTATTCATTCAAATAATTAAACACCTTTTACAGTAAAGGGATAATTACTTTCTGCAAAAAAAAAAAAGAAAATGATGCCATTTATTGCCTCAAGAAGTCTTCAATTGCTAATTTACACGTCCGGTCAATTGAAATAGGCGAGTCTTTTTCCAAATAAATGACACTGCAGTTGCCATCTGATTTGCAGCTTATTAAGTGGCTCAAAAAAATGTATTAATGTGGTCCGCAATTGATCATCCCACATTTTAAAGGCTTCCAGTGAGGCATATCTCAACTGGATGATGGTACACTGAGATCATATCATCCAAATCACAATTTGACATCACCTTTGTTTTTAATTAACGTTCTAATATCCAGTTATGATCTAATATGTTTAAGTGTTTCTCTGTAACACACTATAAACAAGAATTGCACATTCAGAGTACTATTTTCCATGACAAATTTATTGTATGATGTAACATTCAATCAAATACGTAGCTATGACTACCTCCAAGCTTCTGCGGGGAGTTCAAACATCTCTCAGCTTCGGTATTAATATAAAACAACGAACATGTGAGTCGCACATGTCCTAAGGCTCCCTCCTCCTTGCACTGCTGTCTGTTCATCTTACATTTATGTATGATCTCTGATCCGCCCAATTTAATATTTCTTTTTCCCCCCCCAGAGATGAAATCCACCAGAGGAAGGTATTAATGTGTCACCTGAGCGCATGCTGCCAAAGTCAAAGCAAACACTCTATCATTTCAAATTAAAGCCACAGTGGTGCAAATGATACAGAGCGGTGACGATGCTGCACCACTCCTCCATCCTAACAAGCACAGGGAAGTGATACATGATAGAGATGTGGAGGTATAGGCGAGATAACGGATGCGCTTCACAGTGCAGAGGTGGATTACAGGAGGCAACAGTGCATTCTGGAGGACAGAGAGGGAAATCGCAATCCCATGTGAAGACCGCAGAGGTTTGCTAGAGAACACACAACGTCACGAAGGCCAAGGAGCACAGCAGACCGGTGAGGGATGCATAAAGCAGAGGGACGTTATAAAGCTACATTTCAAGCTCTGTTCAATCCGTCATCTGTAAAATAAAAGTGAATGGCGGCCATGCGTAACCTAACCTGTTAAGTCATGGCTGCCCACCTAAACTAATGAGCAAATCAAGATCAAAAACTACCCAAGAGGCCCATGGAAAATCCCGTTTGTAGGTTGCTATAAGTCTGAACACACCACCCCCATGTGCTGAAGCATGGGAGTGGCTGCATCATGCTTCGGCAGAGACAGTGAAGGTGGAGAAAGCTGATGGGATGATGGATGGAGCTAAATACAGGGCAATCCTTAAGGAAAACCTATCAACCTTCCAGCAGGACAACGGCTTTCAACATAAAGCCGGAGCCAAAACAAGAAGTTTCATTTCAAGCATATTCATGTGCTAGAATGGTCCAGTCAAAGTCCAGACCTAAACCAAATTGAGGAGATTTAATAGTGGATTAATGTCCACAGATTCTCTCCACTCAGTCTGACTTTGCCTTTTAAAATAATAATAATATTTACCAAGTCACTCTGAATGACTTAGAAATGAGATGATTTAGTTGGTTAAAAGAAAGGAGTTTGTTTTTGCTTCCTTGAGAAAAGGCAGCTGTTACGAGATAGGAGCCATTTTAATTTGCAGCAGATTATGTAATGTCTCTTAAGAGAATTTAGGCTTAACCCCCAAACCCACATGGCAACAGGCTTCCCCCCCCCCCACGTCCCTTCCCATGAGAATAACACCACAACAAATAACGGGACAAGATTTTGGCGAATGTGGCTTGGAAAGATAAGAGCATATCTCCTGTGCTGTGCAGCATTTATTGCTTTAGACCATCCATGCAGCAAAACAATTCCAAAACCAGAGCCACGGACATGAAATACCTCCACACATGGTCACTGCACACATTCACCAGAAAAAAAAAAAAAAAAAAACAAACACACACACACACACCATTCATGCTTGCATCCCCTCTATCACAATTTCACGTCATGCATCCATGCGCAAACATTCGCATTCAATTTTATGAATTCAGACAAACTCATGCACAAAGACACACGCAGGGATCCATTTGCAAACAGATACCACATTGTGTTTGGTGGTGGAGTTTCTAAAAATAAAATGTTAATGAAGTTAACAAATATTCTCTGCGTGCATAGAAACTACTGTTAAACAAGCTTTGGTTCAAAATGGCTAGAAGGAACGTCATCCCAATACTGCAAGATATTACCTAATGCAATATGTAAAGGTTTGTGCAATAGTTTTTTGTTTGTTTGTTTGTTTGTTTGCTTGTTTGTTTGTTTAAAAAAAAAAGATGTTCAGCTTCCCTCTGTTCCACGATCGCACCAGCGGCGTGGTCAGTGCAGGAGAGGTCATCCTGAACAAAGAGGCTTTTTGTCTCCGATTAACTGGTGCAGGATGACCGGAGATCCATCTTTGCAGAAGGAAATGAGGCAGATGTGACATGTTGTTTCTCATTAGTGGCATGCAGCTCACTTTTTCCCTCCGCCACCACTTTATAAAAAAAAAAAAAAAACCCTCAGCTTTGAACGCATGTGTGACAGCTGGAGACGAGTACTCGGCTAAGTGGAGGAAAATAAATCAAAGCACTTTCCATCTTTTTGTAATGATTTGTCCAATTCTTGTCCGCCGTGTCCACGGAGGAGGAGAGGAGATGGAGGGATGGGGTGAGGGGAAGGGGTGAGGGGGAAAGATATCAAGGAGAGATGGGAACAGAGCAAGTCAGAGAGACAGTTGGGAGGGAACTGTGTCTTTAGACCAGCTGCACAGCAAATCTGTTTATTCTGCACAATTTGGCATCAAACACAACAGACTGCTGAGTGCTTGCTTCTGCTCGTGGCGCCCCATTAAAATGGAATTTATTGCCGCCTTAAGAGTAAGTCCAAATTACACATTTTCACCTCTCTGCTCCATTCCTCTTTTGCGCCGTTTCTTTTTCTCCATCTGTGGTGACGTCTTGTAGTTTTAGCCCCCGGCCTCCCGACGTAGTTCGAGCTGCAACCGCCAGGGCCGCTCATTACAGAGCGATGCAGGCCCTCATGCAAGTCGCCCGTCAGGAACCAACTCTGCTGTCACCTAAATGCCACTCAGGCTGAGATCAGCGTTTGAATCGAGTCTGTGGTGGAAGCTCATGCAGCTTACGCTTAGCCCATCCATTCATCCATTTTCCGTAGTTGTGAAGCTCGGGGACAATAATGAATGATTTCCTAATAATCTGAAAAGTCTGGCATGCTGGTGTATTCAGCCTGCTTGAGTCATATTTGGTAGAAGCCCTGCTGCAGGTTGTTTGGGCTTTACACGTTTTTAGTGACCGAGATTTCGCCCTCGTTCTTTCTTGCAGAGTTGCTCAATTTTTAATCGGTTCTCTTAACTGGGTTTAGGTGTGAACTTTAAGTAGGTCATGTGTTGATCTAAAACCAGGGGTGTTCAAACGTGTTGTCAGGTGGGCCAAAACTGACAAGTCAAAAGTACTCAAGGGGCAAGAAAATGTCAAACAAAAGTTGTAAAAGTCATCTGACTGTGTTGTTGTTTTGTCGAAAATGGATGTTATTCATTATAGATCTAAGACCTAAAAGAAATTACACATTTTCTGTACCAAAGGAAAATTAACCTCATTTTCAAAATCTTTTGGACTTGACTGAACAAATTTACTCTGTCATAAGAGAACGATTTGCATCACTTTCTTTCACAACACTTAATATTAAGCCTAATGAATTAAGTTAAATTAAAAGTGACAACGCAGCAGTGTCAGCTTTTCAGTAAAAGTTTCTACACAGACGTGGTTCTACTTATTATAAAAGTTTGGTTATAAAAGGACAAAAACATTGTGTTATACTCAACATTTTCTATTGGAAGAAAACGATGTTGGTAATAATTTTACCCTCATTAAACAAAAAAAAAAATGCTTAAAGTTTTATCTCACTTGAGTAAGTCTCTCCTCCAGAGATGCCACAGACCTGCTTTTTAATCAGTGTTTTCAGCTTCTTGCTGGTCAGTTCAGGCGTGTTGATAAGGCCTTATAGACTAACTTGGCTCCTAACGTCTCCACAAGTCATCTTGGACTTCTTTGATTTTCACGATGCTGCTTGTTCACCAACGTTCTTCACCAAACTTCTGGGACCTCCACTAAATAGCTGCATTTACACTGCGAATCAATTACGCTGCGACGGACGTTGCTTTCTACTTTGAAGGCCATTGCTTGCACTAGATTTTATTTAGGGGTATCATAGTGGTAAAGCACACCACTGTGCATAGTCTTCCTTATGATTCAAATGCATAAAAGTCAAGTGGTGTAAATACTGCGGCAAGGCATTGTAATTAGTCTGAAAACCATTTATTTTACAAGTGTAACCAAAACTTTTGGTGTAAAGACAGTATGAACTCTGGGCCCACATCTCGCTCCATAAATCTCCTCGGCCAATGATGAATTCATATTTAATGACCGCGGCCATCGTCTGGGAAGGAGGAGCATTCTTTCATTATTGCCTCTTTCCCCTGCTGCTTGGTCGAGATAATTGATTTCTCTGTGGTAACAAGGTATCGACTATCCACGGCAGCCAGCTAAGACGGTGGTTCGATTCAAAGGAGGAGCGGAGGGAAGCGGGGAGGAGGTGGAGAAAGAGTGGAACGAGGGATGAATCTGAGGAAAGAGAGCTGGAACGCTGAAAGCTAACAAGGCATACAATTATCTACAGTTTAGAAATGCTCACAGGTTTGAGGCGTGTGCATAGATCAGGGCAGGTTTTCTGTCTTTTACCAGAGTTTTAGCAGTAAGTGCAGCTTGGTTTAATCCAGACGTTGGCCCGAGTTGAGTGAAAGTGTCAAAAGCAAACGAGACGGATCATCTGTTCTCACCGAAGATGTGTTCAAAGAAAACAATCTGCCAAAGACATACAAGATCTAAAATAGGTAAGGTAAATTATTTTTAAGTGAACCAAGTGGGAGTTGTCATTTGATTTATCAAGTCCATATTATGTTGTTCATAGAACCTCAGTGTAAGTTTAGTGCATGACTTTTTTTGAATCAGTGGAGTCATGATTGATGTGAACCTTTTTCCAAGACTCTCAATCTGAAATATTATGATTTTTACTGAATAAACTTAAACAGTGCTCTTAAATGGTGAATGGAACTTGTAAACACAGAAAGACTCAGAACAACGTTAAGTCAAAAGATTTGCAATGTTTACACTCAGAGGTAAGAGCGAGGTGGTGCAATAAAGACCCAATTTGTGGATTTATTTGTATCTTACATATTTGTCAGAAGCCAATTCACTGCATACCCTCTGTCACAAAACAGTTCCTTCAGGAAGCTGCAAATAGATCCAATGACCTTTTCATTCTTCCTCCATCAGTTAAATCACCAACTAAGCCATTTATCTCCCAATCAGACATTGTTAGATTTAATCTTTTGTAAAAAAAAAAAATGAACCTGGCTAACCCTTACACAAGTTACCTGCTGACAAGCCGTGACTTCAACGCCCGGTCACTCAGACCGACTGACTACCACACTTAACAGCGGCAGGTGGATTCAACCCCCTGGCCATTTCGGTTCTGTCAGAAAACACTCTGCGGTCTCTAAAGAGCTGTCCAACTCCCTTTTAGCTCGACTAACGGTCTTAAAATCTTTTTTCTTTCTTTCCTTTTCTCCACCAAACTTTTTAACTCTCCCACTCAGGAAGAGGGATGGTGACTGAAGTAGGAGAAAAACGGAGGGAAGGCGGGAAAGTTAGGCATAAAGTCGGTAACACTTTATTTGAAGGGGGTTGAATAAGACTGACATAACACCTGTCATGAACATGAATAAGCCTTCATGAATAGTTATGACTGTTGTCATAAAGCGTCATTCGGTAAATTATGACACTTTTAATACAAAGTTGACATTATTCAAAAGTCTGATAGAAACTGAACAGTAAACATAAAAATATGCATTATTGGTGCTGTTCCTCTTAACCCATAAAGTTCTTTCAAACCGTACCCGGTAGCCATTTTTCTGCTGCTCATTTCAAGCGAATTGTGCTGCATCTATTGATTCTGATTCGCTTGAAACCTCTCGCAGGTGACAATGTGTTTTCATGTATTTATTTCCATGGAAAAAAAAATTATTCTGGTCAGAATTTAGTTTATTAATTAAATGATCAGATGGGAGGCCTTCAAATTGCACTTATTGAGCCGATATCTCTGCGACGCTGCCAATATTTACCCTGAACCCAAGCAGACGCCTGCTACGTGCCCCACACAGCAACAGTCTGACACATATACAGTCGATAGCCGCAATAATTAACTTTATGACTCGGGTAATTATTGATTGCACTCATGATCCAGACGAAGGTGCTCGTTCCGATCTCCTCTCTGGCACATCCGCCCGCAGTTCGCTGTATAAATAGAGGAATTAAGCTAGGCTCTTGTTGTTACGCGTTTACCAGCTTACATTGTAATTTATTTAAGAGCTCTTAATTGGACTAGTTACTCATTTGGCCCTCGCCGGTCCCACAGCAGAACGGAGCTCGATCACCGCACGCTGGGGCATGCTGGAGTATGGAGCTACAGAGACGCACTGTACACAGCCAGCTGTTTGATGTCTGCAGCATGCCAGCGTATGCTGCACCACACAGCATAAATAAACACAAAAATCCCCCAGTGAGAGGACAGATCGACACACAGGAGACCTTATTTCAGGCTAATCAACTATTAATGTTGATTTGAAATTCAGTTTCTTTTTTTTTTTTCTTTTTTTTTCCTGCAGGCTCTTCTCTGCAGTTATTTCTGGCTGAATGGATGTTTTAAGCAGGAAGAAAGAAAGCGAGAACAGACGTACTTGGATGAAACTGAGCACCATATTTTCACCATCTCCACTTCCCCACGCGCACACATGCTTGCACGCTCCCCCCCCCAAACAGCTGGACCTGAATCTCAGAGGACCAAATGGGTTGCTAAGGCGATGTATTAAATGAGGCCACATAAATGTATGTCAGTGGGTTCTGCCTGGCTTAGCACTCTCCACAATAAGTGCTAATGGAATAACTATAAGATGTATAAATGATCCTTGCTTTAATTCATAATAATGTTGGACCTCATCGCCTGCCCATTCAGCCCAATAGATTATGGAAATAGCTCTAATGACTATTGGAACAATGAGCTGAAAGGCATTATCATTCAGGGACGCGTCAGCTTTGGAATAGCTGGCACTGTGCTTTTGCCCTTTCACTGACGATCTGAAATACCAACGGCCTTGCATTCAATTAAAAGAAGAGAAATGAAGAATTACACCCGAGCTTCGTGGAACATTAATAACACACTTTAATGTGGTAATAATTATCCGCGTCAAAAGGTGCAAAAGCCTTTTGTTCGGGTTGAATTATATTAAATAAAAACTAGCATCTCCTATTGTGTATACCGAGACAGCCTTAAATCTGAAGGCTTCCTCCCCCCCAACAGACCTACTTCATGCATAAAGACAAAGCAGCAGGATTACAATGTTTTATTTTTAGCTTGGCAATGGATGCAGAGACAAATGAATGTTAACCATTCAGTTGTGAAATCTTTGGTAAAAGTTAATCAGGTAAACAATGCCACAAAAAAAATAATAAATGCATAAAAAAAATGGAATACAATATTTGCCAAACATGACCATACAATCAGGGCTTCACATCTATCTTAAGTTGATTTAGCTTTTTTTGAGTTATTTTTATGCATCACGTATCCTAAACATCCCTACAACACTTTAAGGAGACAATAAAAGCAGCATGGGAGAATGTTATGTTATGCATTTTTGGGGGCGGGGGGTCATATGTATAGTGTAACACGTTAGTTAAAAATATATGCAAATAAATTTGATGTCAAATAGAGCAGATGGAGGTTACAAGTTAAGCTCACATGAGTGTGAGGCTTTGGTTTGCAGAAAAATATGCGTGCAAGTATGTCTGAGTGATTATGTGCAGAATACATACAGTAAATCCTATTCACTGCTGAAGGATTGCATGTATTTAATGGTGCAACAGCACCCTCTAGTGGTCGAAGTTACTATGAAGAAAACGCCTCGTCATTATTAGAGTATTATTGCATTAGTAAAGTGATTTAGAAATAAAAGTGATTATTTGTTTATATAGCAAAACACATCAACAAAGAAAAAATGTCTTGCATAAAAGAGAAAAAAATACACTGGCCACTAACAAAATAGTTCCCCATTCATTGTTTTAGTTGAGTACTTGGCGTGTGCTGGCTTGACATGTGGTTACAATCACAACATCTCACAAAAAGCATAATTTGTTCAAAATGGTTGCTTGGTTACGAAAAAGGCTTCAATGTTTCTATAATTACAGAGAAGAAATCAAAGCAACAAAGTATTAGTGATCAAAGATAGCAAGTCAAATTATATTTTTGAAAGGAAAAAAAAACATGGAAAATTCTTTAAAAATAATAAAAAAAAAAAAAACCAAAAAAATTGTCACATGTCATTGCACAGTCATTTTCCTACATGATTAGACAAAAATGTAGCTTGTTTTTGTAGTCAGTAACATTCAAAATGTTCAGGCTTTCCTGCCTTTACTTCAGCTGTGGAGAAGCGAAGAAGCTTCCCTGACGGTTGGAGGCTGACGTGGCTTTGCTCTTGCTCCCAAATCTAAGAGTTTGAAATCAAGGAGTTAAAAAATGGACGAACAATATTTGCAGTTTAGCATTAAAAATAATGTAGTTATACACTAAAAAACATGAAAAAATAAATAAATAAATACTGTGGATAAATGTCAGCTGTTCTTGCTTTAATACACATAGTGAAACTGCAGGAAAATTCTGAAACTATGCAATAATAATATTACATAGACTAGTCAATTTAAATATTCTGATTAGATTAGAAAAAACAGTCAAGTCTTGAACCTTTCCACATTTTTTCCAGCTTACAAACCCACAAACTGTAATGTACTGTTTGTGATAGACCAACGCAAAATAGTACACATCATTGTAGAGAAGAAAAACAATCATGTATATGTATTCAGCTTATTTACTCAATAAAATTTAATGAGTCAGCTGAACTTTTTCATCTGGATGCAAAACAACATGTGGGACATGATGAAAAACATCTCACCCTGACCGCACATCCTGCATGGTAGATATTAACCAATATCAGGCCAGAAGGGATGGAAGATGAATAAAAATCAGTTCAAGAGAGCAAAAGACCAGACTAAAATGGAAAGATTTACATGAAAGCATATTTGTGTATTTTAAAATGTCCCAGTCCAAACCTAAATCCATTTGATGAGATGTGGCAAGACAAAAAAAAAAAAAAAAAAAAAAAAAGTTCGCAGACACTCTTCAGCCAGTCTGACAGAGCNTTTTAAAATGTCCCAGTCCAAACCTAAATCCATTAATGCTGAAGATGTAAAAAAAAAAAAAAAAAAAAAAAGGAAAATGTTCGCAGACACTCTTCAGCCAGTCTGACAGAGCTTTGGCTACTTTGCAAAGAGGAATGGGTAAAATGTTTAGTTTCTAGATGACTAAATCTGGTAATTCACCAGAGGACTGAAATGTACTTTCATCATTAAGTCTGGGCTGCTAAATACAAATGTACCCCACACTTTCCAGATTTTTACTTTAAAAAAAAAAAAACTATTGAAAACCACAAATCGCTTGACTTTACAACAACGTACTAAATATGAACAAACATTTGTAACTGAAATGTGAAAAAAGTTAGAGTGTGAACATTTCCATAAGGCATTGCAGGCATGTTTCATCTATAGGAAAAACAATGCATTACAGTGTAAAAGTGCTTACATGGTGGTGCTGGTGAGGGTCTGCATGACCCGCTGCGACAGTGAGCTGGAGGACGGCGTTTTGGGAAGCATCTGGTGTTCTGGGGTCGTCACTGGTCCCAGTATGCTCACTGGAAATTCAACAAACAGGAAGAACTGGTGTCATTAACATAAATACCCCCTCTTTGCTTGGTACAGAGAAATCTGAAACCGGTGTTAGAGCCTTGGGGATTGATTGAGGTTTTGTGGGTTGGTTTGCATATCGATGGTGCTGGGAGGAACTGAAACAAGAACATGAAAAGCTTCCTTGAGTTGTCCCAAAAACTAGAAGGAAACTTAGAGGTTGGGCTTTTTTTTTTGGCTTTGGCTCTCAAAACAGAAACAAAAGTATTTTTAATGCGACTTCTTAAAGAGAAATATCTTTTTTTTTTTCCTCCATTAGTGTTTGGCCTGGTATGAGTTGACATGCTCAATTTAATGTGTTCCATTTTCTGAACGCTTTAGTTTCTTACGTTTTTCCTCTTATAAGTTAAATAACTCCAGAGAAACTTTCACAGGCTTCACGTTTGATTTAAGCACAAAACTGTATTAAACTGTAAAAAAATAAATAAATAAAATCCCATGGAAACACCGACGAAAACCCCCTGAAACCGTTATGTGATATGCAGTTAACAGGTTGACAGTAAAGCAGACAGGAGCCCTGAAGCGCACAATGGAAAGGCACCAGAAAGTCAAGAAGAATACAACAGGGGAAACCTATTCCATTCACCCAAAGTTGTCAAAATCTACTTAGCTAAAGTATCTCAAAACTCAAGAGATTTACTATTTATTTTTATTTTATCTCATCAGTGTGCAGTGATCCACCTTTGTGGCTTGGAGTGTCGGTGTTCCGAGGCGTCTCCATGTCTACGTTATCGGGATGGGCAAACCGGCTCCAGTAGCTCCCAGGAATACTCAGCAGGCGCTCCACGATCTACGGAAACAGAAAATGAGCTGCTTTCTCCGTCACAAAACCTTCAGAGAGCCACAACTCATCAATCAAACCAAAAGTAAAAAAATATGAATTACCTCAGCTGTCAACATTAAACACTTCTAAACTAAAAAGTAAGGTTGAGAGTATTGTTGTTCCTGACTCACTTTAGCTCGCTCATCTTTTATTTATTTAGGCCATTTTTAACCTTCCCATACACAAGTCAAAAAAGAAAACATACACAATGCTACAAAAAACAAAACAAAAAGAAAATACCAAAGGAAAAGAATAAAAGAGAAATAAACTCAACTTAAATTCCTATCAATGGCAAGAACACAAAGTGTAGACCACTTTACCCTCGGTTGTCTGCTGGCATCATGCAGGATGGTCATGGGGTCTGGGTCAGGAACGGCATGACCTACCAGCGTGGGACCAAAGACCCTGGCCAGGTTGCTTACATCCATCTTAGTGTCCATACTCTGAGACACCCTAGAGAGCAAATGCAGAGTTTTAAGTAAAATTAAAGTTTGTACAAGCCTGATAGAATGAAGCTGTGCACGATAAGCTGCTGAAAATTACTTGTGCAGGTGAATCATCAGGCAGGCCAGTGTGTCCCGGTTAGGTGGGGGAAGCTCACTGATGGCCTGATACAACAGGGCGAGGCTGTTGTCGTCATCTTGTATCTCTACACAGAAACATAGAGTTTCAATAAACTGATGGATAACAAACAAAACAGCCAGTTGCTGCTGAAAGTCTCAGAGACTCACCGGCTGCTTCCATGAAGACTTTGTTGAGGCGGAAGGTGAGAAGTGGCTCGGGCAGATTTCTTAGGAAGTCTTTGAGGACACCGGTGATGACATTGATGTCCTCGACTTTATTAAGAGAAGGCAAAGTCTTGCCTCGGACCAGCTTCTCTTTTAGCTCCTTCACCTGGCGCTCATGGCCAGAGACTCTGTAAAGGCCAACCTGCAGGAACGGAAAGACTAACTGTACCTCAGCCGGCATCGTGCTCAACCTGTGATACCATAGCAACACTCAGGAGAGGAGTCATCTAAAGTATCACTACAGGGGAGAAAATCACAGTAGATGCAGAAGCCATTTAGTGCAAAAGTTTTTCTTTGTTATGTTACAACCTTATTACAAGATGGTTGAAAAATGATTTTTCTCCTCAAAAATTGTATATGCAAACCCCTTAATGATAAACTGATGCATTTCCAGCCTTTGCTGACGTTCTTCCAGGTGTGTCCTGGTTCCACTGATCATGTTCAGATGTTTTCATATTGTCTGGATTACACAAAAATGGCACTAATTTTTCCAAAATCCTTACTTTTTGTGTGGGTAATGTGAAAAAAAAAAGTGTATGGGCTGAAAACTCAAGCAGAAGATTGTATGTTGTTCAGAATATAAATTCTCTGGTCTTATGAACATAAAATACAACTTCGAACCCGAGGATCATGACTGGACGAAAAAAAAACTGCTTATCGTCAAGGTAACACCATCTTTACTGTAAAGCATGGTGGCTCATCGTGTTGCAGGGATACTTTTCTAGAAACATATCCCCAAATACAGCAGCCAAATATAAAGAAAGCCTGCTCTGGAACTCCAATTAAATCAACAAATTACCTCCATACACTTGAACGTCTCTGGAAAGACTTAAAAATAACCGTATGACTGCAGCTGAGAGAATTTGCAGAAGATAATGGTACAAAATAGTGATAATAAAAGCCAGGTGTGCCTCGCTTGCAATACCTGAGAAGATTTGAGGTAGTCTTTGCTGCAAATGTGCTCCAAAATATGTTGAGCAAAAGATAAATCCTGTCTCGTTTTTATTCAATTTTTAAAAATGAGATCAATTCATTTCATAACATAACAAAAGGTGAAAAAAAATCAAAATGCTGGGAATGGTCCACATGCACAGGTTCATAAAACTGTTTGTTTTTTCTATTGTCTGACCTCATGAAGGCCTCTGCGTTCAATCTCTTTGATGCAGTAGATGACCAAGGCCGGGATCCTTGGGGAGCTGGTTGGAGCAAAGTCAGCCAGTGTAGTCTGCACAGACAGGAGCTCAATGAGTACATGACCTGAAAATCCTTGTTGGAGTCCATTTATCAAATGAGTGTTTTTATATACAGCATCAAATAAACTTCATAAAACTAGCCTCAAGAGTGAGGTATAAACTAATAATCTAAACACCTGTGTTATTATTTTTTGCAGTTTTTGTTGTTTTGTTCTCGTTTATGAGAGGAGTCGCCTGCCTGGTCAGGATGGTCATTTATGCCCACAGGGGGGACATTTTGAAGTAAACGGAGTCGACCTCAGCAGATACCAGGAAGACCAAACACATAAAAACAAAGTTGCTCCATTTTGTTCCTTTGTTCTCACAGTGGATTTAGAAATGTCTTTCAGAAATCTCAAAGCGAAAGGTAAATGTCTCCATTGTAATAAACATCATGAGTGTTGTGTGGAGTAAAGTTGGGAAAACATTTTTACAATCTTCTGCCTGAACTAAGGCTCAAACAATTAACTGGATTAATTGTGATGAATCTGTTATTGAAATAATTTAGCAATCAATAAATAATTACCTATATACTCAAAAATAGCCATTTGCTGTAAAAAAAGAACATATTCAGCTATTTTTTTAAGCCAAAACAGTGCAAAATATTTATACATTTTGCAATTAACATTAAAAACACTTTTATCTACAAATATTTTTCACTCAAAACTCAAGTGGCACAGTTAAAGCTTCGTCTAGTTCAAATTCACCAAAGGAATTCTGTTATTGCATTTTAAATAAAAAATCTGCAGAATATGGCTTTTTTTTCAACCGAATAAATGAATTCGTGGCAAAAATAAAAAAAAAACAAAAAACAAAAAAAACAATAAGGGGCAACCCCAACAAAAACAAATAATGGAAAAAAAAAAAAAAACACATAAACAGAAGGGAGTAGCACAGGAATCCAGTCTGTCTCTGTGTTTTACCAGAATATAGGCCTCAACCTGACTGAGAAGCTTTAGCATCTGCCATGTAAAGGAACCATGAATTAAGCGATCAGAAACATACCTCTGTTCCCCTGATGGGCGTTTCAAGAGCCGAGGGATTACACGGCAGGGGGCAGTTATCCCGGCACTCCGGATGGGTCACAATCCTGCACTCCTGGCAGCGAAGATAAATCTTGCCGAACTTTGTTCTTCTTCCGCAAGGTGCACAGAACTCAGACTTGATCACCTGATAGATAGATATGTAGTTCATTAAAAATTTGGTTTTAGAATGAAAAACAAATAAGGAGAAGAACTTAGTCCAACCGTTTTGGGGATGAAGTGGTGCTTCTTCCCTCCTTTAATTTGAGGAGTCTGGAACTGAACTGCGGTTTCAGAGACCGGCTTGCTGGGGGCTTCACTGGCAGTCTCATAGTGGTCAGTGGTGGTTGTGTCAGCCAGTACTGGAGATAATCATTTTGTTGGTCAAATGGCAAAGATCAGCCAAATTAAATTTAACCACACATTTCGCTTTCATTGATGATAAATTGCTTTGTGAGGAAGAAGTGAAACAAAGAGAACAGTCCTCACCACTCCTCCTCCTGCTGCGGGTCCAGTAAGGCACCGTCTCGATGGTGGAGACCGCCTCGATGCCGCCGCTCGCAGGCAGAGTGATTGTCGTTTTGGCCACGATAGACTCATTATTCTGAAGCGTAATAAAGGAGACATTTTATGTAATTTTCGTCAAGAGCAAGCTGAACTTTTAAAGAACTAAAACAAGTTGTGTTTAAAATGTCATGGAGCCCAGCGGGCTCCGGGGGGCAGCATTACTCTTTCTGATGTACGGCCTGTGGAGCGGGGCTTCTTCACTGCTTGTGGAGGAGCATCTGTGAGTTTTCTAGAGGAACGCTGAAGTTTCAAAAGTAAATTGTGCAAACCAGGAAAATGAGAAATCAGAGTCAGTGAACTGAATCGATAATTAGATCTCAAAAAAAAAAAAACGGCTGAACTATTAGGTCATCAGTGGGAGAAAACACGGTTGAAAAGGATGAGTAATGACGTGACTCACTCGTTTCGGCCGTTTGCGGAGTCTCACATTCTTCATCACAGAAGAATCCCAGTCCTAAAGGAGAGAAGGCAATGTAGAAATATTGAGCCACTTTATTAAAGAGGTCTTTAAGTCACAGCTACTGTAACTGTTTGACACAGAAAGCTTACCAGAGAGTCATCCGTTTGGTCATAGCTGATATCTGACAGCAAGGATATTGATTCCTCAACTCTACTTAGTCTGTAATATAAAATCAGCATCAGTGAACAAACCATGTGTGCTAATGGCTACTTAGAGAAAGGCCACATTCAGTGTTAGAAGACAATTTTCACACATTACAGTTGATTTACATGTCATGATGCAGAACAAAATATAAAATTATATTTCTGAAAGGTTTGGAAAAAACTAAAACAGAAACAGTTTGTGGTATAATTTGACAAAATGTCGAAAAGTTCAAAAGGTGTGAATACTTTTGCTATTTGGAATTTCTTTTTTTTTTTTTAATCGAACTTCCCACTTGGCATAATAGCACTACCTGGAGCGCCACACAAACTCCATCCCTTATTATCTAAGGAATTTGGCTGCAACACATGCAGCAACTTTTCAGACCATGTTGCGTGAGGCTGACCTTCGGCTGGAGTTGAGGTTGGTTTTGGCGTCTTGTGCTGCCTGCGAATGGGTGCTGAGAAAGGCCAGGGCTGACCGCTGCTCCTCACTGAGGTGAACACTGCTGCCATTATTCTCTGCGATCAGCAGCTCCCGGATCAGCTGTACCTGCCGCTCCTTTTATCGTCACAAAGCAGCAGGATGACAGGGACAAGTTAATGCAGATGAATTGTTTTTTTTTTGTTTGTTTTTTTTATTAAAATTGACAGCATAAATTACTTTTTCTGTTGTTTTTTTTAAATACAATAAACTATACAGAACTCTACAAACAGAAAACGTAAGAAATCAGTTAGACACCAACTAGTTTCTCATAGACGGCCTCTGCCTTCTGTCGTCGACGGATCTCCACGTCCACCTGGTTTCGCGCGTGTTTTAGTTTGACCTCCAGTGCCCCTCTCTCTGTTTCCACTTTGGCCAATACTTCTTTGCAAGAAACCAGCTCTTCACCTGCCAACAGCCACTTCTTACGACAGTCTTCAAAGTTCACTGCCATCTGGAGGAACTCTGCAGGGCAGGAGAAAAGTGCAAGAGACTTACCAACAACATGCATTTTAATTAGCCAAACAAAATATTAAATTTATTATCACAGCAGCACTATGTAATACATCAAAATCGCAAAGGTTTGATTGGATGAAATTTTTATTTAGATTTTATCTTCAATTATGCTCTGCAACCCAGTCCTACACATTTGGCCATTTTCAAGGACTTTCTCTGTACTGAAACTGAATTTAGTGACCGAGATGCTGAAGCTTACAAAAAATGTAGAAACACCGCAATGACGTAAAATAAAGGTTTGAGGGTTGATGCAGCAAAATCACAAATATTGCAACTGAATTCAAGACATGAGTAGCATGATCTTGCTTTTTAGAATCCGTCAATAGAATGGCAACAGAATTATCGGATTCACAAATGCCATTTGAAATGCACAAATAAAAAATAGAAGTTATTATGGAAAAGAAATACAAAGTTTATATAAGAGGAAACAAAAAGATAAAGTATTTGTCGTACTGTTTCTTTTTTGCCGCACTTATCCAGACCTGGAAACCGATTCAAACATTTCCAGACAGTGTAGCAAGATTTACTGTTGTAGCACTAAGCAAGCTAAATAAACTACAGAGTCGGCAAATACCACACTGAGGTCTGGTGGTAACTTACGTGGTTCAATGTTCTCATTCAGAGCGTCCAGGTGAGCTCTGAGACTCTGAAACTGGTTGAACAGGTTCACAACGGACATCTCCATGTTGTATCACTGAGACTGTTAGCAAAAACAAATGAGTTACTGAGCTAGGAATGTATCTTTTGTTGTACGTGATATGCTCATTGTTTTTCAGCTACATTGTTTTCCAGTAGCCCGAGCAATTGCTGGAAAGTACCATTTCAAACATTCCGTTTATATACAGTTAGAGCGCAAAATACATCGAAAAACTACATTAGACATATTTAAGACAGACATAAACTTTTTAAAAAGTTTTAAAAACTTGCTAGTGTGCGTTAGCACCCAGCTAACAGTTTATCTCGACATTAATTAATCACGTCAAAAACCACAAATCAGTTACCTGTCCAATATACAGTCCGTGGGATAGTTAGATGGACGTGTATAATATTTGTGTCCTCAGCGGAGGTCTGGTCGTGTGTTAGCACAGCATCAACACTGCCACGCCTGGCAGAGCTTCCACATTCCTTCAGTTCAAAATCAGCGCCGGTTTTCTTCTTCGTCAGCTAAAAGCTGGCGTCAGGGAACTCTGCCGCCCCCACACAGCCAGACTTGTAACTGCACAGAGGGCGGCAATTAGTTTCTGTCAAGTGAATAGATAAGGATATTTTAGATGTGGTTCTCTTAAAGAACTACGGTATTATAATAATGAATATCTTACCTACCTGTAGTAAGTAGATTTTTAATTTGGAGTAATTTTGATGGGTCTTTCACACCAGGAAAGGTTTACCACTGTTCCATGCTTTCTCCATGGGTTTTTCATTTTGGTTTACTGGAATCCCAAAGCCTTAGAAGTGGATTTGTAAGCATTTCCAGACTGACCGAGTTGAATGATTTTGTTTTGCTTCTCTTCTAGGGTTTATTTTCAGGCCATTTTTGTAGGCGATTTGAAGTCTGTTATTCTTCTTCATGTTAGACGCGTTACATTTACCGTAAGTGGTCTCTTGATTATTCAAGTCAGGCAGTAATGAGACCTTGTTGTGGCTCAAAAACTAGAAAAAATGTGATTAATCACATACGTCCAGGTTGGTTTGACTAGCTTTTTTCCTTTAATGTATGAAATCCATTTGATGACAGAAGATACTCAGAATATTTTTTGTCTCGTGTAAGCATTTGTTTGGTGAGCTGAAACATTTCAGTGTGACAGAGAATTTAAAAAATATGTAATTTCAAGAAACTTTATTTTGAATCTAGTTTCTTTATTTGACAGTCTGGATCATCAATTGGCTTTGTAGCTGGGGTAAAGTTTACAGAAACATTAAAAAAGCATCTGTAATAAATTATAATGTTCCATTTTGTCTGCAACTTCTTAAACAGCCCTGAAGGATTTACATTAGATCCGAAGACAGATGTATAATATAATAACACTACTAAGTAAAAGGGTACTCTTGACCTAGATTACTCCACCATGTTTACGTGTTTCAATGTAAGGTGAATCGTAGGGAGAAATTATGCGTTTAAGCCTGTGAAGCAGCCAATGTTTGTGTGTCATTGTCTTCGTCCTGGCTCTTGGGATGTGCAGGGCAGCTTCATTCATCAGCCACTGTTGGCATATCTGGGTGAAGCAACCACCTTGCTGTGCAGCATTTAATAAGAATAACACTCTCACCCACATGCAGAGTATTAATTGTCCATATATACATATATGTATCCAGTAAACCATTTGAACATTATGTTAATAGACTGCAGCTATTTTGTATGCATCTGTTTGATTTTTTTCTTTGCAGTACACTAGTCATCTGATTTAGCATCATACTGTGTTTTTCCCTCAAGTACAGCATGCATCCCTACTGAGCAGTGCAGGTCCATTATTGTTGATTTGAGATAATAGGATCTGTCAGTCAATACAGCCTTTCTGTTTTTATCAATAATTCATGTCTACAGGTACATTTCCTGCAGTCAAGGATCATTTAGCTCCTAACACTCTGTTTTACACTAGTCACTGACTGACTCTTCAAATCCGAGAGGGAACTGTCAGTATGCAGTACCTTGCAAATGCATTCAATACCCTTTATGCTAATTCTCTCAAAGAAAACCCTGTGCGATCAATTGCCTTCAGAAGTAACCTCATTTATATAGAGACCAGTCCAAATAAGTAGATGTAATCTGATGCAGCAGCTCTTTGGGATAGAGAATATTAGTGAACAAACAATCATAAAGACCAAGGACTACAACAGGCAGGTCAGAAAGAAGTTTGAAGCACATTTAAGTTCTGAGCATCTCCCAGATGCTTTTTCCACATCAAAATATGGAAAAAGCATAACTCATCTGCAAACTTTGAAGAAGCTGCAGAGATCTACAGGTCAAGTGGGAGAGTTTGCTGATGACACAACTACTGGTCATGCACCTCTAATATAGCTTTCATGTGAGAGTTATGTTGAAAGAAAGTCAACAAAGGTCCAAGTATGCTCCATCCCCCTTAAAAACACATAGGGGACACCGCAGACAGGTAGAAGGTGCTTTGGTAAAATAAGGACAAAACGGAGCAATTTGGTCAACATGCAAGGCATTACGTCTGGTGGAAAGTAAACAATGCATGCTGCTCTGCACACAATCTGGGGAACTCTTTTCTTCATCAGGAACAAGGAAGCTGGAAGCTGGATGGAGCTACAGTAGATACAACGGTTTGAAAACTGTATTTAGCTCCATCTGGCTTACATGAAATCCATGTATCAATTTCCTTCAGCTTTACAATTATGCACCATTTTAAGTTAATCTATCACATAGATCCCAATAGAAAAACATCAAGAGTTGTGGTTTGAGTGTGATAAAATAAAGGTTTTTCCCTTGAACATTTGTGGAGCACTTTTCGGAATAAGTCTGCAAAATAGTTGCAACTGTTTTGCCACTTTTATGCAGAAAGATACGATAAATCAACATACCTTCACAAAATTATGAAGCATTGCAGACCAGCAATATTTACTGCAAAGGTACGGTTGTTCTTTGCTTGCATGTATAAAAAGTATAAATATAATACAATGAAAACGTCCTAGTTTCAAATGACTTTAAATTTTCCAGAGGGTGTAAAAAGTAGCAGGATCCACTAATACATGGAAGTTGAAGTGGAAGCACCTGCAGATTGTGCTGACTCCTGGGTCTGCCCTCCTCAGTGGAACCATTGGAAGGGTAATGGATCCATAAACAGCCTCATGGGTAACACTTGGCAAATATGCAGCTGAGCTACTAAGGACTGTGTATTGGAGCAGAACACATCCAGCTAACATACTTGTGGATGTACACAAAGCAAAGAAAAAATCTTTAGGATACGAGAAACAATCAATGAATTTCTGCCTGTCCTTACTGGCTGTGTATGCTATAGTTTCTTTAATGGGAAAATCTCAGAAATGTGGGTCATTCTAACATTGCAGCTTAAATAATAAGCTTTTCAACTTATATCACTACACTTATATAGATTTTAATAGCTTTGCAACATGACTTAAACTTTTCCACATAAAGTCTCATTAAAATAAAGAAACAAAAAACAATCACAACAGCAACAAAAACTGCAGAGACAAGCATTGCTTTTAGCTTGAATTGCTAACACCAGTTAGCCTGGCCGCCTGAAAATGTCAGAAAATTCCGCAGTTTTTTGACATGAAACATGGCAAGAGTTGGGTTAAAAGTTGTTCCTAGAGGCAGTTTTTTTGTTGTTGTTGTTTTTTTTTTTTTTGAGGTAACTGGATCATTTATTATGGATTCACTATTAACTATTTCCGTATGTTAGAAGGGTTTTCATTTTTCCCCAAATGCACTTTTCTTTGAAGTGAGAGCACCCATCAGGGTGCTTGAAGTTTCCTCTTATTAGCTCAACATCAGTGTAACTTTGTATTTGCCTTGCAAAAACATAAATAATTCCTCTGAGTTCAAGCACCACTAGTCATTCTTGAACCATAGTTTGCAATCCTGTTGTGCAGCTATTCATTCACTTGCACCTTATTTAGGTGTACCTTCATCATACCTGTCTGGATTTTTTTTTTCTTTCTTCATTCAGAACAATGATAATTCTTTTATCGGGGGGATTCCATCTGAGATTCTGATACATATTAAATAATTTTGTGAAAATATATCAATGCACAAATCTCCTAACATCATGCTGTTTTGGTTTGAGATCTGATGACTATGAAGGCTTTTGATGTATGGTGAACTCATTATCATGTTCAAGAAACCAATTTATGACCATTTGAGCTTGGTGCATTATCCTTCTGAGAACAGCCATCAGAAGAATGCTATACTTTGGTCATAGAGAAGTGGACATAAGTACCAATAATCAGGTAGGCTATGGTTTTTAAACAATGTGTAATTTGTGCTAAGTGGCAATGAGTGTGTCTGGAAAATATCCCCCATGCCATTATACCACCCCAACCACCAGCCTGAATCCTTAATTAGATCCATGCTTTCATGTTTACTCCAGATTTAGACCCTATTATCTGAATGCCACAGCTGAAATAGAGACTTATCAAACCAAACCACATTTTAAAAGTTTTTATTGCCCAGTTTTAGTGAGCCTGTCACACTAACCTCGGTTTGATGGGAGCGACACCTGCGGTCTTCTCTTCAGTAGATCATCTACTCCAAGGGTTGACATTCTTTGATTGACCCAAGTGGGCTTTGGAAGCCTAAATGCTTTGAGTTACTCTCACCGCTCAATCTCAGACATCTTGTCAAATATACCTGCTTTCCTAAGTTAACCTTGTGACTGTTAGCAATTAATGGGATGTGACCCGACAGGTGAATGAAAACCAGAAGACTCTGATGGTGCTGAGTGAGTCTGCAGGTATGTAAAGAAGCTCTGGGCAAGTAAGTCCTGTCAAAAGATAATGCACACATTGGTGCACTTCAGTCTTCCCATCAATTGAGTTGCAAGTGGAATCTCCCACTCGGAGAGTGTTTACTGGAAGAGGCGTCCGCTTTCCTTCACTGCTCCACATCCAAAGCATCATCGACAACAACCATCTTTGACTGTTGAAACCTGACCTCCGGTAAACACCCTGCGCCCTAGATAAGCGGATTAAGCAGATTACATTTCCTGTTTGAAAGAAACGGGAGAGAACTCTATAAAAATAATATTTTTATTGATTCCAGCTTGTTTGAGCAGTGTGTAATGTAGCTTAAAGGAAGTTCAAGTACATCCCAACTAAAAGAAAACAACCCTCGGACACGCTATCCAATACTGCAAATCACCCAAACTCTCACCTACTGGTAAAACTCTTATCTGACATAAGTGAGAAATTAGCCCTGGATTGTTCTCAAAAGAACAGCAGGCAGTGCTCAGTGCTGAAATACAATGCAAATGTACCAAAAGAGTGGACACAAAACAATAAAATAGATAGAAACCATTGTCAATTGGCTCAGTGTTGTTAGCTTCAATTATGTTCAACCAGAACTGTTCTCGTATGTAATGAGTTCTGTTTGCAAACATCTGCTATGCTGATATCATTCATCTTCAAATTAACTTCAGCAATGGGTAAAAAAATGGGATGGGAAATCATTTTCAGGCTGTTTTTTTCTGATGTAATAAGCCATGACATATCATGCTAAGAACTGGAAGTACTCAGGCTTTACAAATCACCAGTCTAGTTTTAGAGTCCAGGAGTCAGGGTCTCTCGTTTATTAGTCTTCATTTAGGATGCCGTGCAAGTTTCCAAGTACATGACGTGGCTGCTGAAAGTTAAGAAGGAATAAAAGAAAATAGAATAGGCAAGAGCGTATGTTCTCTGTAAGGGTGTTCATGTGCCCATGGTGCAAATGAGAATGACAATGACAAGGATAATAGCCACAATGGTGGCAATGAGGGCAACCAGTTTGCATATCTTGAGTCGGCGGAGGTTGGCTTCTTTACGCCTGAGCAGACCGTCATAGCCTGGAGTGTAGATATCATCCATCCAGAACTCCATGTTGTTGGGGTTCAGAGACTCCTGACCCTGAAAAATAAAATGCTATTTGTTTTTTTCTTTATTGACAGACTAAATTACTGATGTCTTAAACCAGGTACTATATAACAAAGAGAATATCAATAAATGCTTGTAGCACTTATACAGTCAATATTTCCTACCTGTAGGTCCAAAGGGGAAATTCGTGCCTCTCTGTCATCTACTGTCCATATGGCTCTCCCTCTTCCCTCAGCCAGTCTGGGGTCAATGACCTTCCCAGACCCAAGCCCCCCTGTTAAGCTGCTATCTTTGTGACGGAACAGGGACGAGTTAAACACTTGTTCCACCATGCTGGCAGGCTTTTGGGAAAGCAGGTTAGTAGTGCTGTCTGACTGATCTCCCTGGAATAAAAAACAGACCAAACATAGATTTTACATAAATCGTAAGTAAAAGCAAATCATTTTTTTAATTTAATCTTTCTAACATCCACATAATAAACATAATGGACACGGATGGATACAATAAATATGTGCAGATTATGCAAAAACAATTCTATTACTATTGAGAAACTTAAAAGATACATAGATTGCATCACGATGCATTGTAGAAACTCATTAAAAATATATCCTGTATTTTGCAAGCCATAAGTCACTAAGGTGTAAAAGACACACCAGTCAAAAAAATGCTAATTTGGGCCCATTTTTCGAGCTTTGGCCGTCTTGCCAGCCTGTGTTTAACTTTCCGCACAACGGCAAATGGAAATGTTAAATCCTGAGCTTATGTCAGTCAGTATGAATTTATGTTATTCAAAACATGTCATGGAGATAAAAACAAAACCTGTATTATTTCCAGGATCAGCAAAATTATGAAAAAAAAAGTGTTGCTTACAGTCTGTAAAACATGGTATATAAGTTGACTGAGATAAGAAGAAGTTTTTTACCTTTCCGATTTTCCTTTGCGATCCTTTACCATCTTTATTTTTTGAAAACGACACCGACCAGTCTCTTGCAGAATTAGGGATGTTCAGTTGTTTGCTATCAGAGGGACTTTTATCGTCAAGCTGGGTTTTGGAGGCACGGAGGGATAATGCGTCCTTCTTCCCTTCTTTCTGCCCTTTGGAATCTGTTTGGCTTTTGCTGCTTTCCGTCTGATCCCCAGTGGGGTTCCATCGGCTCCAGTCCAGGCTACTTGTGCTGGTCCCTGGAAACAGATGTCCGGTTGCAGACAGTGGCTGAGGCTCTGATGAGTCAGAGGGAGTTATAGGGTGGCTCATAAAAGAGGACACCCCACTGAGAGGCTCAAGCCATCTATCACCTGTGCTTTGACCACCACCAAGGACAGGGTGCTGGATCTTTTCATCCAATCGCTGTAAAGCAGAGAGTACCTGAGAAATCTCAGCCTTCACATCATTCAATGACTCCAGTTGTCTTTCTATTTGACTCATACGAAGCAACAGCTTGCAGACGCTGGCCTTTAGCCCGTCATCACTGCTCTCCAGGGAATGGAAAAGTCTTTGGAGTTGACCCAAGCGACCACGTCGGGCTTCAGGGGTGTCCTGGTTAGAGGTGCCATCATTGGGGTGCAGCACTCCTGTGGATCCACACATGCTTATGTCATCTAAGAAGCGGAAGATTGCACTGATGTCATCCTCACCAAACTCAGGGTCATCTAATGAAGTCATGAAAGAGAGGCGATCAGCGTGAACCAGGCTCCGGAGTCTCCGTGGATCCGGTGGGTCAGTCTGTGTTGCCTGAGCCTTTAGTTTATCGCCTCCACTTGGCAGTCCACTGTCTATACTCTCACCTCCTGAGGACCCACTTATAACAGGGGTAGATCGCCTTGGAAGTTGTGCTGTCTGTGATTCCATCCCCAAATCGATGCTGCCAATGCCTATCCGGTCCTCCAGACTGTGGCTCTTATTACTCCAGATGGCTCTCTGTGTCTTGGGCGGTTGAAGGTGTCGGGGAGATGGCTCTGGCATTGAGCCTGGTCCAAAATAGGTTGAATCCTGCAGATCATCAAAGCTCTCATGTTTAGCTTTGGCACGCTGTTCAGGTGACACATGAACTGCTGTAGGCGATGGATAAGGATTTGGGATCATTTCAAAGCTATGATTGTCAAAGCCTGCATGCCCTGATTTAGGACTAGGAGATTCACTGCTGACTGTCACCTGTGGTATCAGAGGAGGCTGGTTGTGGAAGTCCTTTCTAAAGGCGCTTCTCTTCTGGTCAACCGATGATCCCGGTTCAGCTTCAAACACCTCCATTGCTGCAGATTCTCCACTTGACTCACTGTCTGTTTCCAGAGGCAGGTAGATATTCTTCATTACCTCATTAAGATTTGGACTGCTGGAGTATGAATATGTAGTGTGAGGCAAGTCAAAAGATACAGCCCTCGTCCGGGTGGGAGGGGAGGACACAAATGAAATGGGATCCGGGGGAAGACTTCCGCGCTTACGAGCAGAGTAATTTGATTTTGGAAAAAGCAAGTGCTGGTCGATGGGCCTCCCACTGAAGTCAATGTGAGTGCTTGCTCGTTCTCGACCAGGAATGTTCAAGGGGTGTAAACCAGGCAGATTGGGACCAGGCGACTGGTCGACAGGGATTACTGTCTGGGCTCTCATTGGCTGGTTGCTTTCAGAGACCCCACCTGTCATCTGAATGAGATTGAAGATAGTCACGATGTCTGCAGCGACCCCTATGGGTGAAAGTCCCTGGCCTCTGGTGGAAACCCGATCTCGGAACAGCGTGGCGGGGAAACAGGGATCCCTGCTGGCGGCAGCAAACAGCAAAGCCCTGAGCTCGACGAGGTGCTCGAGGTCGAAGCGGGTGCTGACCATCCGACAAAGGTCCTGGAATGTCAGCCACTGTCGCATGTTGGCCAGCTCCTCAAGGATGCCCAGGAGGACCACAGGATATTCCTGCTGCAAGTCAGCCATTGTAGCTCACCTGTTAGGAGAGCAAATAGTAAGCAAAAAAAAAATAAAAAATTAACAGGTTGTAGCTTAATGTTGAAAAACTTGCCCTATAAACTGTGCTTAGTGCAATTAATCATAAGTCCTTTTGTTGTAAATGACAGCCAAAAAGAAGCAGCCACCAATAATCGAAATGACACAAACTTCTCTATTGCTTAATTAGCAATATTACAGTAGCAGGTTTAACTAAAACATAATAATCAGTAGAATATTTAATTTCCCTACTCTGCAGGTTTCTTTCAGCTATAATGCATCAACTGAATTGATACTGCAACCTTCTAAGCATAACTGCAGGAAAAATGCCTTTCTCAGATGGAGTGAAGGAGCGACCTTATTTTGTGGTCCTAAAATAACTGGTCATCTGATTTAATGACGCCGTCACACTGCGCACATCTTTACCTCTCTGGACATCTTTATTCCACTTATGTCTATTAACAGCTTCAGGCCATAAGTGCCACTTTGCAAGTGTACCATATAATGATGATGATTTGATACTGTATTTAAAGACAGCATAAGTTTAATTAGGGCAAGCCATTACTTCCAACACTTAATGAAGGTACATCAACACATTTTTTTGTTCTAGGACATCACTGAAAATCCAATAGAAGTTGTAAACATGCAGCAACTCTAGCTCCATTTACTTGCGTCTATTTTTACTCACCTGAATCTACTGGCAAAGATTTAAAGCCACTCTTGGATCCATCAACAAAATCCACATTAGTGTGTTTGCATAGTCCAAGAAGCTCTGGCTGGGTCGACTCATCATCCCCTCACGGTCCTTTCTCCGGCTTTCTCCGATTGTGAAAGCGAGAAGCCCAGAGCCCAGGCAGGAGAGGAGAAAATTAGAAATCAGGTCATCTTCCCACAAGTCCCTGCAGGCCCCAGAGGGACCTCAGAATACATCCAAACGGTTTCCCCTCATCACAGATCAGCAGCCGCGACACTTGCAAAGCAGCTTGTACGAACACATCTAACTGAACACGCACAGATAACCTTGGCAAGTCAACACGGACGTGTGAGTGGATCTGGTCTACATTTTCTCAGGGTACCATAACAAAAGCTGGTTATGGGTGCAAGCTTAGCAATACAATTAAAGGGGCAGATGAAAAATTGATGGTTGTTAATTGACACACATAAAACATCGGCACTGACAGGAAACACAAAGGTCTGGGCTAAAATTTCCCACTAGATTCCTGCACACAGAGATGTCTGCCAGACTCCCAGACTTTTCACTATTACTCTGCATTATCGTCCATAAGGGCTTGTACTTAAAACTCCATTAGAGCAAGAAAAAGGGCGAGGCTTTCATTGTTGAGTAGCAGCACTCTGCTACAATCAGGAAGGACATCTCTAATTCATCTAACAACTCGCCGAGAGGGAGGGCAGGGTATCCATCATTTCCATGCACTCAAGAATCAATGCAGTGAACGAGCCATGGTATGGGTGTCAGTATGGCCAGTAATGCATTAGTGTCAAGTCCGCTGTATTGCAGTTCTAATCGCAAGACGAGAAGAAGAAACAGAGCTTGACAAGATCAGTCCACTTCATTATTTTCGACTTTTATTGTTTCCTGGTAGAAAAAAAAAATACATCCAAACAAAGGATAAACTTACATTAACCTAATTCACATAAACCAGTTCAGTCCAGATGGTATAAAAATATCAATACTATAAAAGTACTCCAATTGTCCTGTAGGAATTTCAGGAGAGATGAGACTCTCTCTCTTCTTTCTTCTTTGGCTTTGATTTCACCACAGGAGTTGCAAACAGTGGAGTCAAAGAAGGATTCAAGGCTGGGTCTAATGCTGGGTTCAGGGCCAGAAGGTCGAGTATCTTGGTACTCTGTTCACCTGCTGAAAAACAACATGTGATGAAGGACAGGGCATTCAGTTCAGTTGTGTTGACATTTCCTGCCATACTACTCCCACATCTTTAAGTCCTAGTCACAGGATTACAGATAAAGTGCTGGGATGACTGGATGTTTCTCCAGTTGTAAGAAGCACTGCCGTCTGTTGATGCAAACTGGAAACTAAACAAGCTTCATCCAATATCGCTTAAATGCAGTTGTAAAACTACAGGTGGTAAGCTGCAAACAGCATGGTTGTTAAGCAGCAGGATGCAGGCTGGCGAGCGTACACACTTTCAGTGAATCGTTTAAGGCTCTGAAGAATAGAAGGTTTGGTGATAACCCCACAACAATGATTCAGAAATTCCAGAATAGTTCTAAACTGGATTGTTTCAAAAGACAAAAAAAAGTTTCAGGCGAGAGCTCCATATTATACTGAATTTCAGTCGTCTTCGCAATATCCATGTGTGCGTTATTACAATTGCAAGACTGCTCAGATGCTATACTTGTCAGGACATTATAGATGAAGTGTCAGGCATGCAAACCCAGCAAATCATCGATATATTTGACCAGCTGGATGGAGTCTCACTGCTAAAACCTGATGTTTACCTCTAGTGGTTGAGATGCTACAGCTAACGGAAGGAAGTAGAGAAATTGTCTGATGGTAAAGGAAGGAAATTATCCAACAAAATATGGATAAATTGATTTTATCATTGCACCTCATGTCAGTAGTATCACAATGAAATACTTTCTTGATATTGTGTGTGCCGTAGTTTGGACAACAGAAATAAAAAATATCAGACAGTGTTTAAGTACATGTGACTTGTGGCACAAATAGCAATGAAATGATATTTACATTGTCACCGACCAAGTAATCACTCGATTTAAGTCCTATTTAGATACACTCTAGTGCTAAAGACAAAAACTTAATATGGACACAAAGGAAGAAAAGTGTAATTATGTATTAAACTTAGTTTCAGTACTTAAAAACATGGTTTTACATTGTTAATTTCTGAACCTTTACATTGGACATGAACATAGCAACCAAAAACCTTTAGAGCAATATCCAGGAATAATCAGGATTTCATAAATGTGTTTCTGTGTGTGGCAGAAAGAACATAAATTCTCTCAGTGTCAGCATGACCTTAAACTTTCTTACCCCTGGGTAAGATTGCTTACCAGAGTTGTCCTCCTCGCTGCTGGACTTCTGGTCTGCACTGTGGACAGAAACGCGGGCTACCGCTGCCAGCTCGGTAATGAAGCTTTCTTCTGCCTCCTAATGGATGCAGACAACACAGCGCTCTCAGTCAGCATCGCTGCAACATAAACAAATTCAATCACCTGCCGACAAACAGAAAATTACAGTGGCACACCAACCATTAACTGGGCTTTGATCCGCTCCATGTTTTGGTCCAGCTCCACTTTTTTCTTCCTCAGCTCCTCGTAAATCCTCTCCTGATCCAGATGACTTTGCTCAAGGAGCGTTTTTTTATTCAGCTCCACCCTAACCGTGCATGAAAACAAGCACAAAGAGTTAATTATTCTTATTTACTTAACATAGTCCATCTAAAATTGTAACTACTGTTTGCGTTTTTCTACACTGCCTCTCAAAATACTTCCTTTTCCATTTTATCCAATCACAACGGCAAACTTTGATATACTTTAGTGTGATTCCATGCTACAATTTTTGCTCTATCACATAACGCTCTCTTAAAATCCACTATGATGGTCTTGATTAACACAATAATTCCTGATGAACTCTACCTTTGCTGAAACTCTGCAGAGGCGGGTCTCTTGCCCCAGTTCATAAGTTCTCTCAGCAAAGCTCTGCTCAGCTGGCTCCTGCCATCTTTCCTCTTATTCATCTCTGAAAAAGTTTGCAAAAACAAAATGAAATAGTCAAGCCTCTTTTTTATTTTTCGGTTTAGCAATAGCGTTTTATACATACGGCAGCCTGCGCAAAAAGGCAGAAAATCAGTCGATATACAACAGACATCAGAACATTTAGATCAAGAAGCTAAACGTCGTGCTGGTAAGGCAATCCTACCGTGGTTTAAGTTTGACTGATCCAGCTGCAGATTACTAGAAATGTCTCGTAGGTCAGAGTAATAAATGTGAACCAACGCCCTGAGAGAATCTTTGGTCAAGTAGACGCTCTCTGCTGCAGCCTCAGTCAGATGGTGCTAAGGTGACGGAAAAAATAATGGAAATAAAAACCCTGTTAAGTTCTGTATTTTGGTTGAAACCAATTACTCCTACTCTCAAATTAAGATATTCCAACAAGCCCCTACTTTCAGGCTCGGGTCATGTTTAGAGGAACTCTGTGACTGTGTGGGCACGGCCTCCATCTTGTGATGGATGGCGTGGCTGAGCGCGTTGCCTAGCGCCAGCTGCGCGTGGCTCTGAAGAAGCTCCGTGGCGGCTTCCAGCTCAGACAGGAACTCCTGCTGGAGGTTGTTCTCCAGTAGCTTGCTTTCTGGACCCAGGTGCCTCTCTGCGAGGCTGGCCCTGCTGTTCTGTGTGGAGACAATTGGGGGAATTAAGACGGTGTGTCATCCCAGAGGAAACTTGTGGAAAAGTAGGTGGTTCAATTGTTTCAGACAGAGATGCATCAAGAAATCGACGACCGACCGCAGGCTAGAAACTAAAAATCCTATTTCTTTTTTTTTTTTTTTTCTGATCAGTGAACACATCATTTGTAAGTGCAACCAGAACGTGCATCACTTTTCCTACCTTGAGAGCTGAATCAACACAGGGTTGGGTTTTACTGGGCTCTTCTGCTAGCAGAGCTCTGAAGTCAGTCTGAGAGAACACCTTAAGTTTGGAGAGCCTCATCTCTTTCAGCATCTGCAGACTGAAGTGCCGGACAGTAAAGGACCGCTCCATCAGCAGCGAGAGGTGCTTGTGTTTCTTCTCTATCAGCTTTCCCATGTCACTAAGAGAAAAATCACGCAGCATTAATAAGGGAACATATCCATACCGGGAAAAAAATAAACCCTACCGTTAATTTAAATGTGTGTTTATGTGGATCGTCAGTGTGGTTGCAATGCTGACACGCCCTCTCCCCCAAGTTTCACCTGCTAAGAGTGTAGCTCTGTCTGGCCACCATAGCTTGAATGATTTCCATCTGCTGTTCACCCAGATGTTTGAGACAGCACTGCCCCAGAGCCATCCCTTCAATCCACACCTACAAAAAGACAGACTGCATTTCAAGCTCTGTGAAGGAGCAAATTAAGATGAAAACTAGATAGATACATAATTTTCTTCACAGGAATCCGACTGCCAAAGAGACATTTGATTCACAGCCTGGTGTCTACCTGCTGATCCTTCTCCAGTTCGGTCCTGATGTCGTCCAGCTGCTGCCTGGCGGTGCTCTCTGCCTGCTGCAGCTCATCAGCCAGCTCCTGCTCCACTTCCAGCCATAGACTCTCACAGCGCTCAGTAGTGAGGCTCAGCTGAGTGGGAACAGAGGCCAGAAAGATGTCCCTGGCTATCTCACTCAGCCTGTTCGACCAAAGGGCCCGAAGTTTCTGGAGGCGCAGGATATCTCATCAGCATGAGCACACGTACATGTGCAAATACACACAGTAGGTTGGTAGACTGAGTGACACAGCTGCACATTTATAACACGTTAGAAAAAAGAAATATTCAACACCGACTTGCAATATTATGCAATGACCAACCATGAGAACCTTTTTTTTTTTTTATACTGTTTCATAAATCTACTAATCACAAATCTGAGCTTTAGTTTATATTAAGAGCTTTCCCCCTTTTTTTTATACAACTATTAGCATGCAGGACCAGTTTTAGTTTAGTGTGAAGTATGGTAGAAATAAAATAGAAACGCACCAATACATTTTGTTGTAGCTAATTTCTAAATCTCTGTCTTGCCGATACCGACTTTTTGCGTATTTTGAATGGTCTTAGAAAAAACAAAATTATTAACGCCATCAAAGAAATAGCAGACTTTAAATCATCTCCCATCAACTCAAACTTCTGCACCAAATAGTTATTGTTGGCTCACCTGGTAGCGTTAGGAACTGAAAGAATTTGCATGTCGCTGGAATGCACCTGCATATGTTAATGCTGTTTTTATGTATTCCTTTCTTCAAACAGTGTTCAGGCCCAAAGGTAAAGCTTCTTTCATATCGCTGAGTTACATTGTGGCTACCTTACAAACTATGAACTGCTAGTAGAAAGTTATCTAGGAAGAGGAGGTTAACCCTTCATGTCCTAAATTTAAAATCTCCACCTGGATTTTTTTTTTTAATTTTTGCTTATTTTAATACATGCAGTTCTTTAAATGTCCTGTGAGTAAATATATTTTCCCATATATCCATAACAACTGGAGCTTTCAATATCAAGCAAGTCAGTTTCACAATTTACTGTCTATTAAAAGATTCCTCCTCAGATTAATTTCACTCCCTGCTTCGGCGGGAGTGAATTTACCGTAATAACCCGATATTGGCTGTAGAGCCAATATCTCCCCTTTCAGTAACCGTTGGAATTTTTCAGATATCGCAAAGTGTGGCAGAATTACGGTACTGCAAATTTGGCTGCACCGTCGCCGTTACGTTTAGGATTTATAGGCTACTTGAAGAGCCTTGGCATTTCTATAAGTGTTCATAAGGGTGTTTTAACTTGAACCAATATCAGCCTCTGACAACCAACAACACCTACAGCTTACGGGTCAGCTCTTCATCATCAGCACACAATTAAACAACTCACAATTTAATTGCTTTACCTTCCAAAGGCTGCAGAGGGCCTCTGCAATTTTGTTATCCTGGTGCAACTCCAAATCAGAGATCTGCTTCCTTTGTCTCATCAGTAGCTCCTGGTAGATCTGAGGTCAGAGTTAGCCCAGAATCAGCTACAAGTTTCAATAAATACAGCTTTAAAAAAAGAAAAGAAAAGAAAAAAAAAAGCCCAACAGATAATTATAACCCAGGAAACATGCAAAGTGTTCTAACAGAGGTTTGCTCCTGCAGGTCACAGCGAGTCAGTCCCAGCTCCAGAGCTTTACTCCTCTCATTCATCTGACTCTTCTGAAGCTTCTTCTTCTTGGACTCCTTTTTGCGGCACTTTTCAGCCGCCAGCTCCCTTGTCTTCTTTGTGCATTCTGTAAAATAAAAACAGCAAACCTAAAACTATTTCCATAAAAACAAGCTTCAATACAGGCAGAACATAGGAGTTTTGATTGAGCAATTAGCAACAGCTTCGCCACTCCACAGACTACTGAGATTATAAACATTAGGAATAAAAGTGACTAACAAAATCACTAAATGTGAGTAAAGAAATAAGTGATAAACTGCTGGTCGGCTATGTGCTTCAAATCCAGATTATGTTTAAACACTGTTATCGTTTCATTGAATACCCATAGTGCCTGCAGGACAGTTTCACAAGAGGCTGCATAAGAATCTGGGAGACATTATTATGAATGACACTGTGTGCTCTCCTAAAATAACCTGGCCTTATTGGAGGAGCTAAAGAGGAATCCCAGAAAATGCTCTATTTTAAAAGAGTAGGTCCTTAAAGTTAGAAAAGTAGGCTGAATGTTGAACACTGCAAGATGCAGCCAGAAAGGAGCAGAAAGACACACACATTGTTACACTGATGCAGTTATCCTTTTATATCTGGAGCCATTCCTCCATGACATGTTTAGGTTCTGCATCTTACCCTCAGTGCTCCGCTGAAGCCCTTCGGTCAGAGCGGCCTGAATCTCAGAGAGAATCGTTTCCGCTGGGTTAAGCTTCGAGCTTTTGCCGTTCGTCAGCTGCTCCAGTCTTGTGGCGATCAAACCCATTCTCAGAGTCACTTCCCACCTCAGCAAGGCAGGCTGGGACTGGACGAGCCCCGACAACTCCTCCCACCACAGCAACCTCTCCAATGTTCTCTAAAAACAAAAAAAACATATGTGCAAGGATTTGTACGAGTGTTTTTTACAAATGAAAAAGAAATTCCAGTGCAACAAACTGTCTTCAGAAGTAAGGTAATGTCAGAGAGCAACGATCTATCCACTGCCAAAATATGGCAATAAACCAAAGCTGGTTGGCTGGACAAGGAGATCAGCCAAGAAAGCAATACTGACTCTGGAGGAGCTGCAGAGATTCACAGCTTAGGTTGAAGAATGGATAAAATGTTAGAGATATATCCCGAAAAAAACCTGTAGATGTGTAGATGTAATAGCAACAGGTGACTCTATGAAGTATGAACTAAGTGGGGCTGAATACAAATGCATGCCACACTTTTCAGATTTGGATTTGCATGAAGCTTTGAGAACTATTAATTATTTTTTTCTTCCTCTTCACAGCTATGCACCAACTAGTGTTGGTCTCTCTCGGTGAAACTTTCAATATTTTTTCTTTTTTTCTTGGAATTCATGAAATGTGAAATTCACTCAAAATTTTAAGGAATCAGAGACTAAATAATTCCTCAAAGGACTAGTAATCTGATCCAAAAGAGTATGAGACAAGAAAATGAATGACACCCCGACCAAAAAAACATGCTGCGTTACCTTCAGATCAGCTTCCTGTAACGTCGTCAGGTGCTCCTCTGCTGACAAGAGAGTCTGAACGACGGACAGGATGTCATCGTGTGCTTCCTCAGGAGAGAAGCCGCTTCTCCTCCTCAACAGAAGCTGACATAAATCCTCCAGTTGTGAGCTGAAACTTTTAGACTATGAAGACACAATAATACGAGTCACACTCCTCCTTTAAGCTATCTAGCAGATTTACGACACTTTTTTTTTTTTTGGTGGGGGGGGGAATCAGGGCTCCAGTTACCGTTTGAAGGTTGCGTTCAAGGAGATCTTTCTGAGCTCTCTCAATCTCCTCCAGGGAACAGGAAGCATCCTGGATCGTCTCTTTGGTGGTTTGGCCCGTCGCCAGCGGTTTTCTCAACTCATTCAGTTTCTTAAGATGAGAAATTCATTTCAATGCAATAAAATGAAGGCGTGAAACAGATTTTAAACATCTGTTTGTACCTTTTCTTGCATCAGAAGTGTATCCTTGGCGAAGTCCGCGTCGTTTTTGTCCTTTGGAAACCGAGAGCTGAATATAACTTTAAGCATCTGCAGGAAAATCTGAAGTGCACAGTAAAACAACATGGCAATAATTAGCATCATTTGTGCATGTTTGTGAAGCATACTGACAAATTAATCTACCATCACAAGCTCACCAGATTCTTTTCTTCCTGAAGCTGAAAGCTGCGCTGTTGCACTTCCTGCAAGGCCAAACAGTAGAGGCTGATCCTGCCCTCAAAGCTGTAAAGACAACACAGTTACCAGGATGCCGTGTTGTCTCGGTAACACATAACCTCCAGAAGGTGTGGGGCTCCCACCCGGTGTGTGTCAGTGTGTCGGGGTAGTGGAAGACTCTGGTGAAACTCTGGTTCTGCAGGCTCTTAGGGAGCTCCATGTTGGAGAGGAACTGACTGCTGTCGTTGTTGTCCTGCTCCTGGCTGAGAGACTCTCCATCGGAGGACGAGTCCTCATTAGGCATCGGCGGCAACTTTGATTGCTCATGGAGGGACGGGTTTGACGCGCCGTCTGCTAACGGCTGATGAGTAGATGGAGAAAAAGGATTTAAAAAAAATTAGAATTTTGTATCGGTACTGCCATTAAAATGCATGCTAAAACATTCATAGCACCACTTTGGGACTTTGTGTGAGAGACCAAAACAAAGTAAAGCATAATTGTTAAGTGAAAGGAAAAGGTTGCTTTCACAAATAAACATCCTGAAAGATGTGGCATCTGTTTCTATTCAAGACCCCTGAAATAATACTTTGCAGGTACTATCATAAATCATCATCATAAAGAATAACTTGCTGCTTGGCTTTCACATACTTCACTACCTACAAAATAACATGAAGTTAAATAATTTTGCCACTTAAATATCTTTCAGTTATCAGTATTTTGAGTTTTTGTTTCAGTTTTAACGTTATCTTCAAACAAAACTCTGCTATTGCTTAAAGCACGTTGCTTAGGTCGGGTCAAAAGAGTATTTTTGGTAAAAAATTAAATATCGGGGTTTTCAGTCGCGTGTGAGAACACAGAAAAAGGACTTACTCTGTATTTCTGGTTGATTGGGTAAACCACCTTGGCTCTGGAAGCAAATGCAGCCACATCACTATTCATAGGAGGACGCTTCTTTTCCTGCACATCGCACATGAATAATGGGAAAGTAACCCTTCTAAAGATGTAGATATTGTTGCAAGCTATGAATTAAAGATAAGCAATATGCTATTAGATCATCATGGATTAGGACATATCAACAAATTGGTATTAATGTAGTAATTTCTTCAGAGGTTCACAAACTTGATACTCCATCAGCTGATTATAAATGCATTGTTGGTAATGAAAGAGGTGACAACGCAAGGAGCAAAAAGATATTAACACACTGATGTTTTTCTTTTTAAATACCGTATTTTTCTCTTTTAAGACTTCCAGTAAAATGTGTTTTCTACTCTTTTATTTTCAACCCTTTCTGTTCTGAGATGCTTTATATGTATGAAGTCACTCGGACATGCTGTTTGAGAGGAAGCCAGATAAACAACACCTTGTCATTGGCGGAGCCACCCGGGGCCTCCTTCTCTCTGTTGCTGACACAGTCACTTTGATTATAGTCAATATTTCCAATATCAGGTTCCAGCAGCCTCCTTGCGTTGTAAACCTGCAGGAAAACGGGTCAATGTAGCCTTTTATGGTTAAAGGAAATCATTAAGGGGGATAATGCTGTTCGATTTGTGCTCACTTGTCTGGTCAACAACAGAGGCTTCATGCAGAAGACATAGAGAAGAGCTGCAGCCAGGATGCCGGACAGTCCTCCACACACTGCAGCCGCCGTCAGCAGTCCTGGATACACATGCAGCGACTCGGCGACACTGACCAGAACATCGGTGCTGCATTCCAGAGACACTTCCGCCGTTGGCATTTCAGACAGATTTAATCTACATAGACAGATCACGGACCTTGTCTGGGTTCATACTGTAACACCTCAAAAGAGCCGCAACTTCATCGCAGAAGCTGAAATCCTCGGACTCAAATCTTTCGTAGAAGACGTACATGTTCTTTAAATTCTTTAAGTCACTTCAAAAATTTTCGTTTCGACTTTACAAAGTTCAAGCTGTAGTCGATGAACGGGCCAGATTCACGGAGGACGTTCCTGCGTCAACGCACAAAACCCAGCAAATTAGGTCTGAAATCTTAAGCATGTTTTTTTCAAAATAAAGGCACAAACAAATAGTGTGGATATGGCTTTCTGCTGCGATGGACCTGTCCAGGGTCACTAGGGGGACGGACGGACGGATGGATGGATGGATGGATGGATGGATGGATGGATGTGGCTTTCTGCTCAGGGCAGCATAGGCTGGTGGGGCACACAATGTAAAAAAAAAGTAAATCATGCTATATTATATATTAATATTTTCCAACATTTGTTTTCAATTTTTCACAGAATAAAGTAAGTCATTAATGATTTCATATTTTAAGAATTGTGGCACTTTGTGATGCGTTGTAGGTTTTCTATCTTCTATCTGTGTTTCATTAATTGAGAGAAATTATCCACCTTTTGTATATACAGTACAACCCCTATAGGCATTAGCTGTACACTACAAAAGTAGATGACTCTGAAATTGGAATCTGATTAGGGCTTTTAATCCCAGAATAATTAAAAGTCTATTTAAGTCTTTTTAATTAGTCTGAACACCTGGAGTATTTTAGATAATCATAAATACTAAGACTCAGCTGAAAATTTTGACAGAGTCTTTGAACGCTGTTTAAGATTTAAGAACAAATAAGCATATTCAAAAGATTATTATTATTATTATTATTTTTTTTTTTGGACATTAGAAAAGGAAGCCCATGGGGTCCATCTATGCAAGAGCCAGATACTTGAACACTCAACTTCAATGTATGTTTTATTTTGAAAGGCTTAACAGGAAGCTTCATGGTGTACTTTGTTGTTTTGATAATTCTTAAAGGAGTAGTCTGTTTTTTCATCTTTTCCAACTTTTCCAGACATCTTTTTCCCCCCCCCCCCAATTATAATTTTGTCTACGGTGAAGAAGTCTGCTGTAAGCTGTGTGTGTCTGTTACCATGCTGCGTCATTAGATTAAGACAACCAGGAACGATGTTCTTGTTCGCTACACACCCTCATACATTTATTGCAAATAAAGCAAAGTTGAGTAAATATTTAGAAGATTTTAGCCGCGGCACAATGCAGAAACTAGACGGACAGTTAGCTAGCCGCTGGTAGCTCACTAAATTACGGATGTTTCGGGTACACTTAATCGCACAAAGACGGACATTGTGCTCGTTTTTCTTGCATATCAAAGTTTTGTGTTTGTTTTCGCACTTTTTGAATGTTGGCTGCGGTCACGACGTGAAACTGTGCGCCGGTGTCACGGAGGACAATGATGAACATTATTGCTATAACGGTACCTCTGTGGGTACAAAATGGGACACAACACCTCTTACCTCAGGAAAATATGGAGTAAGTAACTTGCCTTGTTGTTGTTGTCATGTGTTTGTTTCCATGAAGGGTTTTTCTGTTCTTTTAGCTACAAATTTTCTCAATTAATGCATAATAGTATTTTTTCCCCATTGGCAGAACCTTTGCACCCTTCATGCAAAGCATCAAGACCAAGGAGGAACGTCAGCGGGCCTGACGATGCTCAGGATTAATGGTTTGTGTGAACAATAGCAGACAAATGCTGACTCTTTATACTTTTGTAAATACACGTCTCTTCTGGTCTTTAGGTAAAATGGACAGCGGGCTCCTGTCTGTTTATGGATGGGGGCCATCTTCGTCGTCGGCTCCCCTAGGGCCATGGGGACACTCTATTTACTCCTCCTTTAGCTACGTTTCAAACATGTTGCACCTCAGAAAGAGCAGAAGCACACTCATCAGACACACCCCACACCAGCCTCCTCCTCAGGTCGTCTGTTTCTGATCTGAATGTTAAGCTTATTGGAATAATTTTTATATGTTTTTTAGAAATAGTCAGAAATTAAATATTTTTTTTATTGGTTCCACAGGTTCAGAATGTTGCACCTCCATCTTTCTTCGAGGTTAGATTTTATAAGTGCGCCCAGGTACATCAGCCGCATGCATTATACATTTTGAAAACTTTTTTTTCTGTTTTGCTTGTCAATGAACTTTATTGGGAGAAAAAGACATACCTTTCCTTGTCAATCAACTCGACCTAGGTGAAGCCCGACACCGATCCCCCCCAGTTGACGTTCTTCCTGCAGATCCACAATCTGAGCCCCCTGGGCGGGACCAACCTGTCTCAGGTGGCCGTACGAGACTCCATATCTGGGATCAAACCCATCAAAACTGAAGGCAGGGTCGTCGAAAGAGGCTACCAGACATTTACTATTGATTCACTGCTGGGTGTGTAACAGCATCAGAATGTTCTATAGTATTATTAACTAACATTTAAAACGTATTTTCTGGGAACCAGAAATTGATTAGGATTTTGTTGATTTAGCCGGATCTCATGTTGTGGTCAATTACACCGCTCACATAAGGAGTCACAAGAATGAGCTCCTTGATCTTCCTGCTTTCCTGACCTTCTCTAATGCATCACAGGTACATTTTTTTTTTACTCCTTCTATTTAATGATATTTTTATTTACTCTAACTAGTACCTTTGCCAAACCAACTCTTTCAAAATCTCAACAATTGTTCAGAGTAAGATAATAGGATTATTCAGTGCAATCTTACCAAGTATGTTTTCTGCGTTTTGACCTTTTTGCCCCACAGAATGACGTCAGTATGTTTGGGCCACAGAGAGCCAATCTGACACTGACAGTAAATTCAACTGATAGGGTAAGTTTTTCTTGCATAATTAAGCATTTGTTTGTGAACTTTCTTTAAGTTTTCTCTTTCATGAGAATAATAAATCTTGTTCTGTTGAAACTCTTTCCAGATTTATCCCAACCATGGAGTCCATTTTGCTGGATTCGTTGCTGGTGTCTTCATCACACTGGTGCTGCTGTTGCTGGGGGTTCTCGCCATTAAATTCACCAGTTCCAGAGAAAGATTTTGCCTTTTTCAGCAAAAGGTATCAAAATTCAAAGATATGGATAAGTTATTCATTCATTTATAAAAACAAAAATATATATATTTACAGGTAAAATCAGAAAACAATATTTTTTCTCGACTGTCTGACATTAAGAGTTATTGACTTTTAAACAGCATGACTTGTGCCAAGTATTTTGGTTTGTAACCTTCTATCTTTGAATAAGTGTCTTTTGTAAATATTCCAAAAGATGTAAATATGGTGTTTCAGCTGTAAGTATTTATTTTTTTATGTACTTTTAAAATACACATATGTTTGTTTTTATTTTCTGTGAATGTGTGATTTATTATTCATGCACTCGCTGTATTTTGTTCTGCAGAGAATCAGATGCCATTTGGACCCCGAGTATGCAGAGTCCGGCATGAGTGACTCAATCAAAGACGAGGCTGCATTTGAGGACAAGATGGTGGACGTCATGGTGCTGGAGGATCCACAGAACATGTACCAAGCCCTGGATAAGTCAGTAAACAAAATCTCCTATTAAAACCCTCCATTTAACTCTGAGGATAATCAAACTGCTTTACTTGTTTCTGTTTTTCTTCCTGAAAGCCTTGAAACGTCTTCCCTGCTGCAAGCCTCCAGTAACCTGGAGGCCACCCGCATTCAAATGTACAAAGACCTGATGTCCTGCTTGCTTGGGGGGCTGCGGTCACGGGCCCAGATCAGCGCCCAGGCCCAGCAGAGGCTGCTCAGTGTGGTTCACGGGCAGCTGCTCGGAATGGAGGGCCGCCTGAAGGAGGAACGGGGCGCCCGCATGGCTGCCCTGGCCGGACGGTGCAACCTGGAAACGCACGAAGAGATGGAGGCGGAGCATCAGGAGCAAGAGGCTGAAAAGGCCCAGGCCGAGAGGCTTCGTCAGCACGCGGACCAGCAGGTGGCGAGAACGTGTTTCGGTCGGGAGAGATGCCCTTAAAATGACCCCGTTCGCTGACCTTCTGTCTGTGATGTTCCCAGGAGTTTCTCCAGTGCAGCCGCCTCCTGGAGAAGCTGCACAAGCAGAGCCAGAGTCACCTTCGTCGCGTCCTCTTGGTCCGACATGAAGACGGCTCAGCGAAAGTCCAGAGAGAGATCATCGAGTGGCGGCGGGTGGAGCTGCACAAGATCTTCTCAGAAGAGCTGGAGGAGGCCACGAGGATGGGCGAGTTGGAGAAGAGCACAGCAAAGAGACTGCAGCATGAGTACTTCGCTTGTCAGGTGAACATCATGTTAGCAATCGATTATTATATTGATTATACTGACGATTAGTCAACCTTCTGCAGATTTTTCATTTAACAACTTAAGCTTATTTTATGCAAGTTAAGAAACATATTACAAAATACTAATGGAGAGTTAATTCAATTCCTTTTCCTCCTTTTTTAATTGTCGATTTCTACAATCGATTCATCACGATGAATCTGATTGTTCCAGCCCTACACTTTGAGTTTCGTAAGCATTTTGGCTCTCGTGAAATTGCAATTGAAGATGAATATGTTATGAACCTGGGATCCAGTTTTTACAACATTAGGAACCTTTCTTTATATTCTAAATAGTTTTTTACAGTAAAAATTTGAATGAAAACAAACAGGAATTAAAAACATGAAGAAAAAAAACCTCTCCACCAGGGCATGGCACGGCAGATTCACAGATTTCTGAATCTTTGTGAGATGGCTCCAAAATTGCACTGAAGAAGAAACCATGGATGTATACCACATTTACAAAATGTCATTTTATTAACTCATTGCAGTATTATGTAACTTTCTGACCAGGATCAGCTGGAGGAAGTGCTGGATGTGGTTGTTGCCAATCAGCGGTACGTCCTGGCTGAACGCAGCGCTCAGAGGAAGTTCCTGGTGCACAGCCTGCACAGCCTGGAGGACCTGATCTCCGAAACGTTCTCCAGCGCCTCCAGCAACCTGGACAGCTGGTTCTCCCACATCAAGAGGTCGGCGCCGCAACCCATTTCTCCCCCGTCCCGCTAACACCAGCATGTTCACTCAACACAGCGTTCAGATACTTCTCAAATCAACCAACATGACATTTGGGCGAAATGTCATCATTTTTATACTTAGAGTTGCAAAGTCGCCCACAACTTGTTTCGTTAGAGGGCCAACGAAACTTCTGGAAATCCTTTTCTGTCGTATTTTGCATCTACTTGTGTTCCACACAACAGTTGTGTCATCTCTGACATGTATCGTAGAATCCTTACTTTCTACCGTACATTAAAATCACTGTGGATCGCAGACATTATTTGAAGTTGTCGCTTGCATTGACCACCAGGGGGAGCGCTGTACCTTCAGAGCAGCTGGATCAGCTGCAAGAAAAGGCCCAGAAAGACGTCGTCATGGTGAGGCAAAGACTGGATGAGACCCTGAACCAGGAGAAGAGAGCGATGCGCTGTGGACTGATCAATAAGAGGAGAGAGCTCATCTCGAACATGGTGAGGAGATCAAATGAAGTTACTTCAGTCAGTCAGTTTGGGCACAGACAGGGAGACCGGTTGTTAAAAAAAAAACATTTCTAAACTAAAATTGCATTGTTAGTAATCTCCCCGTTTCCTCCTTTCCAGTTGAGGGTCCACAAGCAGAGACAGAGGGATTTGTCCAGCATCACCAAAAGTCTGGAAGAGAAGATGGACGAAACGCACCATCTGCAGTGTTGGCAGAACTTACTGACCGCTCACAGCCTGGAGCTCGCAGAGCTCATCAACAGTCTGGATGAGGAGGCTGCTGCCGACATCCGCAAGGTGCCCCTCGGACAGCCGACGCCGTGATATAATCGAGCTGGATGGTGAAATATGAACATCTGTGGTTTATCTTCTGCTTTCTCTTTAGGTGACGATGCGAGGGATCCAGGGAGTGATGGCTGATGTGAAAGCTATCCAGCCTGCCGCGGCTCAGGCCGTGCTGACGCTGCTGCCGCTGGGTGCCAAACACCCCGTGCTGCAGGTGGAACCCGAGGCGGGGCCTGGCAAGTCTGCGGGGCAAGGGGGCGGTGCTCTGCTGCAGGGCCAGGAGAGGCTTCATCAGGAAGGCAAGGCGGCGCTGCGCACCCTCAGCTGCACCAGGCAGTCTCTGCAGGAAGGCATGGAGCAGGAGCTGCGGGAACAGAAGGAGCTCAGGGCTCACTGGAGAGATTTCTTTCGGTCAGCAATGCGATGACATGAGTCATGACATCCAAATATAGGAAAAGCTGCATTAAAGGAAGTAAAGAAGAGCATTATTTTGTAGGAGTGCACTGATTTGTCGGTGCCAATTCCCTTAATTTTAGGAGATTGATGATCGGTTGATAATTACATGTGAAGCCGATCTTATTCCCCGATCTCACCTACCTCAGCAAGGTCTAAAAATTAACTATTAGCCCCGCCCACCAGATCATGCCAGTTGGTAATTAGCGATCGGCCAGAAAACTGCAATCAGTGCGCCCCGAGTGTTTTGTATGATAGATTTTCCATCGTCACAATCTGAATCCCTGTTTTCCACATTACACGCTGAGAAATTCTCCAGTAACTACTGAAGCAGCTGAAACTAGATGATTGACTGGCTAAAACAATGAATAACGGAAACAGCATTATTTGCCATTATTCAGCTCCGTTGTCAAGAAAGCTCTTACCTCGTATGTATAAAGTTTCCTGTTCATTTCCAACTTCCCCACTTAGGTGTCTGTGTTCGTCTCAGCTGACGCTGTCTGAGGACGACCGGCTCAGGATGAAGCTGGAGTTTCAGAAGAGTCTATCTGTAATAGACCGCTGTCTGGTGCTTCCCCACGCCGTCTCCAGAACTAAACTCCATGCTGCTCTGGCTGAATGGAGAGCAAAGAGCGAAGAGGAGATGGTGAATAGATAATCACATATTACAGACATCAGTTTATTCGCTTCTACAGACCCAGTTAAAAATCGTTGACTCTAGTGACCTCTGTTTTCTCAAAATATAAAATCAAACAAGTGTGCCCAACACGTTTCAGTGTTTTAGAGTCGGAGGACTTAAAAAAACTCTAAGGAATGTGACAAATAAATAGCACGAGTTAGTCTTTCTGAAAGACAAAAAGTTTTTTGAGTCTGGATTTCGAACCAGAAATGATACTTTCATCCAGAGTGAAACAGATGTAAAGTTTGTAGAGGCTTCCTATAAAAATCTCTTTTGGAAAACATGAAACAGATTTTTTTTCTTTTTAGACTTGACAAAGATAAACTACAATGATTTGAATGTGTGCAAAGCCACAGAATAAAAGTATGGAGTAAACAACTCCAACACCAAGATCTGATTGTTTAGGCAACAAAAGTGGGTGAAATTCTAACAGATTCTCTCCAAATTTGGTCCTTCATGGTTCCCCTCCCTCCAGTAAACAATGATGTAGATCATTAGTTTTTTTTTTTCCTTGTGTCTTAGCCAAATGAAGCAGAGAACATTTAACTGCAGCTGTTTGTATACCACTATTTCAACATCCCTTTAAGTCCACCATGTGTGTGACAGGAACTTGCGGTGAACATTAAGGGCCAAATAAGTTGTTGTGGGTGAACGACTAAATGGACTGATAGGGTTTAAGTAATGTCCTCTGCAGGGAAATGCAGTACAAGATAAACTTATTATGTGAAGAAAAGCAAGTCTTGTGCAGTTCCTGCATGACTCTCTAAAGTAAAGCATTATATTGATGCAGTTGTTTGGAGAAATAAGAGTCCTGGAAGCAACAACGCTGATCGGAACTGGAGCAGAAACTATAATGTGCACCTTAATGTCGTAGTTCTCTTAAATTAAAATTTCTATAGTCTTTTTCGTTAGCTGTAGCTTCCAAACTCAACTACATACATCCAATTTTTCCTCCATATTTTCCATTAAACCACATTACTTGGGCTACATGAAAAGACTCTTCTGGCTCATGCTGCTTTAAATAGATGAGGAATGGTGAGCGGTGTACGCTGGGAGCACAAGACAGCTGCAGCCTATTAGAACGTGGCTTCTGGATGACTCCGTGTCGTTAAGAAATTAGACGTGACTTATAGGGTGGTTTCATTTCTAATCACAACATAACCCTCTACCTGGAGTTGTTTCACAACAATACTTGTGGTTTATGTTGGGGTTTTTTTTGTTTTATTATTTTTAGGAAAATATGCAATCCAAGGGGAAAAGCACAGAGGCCAGGAGGAAAGCAGATACATCTGAGGTGGTGCGTTTCCAAAAACGGCTCCAGGACAGGATTGATCTGTTCGAGAAAGAAAGGCAGATGGAGAACAGTGTTATGAACAAGGTAGTGCCGTCTTCTTTTTTGATTCACTTCCAGGCACTTTTACAGCTAGTCCAGTTGGAGTTAACATTTTACAATAAATTCTCCATATCAAACCAGCCCATGAAATTCATTGTGATTTTTGGCAGGTGATGGAGGAGATGCAGAGGGAGAGGGAAGACTATCTGCTCTGTCAGGCAGACAACCTGGCAATGCAGATGGCTACAATCGTCTTCCAGAAGGCTGAGCGCTGGACCAGAGTGCTGGAGACGTCCAAGGCCATGGTCACCCTGCAAAGCCAGCTCATCCAACAGCTCAGGGAGAGAAATATCTCAGAACTGCAAGATGTGGCTCAGAGTATACACAGCCACTGCTTGGTAGGTAGATCTTGTCTCGAGAATCGTCCATTGTCTCTTTTTATGCCTTTTAAACTCAAGGGGGGTTTTTAATTTTTGCTAATCTTGCACAAAGAGCCTAGAAGAACCAGAACAGCAGCTTCAGTCGGAGAGGACGGAGCTGGACAGGCTGGGGGTGCCGTCACACAAGATCCAGACCGTCTTTGAGGGAGAGGAGGGCAGAGAGGAAGATGAGGTGTTCGAGCTCCAGCCCGACTGCAGCATGACGTCCATCCTCCAGGACGCGCTTCACAAGTGTGAGCAGGTCATTGCTTTGACGTTTGAAAGGTGAGCCACTGAGCTAAAACTTCTAAATGTCTTTCATTCCCCCCCCAACTGCAACACATAAACATACGTTAAACACACCCAGTCTGTACGCCTCATTAAGCTCTTCTTCTCTAAACTTTACAGTGGACTTGGTTTTGTAAAGCAAATACCGTTCCCCTAGTAACAATCAAAATCTATCTGGTTCTTCCTATGAGGACTGAAAACATTCATATTTTAGAGGTAGCTTACTCAGGAAGTTTTGGTTTTAATTATTCATTTGTTTTAATTTAGCATTCAACTGTCTGTGTATTTTTTTCCCCCTTAATTTTATGTAAAAAAAAAACCAAAAAAAAACTTACAGGTCTCCTTGTGTTTGGATGTTTTTTATAGAAACAATGTTTGATAAAACGGTTTAGGGGTCAAATGAGGCTTTAGACATTCCCGGTGTTGAAACTGTTCGTCTGTTCAGGTTTCAAGAGATTTCCACCAGCAATCAAGTCAAGGAAGAATTAAAAGAACAAATCGAGCTCAAAAGGCTTTACTCAAACTGTGACCAGGTCGGATTTTATTCCCTGTTCATTTCTACGTTAAATACACAGTGGAAATCCTGCTGACGGTTAACGGAGCGTAAAGAGAGTCTGTACTTGGCAGGACCTGGAGTTCGCCTCCCAGCTGGTGAAGCAGAGTCGCGTCTCTGACGACGTTCTCCTGGAGGTCCTGCGTCTCCTCCTCCCAAGTCTGCCCGAGAGTGAGCTTCTCTCGCTCGGTGACGCGCTCTGCCGCAAACGACGTCCCGTTTCTGCTTTTGCAGAGCAAGAGCGTTCCGGGTAAGGAGAGTCTGTGGTTTATTATCTGGCAAAGACGACCAAAGCCTCATTTTTGTCACGTTCTTTTAGGATTTACTGTATTGGATCACATGATGATAAAAGTTTTGATTTTTATTGAGTCGTTAAAAAAAACTTTAGATTTTTTCTGGCAATCTGATATGATTAGACAACTCCAGAGAAATTCTTTGTTTTTCGCCTCTTTTCTCCCTTTGCTCACCAAATCTATGTCTAAGTCTGTGTTGCATGTCAAAAACAAAAACCATTCTGTCAATTTAAACAGAAACTCCATACATTTTAACTTTCTTTCACATCAGTCAGTGCCTTTTGAAAGTAGTCTTGCTTATCAGAACCCGTCTCAGATGGCATCTAACCAGTTAAATCTATCCGCTTGATTGTCCATTTTTGAGTTTTGTTTTGTTTTTTTTTTAGAAACTTTTCAGGGTTGACGAGGGTGTTAAATCGGGTCAGTGTACACGTTAACACACTGAACCTCCTGGAATGAATTTAAAATTATCAACTTATTTTATTCGTTGATGGAAAGTGGGTAGAAGTGTTTTCTTTTCCTTTCTCTACAGCGAAGAAGTGTGAAGACCGCCAATTCATGGCTCTACACCTGTATCTAGAAACCTATGTTGATCATTTCTTGAGGAATATTTGCCAAGAATGGATTGAAATTAAAAACTCTTCAGTTGGAAGACTGAAAAAAGAAAATTAAGTCCAAAATATGTGGACAATAATTTTGAAAAATAACAGTGATAGTGTTAGCAACCTGTGTTTCTGCAAACACAGGTTGTACCAGTATTACTTTAAGTTAACAAAAGCAATCTAGGTCAGTCAGAGATCTTCTGTTTAACCCCGAAAATAATCAGTTTTGCTTCAGTAGCCTTTGGAGTATTTCTCTAATTTCATAAAAAGTCATTTTAACATCTTCTAAAACAAAAACAAATGGTTATCATTCGTAAACTGAGTCCTATCTGGACGCCTCGTCAAACTAACATGATATAAAAATAATGAAATATATTGTAATGTTTAAACTGCATGAGAAATCTGTGGAGGAGTTTAAATCTGTTTTTTTTTTTGTTTTGTTTTTTTAAAAAAAGCACTTCTTGTTACTGTGCACTATTTTATTTTATATTTGTATCATGTTCGAATAAAATTTCATTTCATTTCATTTCAAAAAAAAAAAAAATCTGTTTTCCTACTGAAAACAGAGCCAGCTGTTTCTTTCAGCCCTTTTGGCGACCAACAAATTAGCGTAAGCTAGCACACATCTTTGGACGAATCAGCTGCTTCGTGTTGCTTCTGTTCCTAACAGATTCGTTAAGATGGTTTTCTAATCAAAGCTTGTTGAAACACAACAATCTCCAAGTGAGATCTTTAATTTATATAACATCGCCGCAGTCTGCTTCCCCTGAACTAAGATGAAAAGATTAACGATTTTACTTTTCATTTCGCTTCCCTCTCTTATCCTAATAGCCTGGAACGCTGTTTTCTGTCTCCTGCTGAGTTTGGCTCGCCTTCCTGATGAGGAATGCCTCCAGCAGGAGGTTGCTTAGTAATCCAACAGAAAATATTGTGTCTGGAAAGCCACGCAATGTGTTGTTTTCCCTTTCAAGGTCTTTCTTCTTTTCAAAGTTTTACATAAAAATTGTCTTTTCTAGCCGTTTTATACTCCTGCTAAAGAGAGATGACGTGAACAGTAGGGTTTAGAACCAAGTGCGAAAGATGTACAAGAAATCAAGAAGAGATTCAGAGAGTGTCGCATTATGACAAGTGTTGATCCCCCTGCTGACTCAGAAACTGAAATTAAGTTGTATTTAAATTTGCTTTGCTAAACTTTTATAAATGCTTTTAAAAACTGACCCCAACCCGGGGATAAACTGTGCTAACTTAGCATTTGTTTACATCACTCTTCCTCTTATACATGTAATTTGCTTAGCATCACCTTAAAAGTTTGGTTGCAGCTCCTTTGACATGACGAATGATATCTGATGACTGACCAGCCCATTGTGTCCCATTCCAACTCAAAATGCTCTTCGTTCCTCGAAGTCCAACATAGTTCAGTCAGTCTGCGCTCAATTACTTTTTTATTTCATCTTTCAAGAAGATGAAGTAGAAAAAAAACAAATATTTCAAATCAAATTAAGTTTCAAAATATTAAATCCAGCTGTGTTTTAGTGACAATCATTTCCAAAGCAGTACATGGATTTCAAATTATGTTGATTCAGATTTAGTTGTTTTTTTTGTTGTTTTTTTTCGATTCACGTTGAGTCGCTCAGATTGAATCTGAGCAATGCAAATGTTCTCTGTAAGAAGAGAACTTATATTGTTTTATAATCTGCTTTAAAATCCCCCCAAAACGTTCTCCCTGACCTGTTTGCTGTGCTCCTCGGTCTTCTCAATGCTGCTTGTTCACTAATGTTCCCTGAACAACCTGCAAAGCCTTCAGAGAACAGCTGCATTTAAGATGAGGTTAAAACCCTCACAGGTTGAATCTGCTTACTAATTAGTCTGATTCACGAAGACAGTCTGTTGCAGTGATTTTCACATGAGATTCCAATAAAATACTGTGTGTGGTTGTAATGTGTCAAAAGGAGAAAAGATTTAGAGACATGAACATGACCTTTGGAAGTTTGCCGTAACGGGAACTTTTATTCCACTGGGCTGTGGACAAGCAAAGCTTCACTCACGGCTGCTTTTATGCTCTCAGAGTTTGAGTTTTGCATCATGCAGTGTGAAGCGAACTGAATGTTTTTACTTTAAGAGGTCTCCCCGAAGTCACCTCTGAATGAGAACACTGCTTTGTGGGGCGGGTGGGGGAAGGCGTCTGACGACAGAGACGTGACTTTACGGTTCTTTGGTGTGAAGCCATGGAGTTGCTTTAAGACGACGATGATGACGATGTTTTTTCCCCAGCTGTGCCGGGGAGCAGAACAGAGCCATTCCTGTCAGGCTGAGAGAAATTGCGGTGCGGAAAACCATCGTTAATACGCCAAACGGCGCTGTGGAAAGAGAGAGGTGGGTTCAGCACGTTTCTGTGATCATCAACTTTGCTTTTAAATGAAGGCCTGATGTTCAGCTACCGCAGAGAATAACTTATGGATCAGTGGTTCGCCAACATCATTGACAAATCCCAAATTAAAGTGAAACATGGTTCTGATCAGAGGAATGTTTGTGGCTCGGCGCCAGTGGCCGCAAAAGCATGAGGTAAACACAGAAACACTCCGACCCAGCTAACAGCAGCCCCTTTGTCTTCCAACTCTGTCAGGCTGGAGGAAAAGAGGCGGAGCGCGGTGGAAAAGCTGCTCCCTAGATCCCATCTCCTGCGTCCCAGAGATGCCGGACTGTCGTCGCTAACTGACAACAGAGGTGCGCAGGATGTTTTGACGCCAGCCGCGCTCGTTCCGCAGCTGCAGAGCGACACGGCGGAGGAAACGGCGCACGGCCCTGCAGGGGAAAGCGTGACCTCGGACTCCGTCTGCGGCGCAGCGGGCAGCCTCGCCACCGGAGAGCGCTTGTTTGTGTTTCGGGATCCACCTGAATCCAGTAACTCTGTTGTCATCCCAGAAAGGAAAAAGAAGAGGAATTTTCTCAATTTCAAGAAAGGCTCAGTTGCTCCTGCAACCTGAGGCTAACACAGTGCCTTTTCCAATGTTTATGTTGTGTATTTTTGTACTTTTCATCATGTATGCAGCATCTGGCTTTGTTTCAATTAAAGGCAGCTGACTTTTTACGCCTTATGTCATTTATTTGCATTAGACACTGGAACATTTCAGAAAATGTTCATTTAGTTCAGTAATTCAGTTCAAACAGTAATGCTTGTAGATATGGATTTGGTATAAACAGTCATGAAACTAAATACCCTTGCTGGAAATATTACAATCTCCAGTGTTGGCTTTTGTTTCTTAAAACATATTCTCTACCTCTTATCTCCTTAGCTGAAACATGTCTCGTTTTCCGCATGGACTGTACTCCATAGTATGCATTAACAAACCAGAACAGTCAGCGACTAAAAAAATATTGGATCTGCTTATTGCAGAGTAAGATTAACTCATTTCTACAGCCTCTGTGATTTCCTTTCCAGCAGTCGATCTGTTTTCTCTTTCCCTGCTGAACCTTCCAGTTCTTCCACGTCATCCTCATTTTTCTTTCTTTTTTTTTTTTTTTTTTTAAACTCCCTCTCCATCCTTAAAAGTGGAGCGAGTCGTTCTCTCTGCAGCCTACTTGTTGAACTCCCCGTACAGGCAGCCGGACCTCTCTGGAGCTGACAGACATGAGGCTGGGACTGACGGCTCTCCTCTGCTTCTTCAGCGTCGTGCTTCAGTGCGACTGCACTCCTCCGACCTGCTACTCCAGAGCGCTTAGCCTGAGCAAAGAGATCATGACCCTGCTGGACAAGATCCACAGTTTCTACCGAACCGTAAGAGCGCTTCACTGCAGTAGTGTTCATGTTAGACCTCAGGCTTTGACTTTGTCTAATTCTTAATTGCTATGTTGATTGGTTTGTAGAAAGCGTGTGCTGAAGTTCTACCTGTCATCCACATTGATGTGCATGTAAGTTGGAAAAAACATCTATAGAGGTGTTGTTTTTTTGTCTTTGTACGTATCCTAGCATTAAGGGTTGTTTCAGATGAACATGATTGATTGTCAGATAAGAGCTACGTTCAATCAAACTGTTTGTTTGCATCAAGGTTAAAACACCAAACTAAATGAAGATGTTAGTAGTTCAAAAAAACATACCATTATCTCTCTAGAACGCATGCATCACCAACAAACTGCGTGACTTTCTCTACGTGGTGCTGAACCATCCCAGCCAGAGCTGCAGAGACAAGCCAAGAATGGTCGTGTTGAAGCGGAAAACCCAGAAGCTGTACAGCATCATCACCAGAGTCTGTTACCGGGTGAGAGAGCCTCTCAGCCGTGTTTTCCCTACTTTTTAGCCGGAGCAGCTCGACCAAACGTAAACTTGCGTTTTTTTTCTGCTGTTTCGTCGTAGGACCTGGTGTTTTTCACAGACGACTGTGAGGCCATCGACACCGGACGCAGCAGCCCAAACCTGGCTGAAGACAGACTGCAGCTGCTGCAAGAGGACAGATGAGACGGCTCGCACTCATTCACACAGACATATACCTTCGTAAAAAAAAAAAAAAAAAAAATCTATTGTATCCAAATGTAGAGCAGTAAAAGCAAGCATATACCACCGAAGACGAGGCTGTTTTAACGTCCTGCATGTTTGCTGGCTGAGGGCCGGGCGACCGGCTGCATGTCGGGGGACACGTGTGGTCACATTCCAGCAGCAAGCGGAGAACTTTCCACAGGAAATTAGCTGAATACCAGCCATTCCGATGAAAACCTTCAAATAATAAACCAGTACAAGGTGCTTGTGTGTGCAGCGTTGACCTCTGTTTCTTTACCGGGGCTGATCAAAGGTTTGTGTGGAATAGGCTGTGTTACTGGGAGCTTCCCAGTAACGCAGCTGTGATGTTTACAGGGTGGCCTCCTGTAAACATTTGAGGGCTTCGACATGGACGCCGAACATGTTGGAGAACAAATGTAGTTTCCTTCCTCTTTCTTGTACCGTTTGTATCTCTCTGAATGTTCTTGAATAGATTTAGCATCTAAGGAGCTGTGATGTTTCTGCTACTTTGTTATTGTGAATAAGAAGTGCAACGACTTTTCACATAAATATGTATACACTTGCAATCAGTAGAGGTTGTTATTCTTTTTCAAGTAATAAAAAAAAAAAAGTTATTTTCCGACCAGTTTCCATGTCCGTGTTTTCTTTCCATCGTTCTGCACTCTAATGGAGGTGGGATCTCTAAAGTACACACCTCCATTAAAATGTGATGTTTTTGTTATGTGAAACAAAATCTCACATATAAATCGCTTCAAAACAAACAAATTGATTCAGACTCAGTAAACTGTATGCCGGTGACTTGTGGGATGTAGCTCCTTCTTTTGCTGCCAAAATGTTTGACACTAAAGGAGAAAATGATAAAACAGCACAGAATCAAAATGACCAGCTCTCATCTGATACGCAAATAATTAAAAATAACTACATTTATAATTCAGTCTTTACTTTATTGCTCCCTCAGCTGAGTTAGTTACTTTTCATACCCCTTTGTATTTGTGCCAGTCACTACGACATCACCCACTAGCATCCGCTACAATTTATGCTATTTTTTAGCTCAGAGGTCAACCAATAAGTAGAGCGGACTGGGTAGGTGTAAATCAGGTTTTGGTGCACAAAAGATCAAACTCTCCTTTGAAAAATGTGAAACCAATGAAAGAAACAGCAAAAGGCACTTGGTTTGACAAAAATATTTTAAGGAGATTTTCTGTTGTTGACATTTGAGGAACATGTTGCTCTGGCAAGAACGTGAAAGCTGCGTTAAAATGCCGGTGACAAATCATTCAGATCGCATTTCTTCTTCCTGTCTTTGAATAAACAGTGGAAAAGCCGATGAATTAACACTAAATGATGTAAATGATAGGTTTTATGGAAGAAGAAAAAATCAAGTATGAGTCCAGTGCTGTGGTGGGGCTGGTTAAAACACAAGCGTGGTTGCATCCGCAATTTTATGAACAGGGGCCATTAAAATCTCATCAAAACCTTCTTAAGTGTAACAGCTCTTTTTTATATTTTATTTTGCTTCTAAGTCATCTGGTTGTAAAAAGTACCCAGTGACCCAAAATAGACAAACTTTAGTGCTTGGTATAGTCTGACATTTGTCCTGCATGGAAAAAATGAACAAATCTTTTAGAACAAAAAAATCTTCTAAGCTTTTTAACTATTTTGTTGAAATGCCTTTCGATTTGATTTAGGTGATCAACTCTTTTTTTTAGGAGTCTATCAACATCCCACTTATGGACATTATGAACTCTGCCTTCCCAAAGTTCTCCTAAACCATTAGACCGGTGATTGTTGATTTCAGTCCTATCCTTTGCTGACCTCTGCTGACGGAACTGCGTCATTGCATTTCGATTCACGGGGAAAAGTACGAGTCTGTTCTGGGCAAAACTAACACGCATGGTATACGGCTTTTATCTGCTGGTTCCCTCTTGTCCTGATTTTGATTTATGCGAGTCAGAATCGACCCACCGCATATGCAAATGAAGCTGCTGCTTACGGCCTCCAGGCCACCAGGGGCATCCCATAAATTCATGAATCTTAGGCATAGATATCAGATTTTTAGATTTGTTTATTGACATAATGAAATGTAATCTTTACTTTGTGTTTGAGCTCAGTTTGCTCACAAATGCAGCAAGCATTATCCCTGATTGATTTTAAACATATCTTACTGAAGCCATGTTAGCTTTGGTGATGTCCTTAACAGGAAGAAGGCACCTTCCAGTCCTCTCATCATCAAGATCTCTGTGGATAAAAGAAGCAGCTGGGTGACCACTCTGCCTGTGAAGTGGAGTCAGGCCCTTCAGTGTGTTTTCTATCTCTTGAGTTTTTATGTTCTCTGGTCAGTTTTATTTCCTTGAGTTATCCCCTGCCCACATCTGACTTATTCACTCTGTCTCCCAGGTCAAGCTAGTGCAGAAAATGCTTTCACATTAGACCTCTAGAGTCACATCCCCCTCATGATATTAACTTACTTGGAAAACTCACCTTTCCCAAGGATGTTGTCTGCAGTTCTGCTCCCCGCTGGTGTTGCCACATGCCCACTCAATCAGTTCTGCTTCTCTCTGAAAGAACCAAACCTTCCCTTGATGCCACATACATTCCCCTAGGTGCAAGGATCATTCTCTCCTCCTCCAGAACTAAACCCACCAGCAGTATCCCTGAACTGCTAACAGCAGTAGAAAGGATTCCCAATCCTCTGCTGCATGTTCTGGTCGAAGGCTGTCAAAGGTTCCCATAATATATTTTTGGACAGAGAGAGATCCATTTAGAACAGAGGGACCCAGGTTTGTGGAATGTGTTCCCTCCATTTTTGGTGCTGTTTTGAATCTGTTAAGTGTTTTAATGAACCAGCTGGAGCGCCATGTTGTGCAGTAGTAGAGTGGTGAGGTAGACGCAGTGGAAATAATAGTTTAATGAAGAACTAAGCACTAAATCCAGGCAGGACAGGTGAGCAGAAGGCTAAGAGCTCAGACACTGGTAGCGACTGGTAACTCAGCTAGAAACGGTGACACCAGACGAGGACCTGACCACAAACAAGAGATACAGGTGGATTTAAATACACAGAGGGTAGTCAAGGGAAACTCAACCAACACAGAAACCTAAATAAACACACAGAAAACTCAAATCCTTACATGGAGACTGAATTAGACTAGCTTTTAACTAGATTTTCAATGTGTTTTGTCTCTACTTTTAATAGCCCAGAAACTGCTGGTGCAGTCAGTTTCACTGATGCTTAAGCTGCTTTAAAAATGTATGACCTCAACATATTGGAATAACAGCAATAAATACAAGAGCTAAAACAGTGGCTGCTATCTTCATTCTCCCTAGATTACTCTACCACCCATCACTTTAACCTGATACTAATATTGCTGCAATGGCTAATAACCAAACAATATCGATATTATATGTCTACCTACCGTTTGGACACCAGGAAAAAAACAACCACATAGGTGACATTTCTTCTCTGTTTCAGTTAAACACCACACCTCTTCCCAAATCAGAAGATTTGGGAAAAGGTGTNCTGTTTCAGTTAAACACCACACCTCTTCCCAAATCAGAAGATTTGGGAAAAGGTGTCATCGTTATCGAATGTTAAAATGTCATTTTAACATTCGATAACAATATGTTAAAAAATTACTGACATCAACCGATACAAATATCAATGACGATTCATTGCGTGTCCTGATGACCTTTCACAGTTTAAACGCACATTCAGATCTACTTTTTACCAAATTAGCCATTACTTATTGATTTAAAGGTACCTAAAGTTGTGAAATCCTGAGAAGAAGAACGTGTTGGACGACCCGATTACTAAAAACAAGGCTACTTTCAGCTGAGTCAGGTCTTCAATAATAGAAACTATTCAAGCGTCACATTGTTTGTTCTATAATAAAGACTGAATCATCAGTTCATTGATTCCACTTAAAAATATATACTAACATTTCAAAATTCTCTGATTCAATACTTGCATCATTGCTTCTGCTGCTTTGTCTGATTGGCTTCATTCCTCAATAATTCACGTAAAAATCTTCATTCTGACCTGAGTTTCCATGGTCATGTTTCACCTCTGCAGTCTATCCCTTTAGCCAGCTTGAGCTTATGGTTGCTGTAGGAATCACGCAGTTGATCCATTTTTTAAGAGTTAGAATCGTGAGGGCTTTCAGGAACAAGTAGAGTTGCAGTCATGGTCTTCTTTTGGCAGCAGGGTTAAGGTACTTGGATCGATCAGCAGATGGTGCTAGTCAACCAGGTACCACACTGGAAGAAGAATTGGATCACATTTTTAATGCTTCAGTAGCTTAAGACAAGACTTTATTGATTATTCAGCCTCTCTGACTATGAAAAGTGCCTTGACAAAGTATTCATATCCTTTTAAGTTTTCCACATTTCATCAATCAACCATAACCTTAAAGGTATCTTGCTTAAATGTTGTTTAGTAGACCAAGACAAAGTTCTGCATAGTTGTGAAGCAGACTGAGAAAGGTATATGCCCTGTTGACCCTGGTGCCCCTAAATAAAATTCAATGAAACCAATTGCCTTCAAATGTAATGAGTAAAAAAAAAAAAAAAGTCCACCCATCTATAATTCCTTCTCAGCATAAACACTCGGTGAAAAACGGTAGTGGCAGTAACAGGCTGTGGGGTTTATTATGGGCTGGTCAGGTCACCACATGAAGGTGATACATCCACGTAAGATCTGAAAAATTCTGAACACGTTTTAAGAGCACTATATATTTGAGTAAAATCATTGTCAAATTTTAGCTCTCCGATATTTAGTCTTCCATAAGTTGTTCGATACTATTGTCCATATCCAGCTTGCAGTTTGCCGTATTGAAAACTGTCTGATGGGAACAGAAACTGAGTCACATCTGCTCCATGAAGAGTCCCTAGAATCCATCAAACCAATTTTTACTTTGCCCCAAGTAGACCCTGCTTCTGAACCATCATGTCCGAACTCCTCGCAGCTATAATAAACTGACCCTGAAAGGACCAAACTGTTAGTCAGCACCATGTGGCTTATTGAGAAAACCTGCCCACAGTGCGCTCATAAAGCCTAATTGCTGTTCTTATTAATCATAATTATAGGGCAGCACAATGCACCTACTCTTAAAAGCAAAACTAGAACAGAACATTAAAACCGCAGGCGGCCGTGGCAATGTAATGTTCAGGTACTGCACCCAAAAAAAAAACCCCAAATGCTGTGCAATCAGTAATCATTCTCTGCTTTGTTAAAATAAAATTCCCTTATAAAGAACACATCACAAACTTATTCACATTAAAGTAGCGGCCATGCAGTTTGAGATTCCGATTCTTTTATAGGGCTTTCAGGCAATTTTCCATCACATTTAGCGCTTTTATTGCATTTTTTTAGAGAAGTGTTGCCTCATTAGTGCGCATAAGGAAATGTTTCCCCCAATAGATGACCGGCACATTCTCTACTCTGTTTATAATAATTGTGCTCGTCAGTAAACCAGGCGATTGAGAGGCTGTGTTGTGGTAAACAATGTTGTCCCCCTGCATACACTAAATACACCTTATCAGGCTGCTGTTTTATATACTGATAAAGGCTAAGAGTAGGTTTTCAGAAAATCCAAGGCACTAGTGACAAGACTAAGTGTTCACCTTATTTCGCTGTAGAGCTTTGCTAAAGTCTCCCCCTCTAACGTTTCCACTCATTGTGACACTAAAACCAAAGTTTCATCTACAATATTGGGGAAAAAAATTAAGTAAAAAGAATATATGGTTTTGAACGTTTTTATAAAGAAAATCAGGCAAAAGAGTGGCATGTGTTATCTATTCATCCCACTTTACTCTGATAGGCCCAAATAACTTTCAGGGTGATCAAACCATACTTAGATTAAAGTGGGTGATTAGTTATACCATTTTTTTGTTTTTTTCTTTAAGATTTTCCAAAAAATAAAAAAGTTCCCACTGTCCTGCTACTTTTAGAAGCATTTCTGCACCAGCACACCTGAATCAAATCGTGTCACCATCTGATGTACCCCCACAGAACGATGCTGCCACCACCATGTTTCACTATGGAAATTGTGTGCTCAGGGGTATAATGTTAGTTTTCCACATGTTATTAGATGAAATGTTACCTTTTTGTGTCATCTGACCACAGCACTTTGTTCCATGTGTTTGTTGTGACAAACTGGAAGTCAGACTTATGACTTTCTTTGAACAGTGGCTTTCCCTCTTGCCATATTTTTTATTTTTGGCAGCTTCTCAATTTGGCTTTGACTTTTTCTCTGAAGCTTATAATACAGTGCAGCCATACACTGAACTGGCAGTCATGTGTTTTGCGTTTCAGAGTCTTTTTGGGGGGTTTCATAGCATTTAGCGCTTTTATTGCTATTTAGCAATGTTGTCTCAATAGCAAGGGACATATCACGTTGTTCATATTCATCCCCCGCTAAAGACATCTTATTTGGTTTTGGCTTACATAATGATGAATAATCTAATTAATTTTAATGTAGTGTGGAAAGATTTAACAAATTCGTCGTTGAAGACTGTGTTCTTGTCTCTGCGCAGCACAAAAATGGCTGAGCAAAGTCAGACAGCGCAAAACATGTCAACCTTTCATGGCATGGAGGTCAATACGGTGCTGCCCTCTAGCGGTACGCATTAGCTCATTTTCTTATCATTGCAGTAAGGTTAAGTTTTGTCAGCCTTCATAATATAGACCAACATATCCTGTGTAGAATAACTCGAATAGCGTATACACGTGAAATAATAAAGCAGCCGTGGTGATTGTGTATTAATGTTTATCAATAATATATGCATCCGCTTAAATGAGGTTTCAGCAGCCGAATCACAATCACGCAAAAAAAAAAAAAGTAGTAGTTACATCTCTCCTTATCTCTTCTTTTCTCTCAGAGCTGACTCCATGGTAAAAAAAAAAAAAAAAAAAAAACTACTGCGATTTTTCATTTCTGAAAACATGCGCTGCGATATTCCCGTCAAAACGTCAACATCTGGTTTTCTGCAGGAGGCCAGGTTTTATTAGCCTCCTCGCTTTTAGTGGAGAGACATCCGCAAGAAATTGCAGATGATGGCAATCTTTGAGCCATGATTTATCACGTTCATGTGGCGTTATTATAGGCTGCATGTGGCGCTGGACAGGCGTGTAGTTACACGCATGGACATAAACAGGTGAAATTGGCTCACTTTCTTTTCTTTTTTTCTTTGAAATTTATTTGAAATTTATTTCGAACATGAAATAAATTTCAAACACTTTCAATTCAAATGATTTTATTTTTGCATTATAAGTAATTATATGGGGTTATTTTGCTTCTAGGAAATCGTAGTGAGATCAAAGAAGGGCTGATGGTTGCATATATATGTATAATAATAATAATAATAATAATAATAATAATAATAATAATAATAATAATAATATGTGTGTTATGGAAGAAAATGAGCCTGTAATGGACTCGTGGTTCCATATGCGTGTTTACTGCTGCAGTGTATCTTCTGTTAATCTGCCTGTGGACATAAGGTGGTGGTGTGGGATCTGTCATGGAGGATGCCGGTCGTGAACCAGTGAAAGCCCAGTTCTTTAAAGTGATGCTGAAAAAGAAATACCCCCCGTGATTTTATTTTTTAATTATTTTAGTTTTTGGAATTTTATTGACATTTTTATGTTATTTCGTATAAGTAAAATTACTAAATATGATTTTACAGTGTAATAAAAATTTGCGAACATGGTTGGTCTTTTCAAAAGTGAAGCCGTTTCGTACCTGTATGATTTCATTTCGTACTGGTAAAACGACACCTACTGATTTTCTATTGCTTTATTCGTGATTAAGCAGTTGGGATGAATTGCAATATTTTTTTCCCTCAAAAATACTCAAATATCACTTAATTGCACATTTAAAGCCGAATTATTATTTCTTTTCGTATAATATGAGACTAAGCGTAGCTTATTATGACCGAATTTCAAAGTCTTGGGGTTATTTGAGTCATAGTGAGTCATACATGTAATTGTGTACAGTATTAGGCCTCAAAGTGAAAAATTGCTTAGGGATCATTAGATGTTCTTCAAAAAAAAAAAAGAGGAAGAAGGTAAATTTCAACGGTTCATTTGATGAGTTTCTGAAAGAAATATGACAGCTTGCTTTATTTGTCAGTCTCTTTCAATTTTTTCCCACATAACTCTAAAAAAAGACACGGGCTTAGCGGGGACAACAAGCTTTTAAAAAGATACCCAGGTTACATTTACAAGCTAAAATTGCCCATAATACCCCGTCCATTCAACGATTAAAGTTATCTTCTTTTTTATTATCATCATTTATCCAATATAATAACCTATTTGCCTCCTTTGGGGATCAAGAGGTTTTACCAGGGAGTTAAGAAAAACCTCCTGTGATCTTTTCCACGACATAAACAAGCGACTTTTGTTTTGTGTTTGGCCCCGGGCAGCATAGAGAACAGTGGGGGACAAAGGAATGAAAGGCTTCAGAAGAGAGGACCGGTCCCCTTTGGCTCCATTGTGTCAAGTTTCTGCTCTTTTCAGAAGGAGCGTCCATCCGTGTGATTTGAACTTATTGTCGGGGATTATACATTAATTCATGCCTTCATGCTGGACGAGACGGAGCGTAGGTGATCTGAGGAGCCGAGTCGAAAAAATAAAAAAAAAACATTGTCGAAATGAGTCTAAACAATAAATAATGAAAACGAATAAAATGATTCTACCTGAATAAGTGAAGAGGCTCTTGCCCTGGTTGCTTGCTTCACCACAGCGCTCTGAGCTGAGCGTGTTGCCCGTCCCAGTCCCCAGTTGACATTTTAGGAATGATAAAAGTTCCGCCTTGCCTGGAGCTACAGCCTCGCTGGAGCCGGCCTCTGTCTGCGGCAGATTGCCTTTGCTCATTACAGCAATTATTTTACTCCAGTTTAACCCCTGCCTGAATGGCAGGAAAGTCCGGAGAAAGCCTTTAAAAGCGCCGCGGAGCGGTCTGTAATTTCCCCCCAACCATCCTATCTGATCCCTCTCCTCTCATCCCCCTCCCTCCTCCCTGATGGCAGAAAACGACTTTAAGTTTCTGTTCGGATACTTTTCTGTCTGCGTTTACTCCAGGGCGTCAGAAACTCGTCTCCAGACTCTCACCGACACATGGCTCAGTCCACCTCATGTCGTAATGAATTGCCACCCGGCTCACTTTACACCCTTAAACGCACGTAATGACAGTCGCACGGCGGATTGTTTACGAGCAATTTCCACCCAAGAGAGGCAATTTTCAGAGTGTATCTCTGTGGTTTGAAGTCAGCAAAAGTGATTGTCCACCTCCCACTCTTCCTCCTGCTTCCATGTGGCGCCTTTAATATCTGGGTTAGGTGATTCAAAGGCGAAGGGAAACACACGCACAGCTAAGAAAATATCGAGTTGTACCGAACAATTGGCTTAAAATCGAACTGACCAGTTTTCCAATCGACCCTGATCTGTGATCAGCTCAGCACATCAAATGTTCGATAAATCGAACCCTGCCACCACCATCATTCATTATATGCGTCAAAGCTAATCACATCTTCAGTCCTGAAAATCAGAAAGACTTCCTTTGAAGCCTAAATACTCATAGTGTTCAAGTTCCTTCATTTTAGTTGGGTTCAAAACCACTACCTCCAACAGGGGAATGTCGTTTCCTCTATTGTACATTATAGGGAAAAAATCGGTCAAAATAGGAAGAAATCGAAAAACTGGAATCGGAACAAAAGCATTATCATTGTAACTTTACCGCAGAAAAACATGGAACTTGATTAAATCCACTTCAAACCGACGCTGAGATGAGCCGAATCAGAGACCATGACAGGGATCGATGAGATCAGAAGTTTTCTTTGTGACATTTAAATAACTCATTTTTTACAAATATATTTTCCTGAATGCACCTTGTTTTCATCTATTATGCATTTTCCTGAAGATGTTTAAGTTTGACCAGCGAAAAAGAGTCTCATCCTCCAACTTGTCAGATTTACACAAGTCTTTTGTGTAGACAAGTCTTTATTAAAAAAAGAAAAAAGAAAAAGAAAAAAGTTGAAAATTTGCCCTTTTTCACTTCATAACCCGTGAAAGTCACCCGCTTGGAAGAATTCAGTTTTTTAACCCAAATCTCTTGTTTAAAATCTATAACACCAAACATAATTTGTTTTTCGGTTAAATCGCTCTAAAATATATTTAAATAGGTCTAAGGAATACCTCCTGCAGTTAAAATGAAAAAGCGCAATTTAAAACGAAAAACATGGGGAAAAAAGAATAAACAATTTATTGTTAAGTTATGTCACAAATATATTCAGAATATAAATGAGGATATTTTTTTCAAATATACATTACTTTACAGTACACTTTCCCCTTCCAAAATAAGGGAACCAATGAAACAACAGACAGTGCTGTTATTAAAAAAACAAATAAAAAAGAATTAAAAAAAACAAACGCTGTGATTTTCCAGATTTTACGGACTAAATGACACGCTGCGGTTGCGCGTTTATATGAAAGTAAAACATGAAAACATAAAAAAAAAAAACACCGATTCCAAAGTTGCGGAGATGTTAGTGTGTAGTTTGACATCAGCTTGTCTTTTTTAAGCCCAGTCAAAGTTCGTAGGTACAAAAAAAATATGTCAAGCTGCGCCTTGATCTCTGAAAAAAAAAGGCCTGTCACCTTTCACCTGGCTGTCATGGACGCCCTGTTCAATGTCCACACTTGACTTTAAGGTCACAATACGTTTGAAGGTTGCAAGTCATCTTCCATATTTGCAAAAAAAAAAAAAAATCCATCTTCAGAGATCTTGTCTGACACATCTCAGACTTCAGATTAAAATGGACACACACACACACACACGTGGGAATTTACTGGCCAGGTCGAAACGGAAGAGAACACGGCGTCGTCAGAGTGGGTCCGTTAGGAGGCCTTGTTCCCACCCTCCCTGACCAGACGCGACACTGACCTCCCCACCTGGATGCTTTTCTCATTTGTCGCATCATAGGTCCAAAAGGGGCCCAATTTCTCTTTAAAACGTAGTCCTGCTGGTGCCCTCTTTCTTTTGTGTGTTCCCCCAACCCCCATCTCACTCCTCACCCCTGTCAAGCCAGGTGGTACATACTGTATCCCACATGCGCGGCGTACAGTCCCACAGGAGACACCGGCAGCGAGTGCCTCTGGAACGGGTGCGAACCCGCGTAGGACGCCGGAACGTGTGCGCCGAGGGGGAAGGAGATCCCGAAGGCCGGTGGCAACATGGGCTTCGCTGCCATTTTCAGTTTTTCCAGCTCTGCCTCCTGGAGGCGCTTGGCCTTGGCTCTTCTGTTCTGGAACCAGATTTTCACCTGGGTCTCCGTGAGGTTGAGGGAGCTGGAGAACTCCGCTCGCTCCGCGATGGAGAGGTACTGCTTCTGGCGGAACTTCCTCTCCAAGGCCAGCAGCTGGGACGTGGTGAACGGAGTCCGAGGCTTTCGGTTTGTCTTGTGTTTGCGCAGCGGGCAGGCGGGAGGACTCAAGCGTCCTGCAACGACAACAAAGCGATCCGGTTACCAAAACAATAATAATAATAACAGTAATAATAAAAACATTTACTACCTCTGCGCAACTGAAAACTTTGCGAAAAAAAGTGGGCTGGCGCATTTTGGTCTCTTAAATTTACGCGTTAGTTTTACACTATGTACAATGTAAACTCTACCCATGCGTAATTCTCACAACAAGCATTTTAAAATGGGACTTACGTGGGGGTGTCGGGGAGAAACGTGGACTTTGAATCCACGAAGTCCTCTCTTGACTATCCGGGCTCTCGGGTTTAATCAGCACATCATCGGACATGTTCATAATGTCGCCAACAGAAAACGCAGAGTTCATCGGCAAAGCGGGAACAGAAGCGTCCAGACCGGCGAAGGCGCCCATCCGCGTCCCCTTCCCCAACGACTGGGACGTCCCGGCCGCGCCGTCCGGAGATGGCACCTCTCTGCTGGGCTTCCTGTCAGCCATCAGCGCCTCCACGCTGAAAGGCAGGATCGCGACTTTGGGCTTCCCGGTCTCCTCTGCGGGGCTCAGGCTGGTCTGCATTTCGCCTCTATTGACGAGCGCCGATCGGGGGGAGAGGTCTTCGCTTTTCACACCGGCGGTCAGTGCTGACATGGCGATCGATGGGGCCATACAGGTCCCGACTGTGCGCAAGTAAAAATAAAAAAATAAATAATATAGGGAAAAGAGAGACGACTTTTTTTCCCCAAGTCTCGACTGTGACTGCGGGCCGTGGGAAGAGTTCTGCTAAAGTGACGGCATCCTCATGTTTATGCGGCCAGATTGGAGCGAAGAGCTGTATAATAAAGCAGGCGTGGAGAGAGAGGCGGCCAATCAGCGTGGACAGGGGGCCGGACCAAGTGAGATGTGGGGTTAAAAAAAAAAAAATCAGACAGAGGAAGTTTAGCAATATAACCGACTTCAAATACACGTAAACAAAACAAACTCTTTATGATCCGTGGTTTAATCAGAGTAAGCGCTCCCAAATGGCGTTTGGGTTCTAATTATATCCAAGAACAGAAAGAATAAGATTTTTTTTCTCATACTGCTAAAACACACTGCTACATTTTAACCAGTGTGTTTGGACTGACTCCAATCGAAGATTCTGCTGTATGTAATGTAAAGGCAACTTTAAAATATGCTTACTTGGCTAAATTAGTGTAATTCTACATAGTTGTCGTTTTTGGCACCTGGTTTGTCCTTTTATGTCAAAATTAGTGAGTGAGGCCAAGCTACTTCAATCATAACATGTTAGTGAAAAAGACATAGCATTTTTAAAATCTATTCCAAGAAGTTGCCATTTTTCCTGAAAACAGCTGCTAGAAGTGTCATTTATTGGAGCTAATCAAATTAAGATCGGCTTGCTAGCAAGATTGACCTTATCGTTCTTTTTTAGTACTGAAATGTGGACAGATTTCTTGGTACTCGTCGTTAGGATGAATAATAAATTCACATCTTGTTGCAGTCGCATCATTGAACACAAAAAAAAATTGTTTATTCTACAGAATCTGGTGAGAAAACAAAATATCACATGAGCAAAATTTAACACCAGCAAAAGTTGCCGGTTTCCAAGGTTTGGTTTGGTGTACAATTCCATTTTGCCACTAGGGCAGCCCTAGAAGATTGAAGCACACTACTCCAAATTGTCCAGAGAGCATATAGGTTATCTCCCTTCTCTTAGCTCACCCACATATGGGAGAAGGTTGATATTGCCTCTAATAAATAATTTCTCTGGGGAGAAATGTGTCTTCAATAAGTATTAGAGACATGACCCACTTACAGGTTTTTGGTAGAGATCACCGATTTTTTTTTTCTTATTTAAATGAAATAGTTCATTCCAAGATTTCCTTCTGCATTCTCGTGAGGTTTCCATGGTTACTGGAAGAGAGGTCACCCCCACAGCATCACAGATCCTCCACTGAGCTACTTTTTCCCCCCACATATCTATTTTTGTTCTGCGCCAGACAGTCCCATCTGGAGTTTTGCTGTCTAACAACGCATCATTAAAGTCAACATGTTTACATTTGTGATGGTAGCGAAGAAAATTATTTCTGTTCCCATTACTCCCAAACAAATGCATGTAATATCTCATTCCCATTAAAGGACACTACAGTACACAATAAACCTTGGTGAACAGTTTTTTGATTTGATGTCAGAATAAGCCAGTGTCCAGCCTTCTGTTTTCACTGATCGAGTTGTTTCAAACTTTTTAAATGACTGTCGTCATTTAAAGGGTATGGACAGTTTTATGCAAGAAGAAATGCTGATGTCAGTCTTCCTGGAATGGCATGTACTCATGTCTTTTTCTATTTTAAAGAGGGATAAAGAAAAATAGGATTTATTTATTTATTTAACTCCCTTGCAGTGAAGGCAGGTAGAGTCTTTTTATATTGCATCAGTTCTCAGGCTATAGCGTCAGCACCGCTAATTACCACGCACAAACAATCTGTCACGATTTGTCAGTCTCTCTAATGGGCAGACAACTTATGTTGTTTTTAGGCGCCAGCAGCGGCCCGGATCAAAGGGCTGCACTTTTAGGGAGACTATTGGGGGGGAAAAAAAGGTTTTCGCTCGCACCCGGGAGAGCGCGGCACCTTCTCCTCCTCCTCCTCCTCTTCTTCTTTCTTTTTCTCCTTCTCCTCTTCCTCTGTCCGCCCTAGCCCAGGGACACTGAGCCATTCAGCCCGAGAAATTAGTCCGTCCTCAGCTGATCACATGCCGCTGCAGTCTATTCAAATGAGCGCCAGAGTCGTGTGGTGTCAGGCTGTATGTGGAGGAAGGGGCTCGGCGCCCACAGGTTTGCGCGAGCGGCGCAGGCAGCAGCGACGTAATGAAGGATTCCTGGGACGCACGTAATAAAGTCTCCACACCGCCGCTGACCCGTGGCTGTGGATGGACGGAGAGCTGCTGGTGCGGCTCTCCACGGTCAGAGGGACATCTCCCTCCCTTTTTGGCGGTACGCCGCCTCATTAAGTCTGGGCTTGTTGCGGTGGTTTGAAATGGTTAAAACGTTTAAAAAAAAAAAAAACCGCTTCTCATAAAGTGCAATTAACATTCAAGGTGACACAATGATTTGCGACGGAGGCGCCCGGCCGACCTTTCCTGCAAAGCAATAAAGATAGCCAGATAAGGTAAATAATCTGCTATTTGTGTGTGAGAGAGAGAGAGGCTTGTCGTGACCGGTTAAGAGGGCCATGAAAACCGATGTTAGTTTTTAATGAGAACTTGACTGCTAAAGTCATGAAAATCAAGGTACGTATCGGGGTTTTTTTCCCCTCTTTTTTTGGACTTTTATTGACAGCTGCAGGTGATTATTGTCTTAGTTTTAATCGTTCCCCCCAGATGCACATCCTGCATTTGCAGATGATGCATGTGCTTTGTGCAGCTGTGCGTTTGGAAACACTTTAAAAAAAAAACCAAAACCTGCAACACGGAACACTTTTAAAAGAGACCCGATGCTCCAGGGCTCCGTCAGCCGAAGGAAGACCTCTCTGCCTGGGGGCTCAAACACTTACCTTAGTGCAGGAGTGTGCCTTTACACTAATACACAGGAGGCATCAGTTGATGACTTCTTAAGCTCCGGATCAATTGGCCCCCGCGCTGCCACTTCGTTCCTTCATACTTCCATTTCGTACATGTAAACAAACACGTAATGTGAATAAGCTATTGCCTACCAATTTATTATTCTTGGTCGTTACAAGAATTGTGGTAACATGGTTTAATAAAAAACTGTTAAGAAATTGCTATTATCTAATTGAAATGTACCTTATTTTCTGAATACCCGATTACACTATTTTCATTTACTCTGCTTTTGATCCACTTTGGGGCCAATTGACTCTTAAGAAATATGACAGTTATTGTCACATTTCTTAAGATGTGACAATATAATTGTCACATCTTAAGTTAGTTATGATACATCAGTTCAAATTTCATTCAAAATCACAAGTGGAATCCAGAACATTATAATTCACCAGCAGTGAGAACGATTACGAAACGCAGTAAGGTATTAAACGACTAAAAACAAAAAAGGAAAAAAAATCGGTAGGGAGGGACTATATGAGCAGCAGAAATGAAAATAGAATGTCACGTACTTTTAAATATTTCACCACGCTTTTCATGACATCAAAGTCACACGATTTGTTAAACTATTTATTACTTAATTTAAAAAAAAAGATGCACAGCGGTATTAACAGAAGGCGAGACATGACTAATGTGAGTAAAATAATTAAGAGGCTAATTGAGTTTACTAATGTTTGGCACGAAGCAGCCTCGGTTTAGGCGGCTCATGTTTATGCAGAGAAATGAATCAAATGCGAAATTGCGTGTTTGTTTGCTTTGTAACATTATGAACACGTCAAGACGATGAATTAATTATAAACCGACAAGTGTCTGCTTCACGGACACATTTTCTTCAGTCGTCACTAAAACACAATTTTGTATAAAAATACGTGCATTTTTGAGCCCCTAAGGCGCTCCACTGCAGACTTTTGTATATTTTAGCTCCATGTGGCAGCAGCGGGACTTTAGTGCCATTCAACATCCCAAACTCGAGCCTTTATATAAAAAAAAGACAGAGAGAGAGAGAGAGAGCGAGAGAGAGAGAGAGAGAGAGACTGATGTGCCACGGAGGAGACGATTACCATCCCGTTTTATTTAAATCCCGGGGCAACAAATGAGGGCCGAGTTAAGTTACAGAAAAAAGGTTTAAGGCCCATCGGGCCTTTCTTTAACTTCATAAACTACCTTTGATTCCTCCGCAGGGGGCTGGGGCTGCAGACAAAGGCCCCATTGTTGCCGCCTCCGAAAGTTGTCTTAACCCTTTTCATGCGAGCTCTGTCAATTTAAACTGTAAAGACATGAAAAGAGAAGTGGATGTCAAAAGGAGTTGTTGTTTTAGGTTAAATATTTGCTCTTGGTGCTTGTAAAGTGACTTCCATCCGGGGACAGTAACACTCAAGCACGGGTAGGTATGCTATTTTATTTATTTACTTGTTAATGAGAAGATTCAAGTATATGTTCGAAGAAAAGTGACTTCGCCGCCTCCGTGACTGTTTGAGTGGATTTCTCTTGGTGAGTTTCCCCCTGCGGAGAGATGAAAGCAGCAGCCTTCGGTCCGGCCCAAGGTCTCCATAATTATACATAATGGATCCTGTTTCAGAGCAATTAGCGCAATCAGGCGGAGCGGGCCACTTTGCTGCCACTAAGCAACAATGCCTCTCGGTCATTTAAGCTTCAGGATGCGCTCCAGCCAATCAGCGTGGCAGGTGTAGCTGTACCTGTGTGAACGTCCATCCACAGCGTTCATTTGAAAGAAAAAGTAGTCCGGGATTAGTCGGTACATATTTCCAAATTCCTGGATTAATTGTTCGTCGCTTTAGGTGGCAGCATAAAGGATCCGTTTTATGTTGCGAATAACTGTTACAAAAAAAAAAATACAATTAATGACACCCTCTCTCTCTCGTAAAAAAAAGCATATCATAAATTTTTAAAAATATAAAATTGGAAAATGTACTTTGCATTATTTTTTTGATTAGTGTGAGCTATTATGTGTATAAGACGTTTAAGACGAGTGAGTTTTTAATAAATAAATAACTTACTACATAAGCAAATAAATAAATAAATAAATAAATAACTTTGACCCATGTAAACTGCGAAATTGATCCTCACAGTTTTGTGTTTGTTTCACAAAATGACCTAAGTAATATGGACCGGCTGTCAGTTCAAATGTGTGGAAACAACATTACTTCCAGTTTAATGTGATAACTCAGCCCCTGTCCGCCATATTGCTTGGGTAGGGAACTTTTTTCTTTTTCTTTTTTTTCTTTTTTTTTCTTTACAAACCTGGGGTTGTTCTTACGATCAAATATAAGTAACAATGAAATGGCTCACAAAAAAGTCTGCATGGAATAACTTGGGACAGGAAAGAAAGAAAGAAAGAAAGAAAGAAAGAAAGAAAGAAAGAAAGAAAGAAAGAAAGAAAGAAAGAAAGAAAGAAAATATTAAAAATGCCTCATTTGTTCTGCCAGTTCTTGTCAGTGTGACTGAAATGACGTGCCTCCATCAAGTCATGACGGAAACAAAAGGCACAAGTTATTCACTTTATACTTTATGTCCAGATTTTAATGTTACAGATAATAAATCTCGCAGAACAGCAAACGGGAGGAAGCAGAGAAATAAAGTCCCGATATCAAGGCACGTCGAAGGAAATAAACTATTTTAAAGCTTCCACAATTAAAACTCCTCCTAAAGTAGAAGAATGGTTGCTGTTTTTTTTACCTGCTCAAATTATTAACTTCCTAAGTCTATTAAATTGACCAAGAATAAAATACATTTTATTCCCCATTTATCTTTTCTCACCTTTTCCCGAGCTGACAGGCTGGATGAATGCGTCCCTGCGGAGATGGGGATGATTAAAAAAAAAAAAAAAAAAAAAAAAACTCTCTGCGCTTCAGAGGAAAGGGAAGAAGAGGGGAAGAAGAAAAAAAAACTCTCTCAGCTCGGCTGTCGCCAGACTAGCGGGGGGGCATATTGTCTGAGGAGAAGCTCTGCAAAGAAAAATGTGCCTGCAGAATCAGGCACGGTGATTTAAGAAGGTCCGATGCGAGATACAGGTGGAAATGTTATCCAAACTTTGGGGTTTTGGTTGAAGGAAAATTCACAGTTCTGTCGTAATCGGCGCAGTCAGAGGTGTTTAAACTTTATCTGACCAATGAAGCACAATTTTAAGCATTAATATTTATGGACAACGCTGGTAGACGGTCTGCAAGAGGGTTAATGTTTGGGGTAATAATCCAACTAAAAGCAACGGCGACAACAAATAATTATCAGTCGTTATAGCAGCACTTTATTTTGACCTTGTGAGCTGGAATGTGGTTGTAATTTTGACAGGAGTGACGGATCCAGTATGTCCACCTTAAAAGAAGTGAAAGTTGCTTCCACACTGATCAGTGTTTGTAGGGGTTTGGTTGTATAAGAACCGATGTAAACCCTTACAAACCCGTTCTGGGAGTAAATAAATGCATTTAAAAATGTTATTATGTAGCCAATTAAGTGTTGATCTAACAACAGATATAAATTAAAATGTCGGAGAGATTCCCCTCCTTTTTGTTTTTTTTAGATATTTCAACTGTTTAAAAGCACTCGTGGTGTTGGATAATATTTCAGTTTAACAAGTTTATTATAAAGTATCTGGACATTATTATTCAGATCAGTTTTCTATTAAAATGCTTTTTATGTTGTCAGTTTAATAAATTATGTTATCAGCAATGAATACTTTTGGGGGGGGAACAATGCCTATTAAACCGAGGATATTATTTTAAAAAAAATACTCCTATTATTACAATAAGAATGACAAATATTTTAAAAATGTCAAATAATTCCTGGTGTTTTGCGTTTTTTTTACCCCCTTTACTCCAAGGTCATGCCTCCCAGGGCAGAAAGCCATATCACCCAGACATTTCGCTTTTATAAGTTGTAGCTGGTTAAATCACTTTTATCTTAGTATAAATAATATTTCTCATAAAATATGACATATTTTTAATAGAAATAATACTATTATTACAATTACTTTTATTATTATTAATAATAATAATAATAATAATAATAATAATAGCACTCGTAAATAAATTATCGGGAATTTTGTATTCAGTTCAGTTTATTTATATAGCGCCAATTACAGGTGACGTCATCTCAAGGCGATTAATATGTGATCGAAAAGAGCGCAATTCGGTCCAAATTCCTTTAACATCAATTCAGTTCAATTCATAACAACCCGATCCAATCAGTTTGGGTTCATTTGGGTTCATTTTGGATTTAGCAGTCACATTATGGTCCAGTGCTGTGTATACGGTGCGTTGCTGAGAGGCTCCATAGGCTCCACGTCTCTTCATTATTCCAGCATCACTCACACACTCTCGCCCAGCCTGATAGGATCAGCATCCCTCACGCTGTGACCCCTGCTTGACTTCCAAATCAAAATCATTTCACCGTGCCAGCAGGCGTATCACTCCCTGAGCCTGTCGCCCAATGCCCTGTAAAATCCAGATAAAAACTCTCTCTCTCTCTCTTTCTCTCTCTCTCTCTCTCTCTCTCTCTCTCTCTCTCTCTCTCTCTCTCTCTTTTTTTTTAAGATTTACAACATTTCATCGCTCAGCCAAAGAGATCTCAATTACCCGCGGTGCAGCTTTTGGTGTGAAATTAAATTATCGCCTTCCCCTTTATTTCTCTCACGCCATTAAACATCCTTGCACGGTGAAATCGTTTGCAAATCACTGGTCTGGCTAACATGATATCTAAAAAATGGATTGATTAACTAATGGCGAAGCGTTTGATAACTCCATCATTTCGGTGGGGGCCCCCAGACGCAGAGTGCGCTTGTTGATTAGAAATCAAATTAGTGTTAAATGCTTAATAAGCGCGAAACAAGCAATAGCTGCGGGAAACAAATCATCCAGTTGATTGGTCATTAAAAAGATGCTCGGCGATTGGCTAAATGAAGTGGAGCGCTGAAACGCCACCACACGCGTTTGGAACTAATAAAAACATGTACAGCTTTATGCTAGCTCTAATTATTATTATTATTATTATTATTATTATTATTATTATTATTATTATTATTATTAATTAATGTTGTTGCTATGTAAAAGATGTATTTTTTATTACCTACCAATGCAGTAAAACATTATAATAATAATAATGTGAAGAAGAATATTTTAATTAAGAATCTTTTAATTAAGAGTAATGTTTTAAATTATTTTAATTATTTGGAAAACATCATTTAAAATAAACAATGTTTTAATTTACAAAGCTTACTCATTAAATCAATTTTGTTCTATTATTACAATAAAAACCCATATATTAATAGATTTTGGGGGTATGTGTATTTTCTTTGGTCAAAGATATTTAAATACTATATATATATATATATATATATATATGCAACTTGGTAAGCTATTTTAAAAATATCCTGCTATCTTGCCTTGCCCTTGTGTTGACCCAATACACATAGACTATTATTTACAAAAGCTTTAAGTCTTCCTGGCCATCATGCTCTGTGGATTTGGTCAAAGTAAACCAAATGAGAGCAGAAGAGGACGGGGTGAACTCGAGGAGGGGTTGGGAGGGAAGGTTTGTCTGAGACGTTTCGGGGCTGAGCCGTGCCGTGCCCACGTCCTCCAACCAGTCTGCTGCAGACCTGGCTCCATTCTAATCTCAAAAGTCTCAACCGTCTGCAACCCAAGTTTATCCAGAGGGGTTGAGGTTCCTGTATCGCCCCACCCTGCCTCCCTTCCCCCAGTCACCACCCTTCCGTACCAACCTCCTGTCTTTTGCTCACCTCTTCGCACAGCAACACACTGCCAGTGACCTTTCACTGACTCCTGATGCTTAATCTTTTAAATGTGGGCAAAGCCTGAAATGATGAGGAGTTTCTGTTTCTTCATCCAGGTGATGCCCTTGTGTGACCAGCAGCATGGTAATCCTGAAACACAACCTTTAGAAATTACAGCACACTTCACGTCTGAAAACACGGATGTAGTAAAAACATATTCTTAAATCCACATTGCAGTGCTTTGAAGGAGTAAAATGATGTCGGACAGTATTGCACAATGCATTACCCAGAACTGGGAGGAGAACATGGTGGTGGCAGCAATATGCTGTGGCGGTGTTTTTCTTCAACGAGGAGAGGGAATCTGGTCAGAGCTAATGGGAATATTAACGGAGCTAAGTAAAGCGCATTACTTTGCACTAAAACTAGAGTTTATTGTTTTACAGTGTGCACTTTTAAATTGCAATAAACTGCAATAAGATGTTTGAAATTTTGCAACTGTAACGTGTCTAAATACGGAGAGCTTCCACGGGTCAGTATCTTATTTTTGGGGATAGCAATAAGAGTTGTAAAAGTAAACCTGTTGACTCAAAGTCATTGATTAGCAAGAAAGCAGTGGAACTAATGTAACACACGTGTAGCATTTTTACAGTGACTCTTACAGATTAGGAGTTCATCAATATACAAAAAATAAAAACCAACACTACACTCTAAACAACGTTGAGAAAGATGCTCTCAACGTAACAACGCTTGGAAATATATATCACAGTTTACATCTAAAATTCACCGTCAAATTTGGTAAACAAAACAACACGATTACGTTGATGATTTGGCATTTTAAAACACACCTTTCCTTGGTCTGATCTCCTATCAGTTATGTAAAGTCACTGCTCCGTAATGGACACTCAGTCTGGATGTCTCAGCAGTCCTCTCACAGTGAGCTCACTCAGGCAGCAGCTCTTGCTCTCCTTTCTTCTTCCCCTGGGCCCCAGTCCTCTCCTATGGGAGACATATTTAATTTAATTAAGGCCTGTCAGCGCTATTGATTTTGGCACTTTCAATTACGGCCGGGCCTTTTATGGGCTCTCTTGGCTGCGGATCTACTGATCTGTGATGAGGGGGGCCCTATCAGTGCCGGACCACATGGACGCCGAGCCTCTTTGTCTTCCTTATGGCTCTGCGCTGTCTGCAGGAGACACTGACACATGGCTGCGGCTCCAGCCCCTCTCCCCTCCCGCTACCCATAATTAATCCCTCATTAGACAGGTCTTTATTGTTTAATTTGTGCAGTTCATAATCAAATTGGGCAGATTAATTGCTACAGAATTTAGAAACGTGGTGAAAGATGAGCACTTTTAATTGCCTTCAGGTTTTATGGCACCCACGGATCTCTGCAAAGCTTTCACAGGAGCCGGGGACAAATATTTCACACGCTATAGAGTTTCACCAAGAGCGGATTTTGACTGATGAACTTTCTTTTAATTATTATCACTATTTTCTTGAAAGCGTTTCTACTTAGCTGAAGCTCATTAAAACGTTACATGGAGGTAAATTCTCCTTCACATATGCAATTGCTAAAGTCAACCTTACAATTTCGTTTTTGTTGATTTATAGGCTCGGACTTCTGCCTGTGTTTTCTGTTTGTCTGCTTCTGTGTCCTGTGAGCGTGTGTGTGTGTGTGTGTGTGTGTGTGTGTGTGTGTGTGTGTGTGTGTGTGTGTAGTGCGTTTGTTTGTAATACCTTGTGGGGACCATTTTCCTGACACATACGACGTTGTGGGGACCCACTGCTCCTTGTGGGGACCAAGATGTGAAACAATATTAGTTGTAGTGGTGACAATTACTGAATGCGTTTGAGTTTACTGTTTTTGCCTCTCGTTCGGTGGAGCAGAGGTGTTAGGTGTGACAATAAACGCAAAATGAGCGATTTGCTTGACACATTTTTACTGCATATATTTAAGTGGTAGCCAACATAACTGCAGCTCCTAGCACATCATTAAAAAAAAACACTTTTGCACGCTTTGCAAAAGCACCTTGTAAATGGCTTTCTAAGCCCTATTTAAGTGAAAACAGAAATGAATATTGCAGTCACACTGCTTGCGTTAAGGTCTGCAGAGGCGAATGATAGAAACAAGGGCGCGCCTTTGTTTTAGGTGCCAAAAATATCAATCTGTGCCAAGTCTGTTTTATAAAGTTTGTAGGAACCACTAGTAAAGATGCCACGAAAGCTTTTCAAATATGTTCTTTTTTTTTTTCTTTTTGCAAATGCAAACCTGTGGGATTCAGGTCTGAAGGGGATGAGATGGTCCTGAAAAAGGTCGGTGTTCTGTCAGGTGAATCCTTTCTCTGCTGTTTTGGACATGTGTTTTGGATCTTAATCCTGCTGAGAGACCCCAAGACAACCCGCTTTAAGGGTTCTGGCAGAGTCCACCAGATTTATTTTTCTAAAATATTTCAAAGGTTCAAACTTCCCAGGGCCTTCAAAAGAGAAACAAGCCTGCAGCATCACAGATCCACCTCCGTATTCCTCCATATAGTGGGCATGAGCTTTTTTTTTTTAACTCCGATTGGAGAACTTGTTCCTCAGGAGAACACAATCTCAGTCTCAGCCAAATCGTGTGTTTCTAGGGGGAAAGCGTTCCAGTGGAGTTTAGGAAACTTCACACATTTATGTCTTTTTCATAATAGGAAAAAGCAAAACTATTTACAGTCCAGCTGGCATGTAGATGCTTTTGTTATGGAGACTTGATAACCCCAAGATCCTTCTTTGGTTTCCGCAGCTCTCCAACCAAAGGAGCCAAAACAACAAATCTTTCCCACTATCTAAACTTCACCCCAGCTTCAGAAACTTCACATTTTAACTTTTTTACGTTTTATTGCTCCAGAATATAAAAAAAAAAAACTGTTTAGTGCATTCATCTCAGTTGTTTTAAATGTTTGAATTATTGCTCTGACTACAGATATTTTTAAGTCTAAAACAACTAAGACCAGCATGTCACAAGTTGAAATTGAAGGATTTTATGTTTATCTTATAGCTTTGTTTTGCACTTTAAGTTTTTTCAGTGCTTTTGAGAGAGTGGAGATTCTCTTTTATATTAGTAATTTTTTTATGCACACTGGTTTTATTTCCTTCTGTTTTCTCTGTAGCATGCATTTCTAAGCTGCTTTGTCACTTTTAATCTGGCATTTGTTGTTACTTTAGTGCTTGTTTACTTTCGCTATTGTTGTGTTTGCTCATATTTTTTTTTATTTCCGCATTTAGCTCTATTAGTTTAATGCTGTCCTGCAGCTGCTTCTCATTCAGTTAATCGGCTTCTCTTGTTCCAACTCCAGTAATCACTTCTTCTAGTATATAAAGTCCCTGTTTTCATCCCCCGCCCTGTAAGATTCTCCTGTTGTTTCCTGTTTTGTTTCCCATCGCTGCCGGTCTCTCGCAAGCCTTTGTTTCTGCCTTGGCTTGTTGGACTGTGTTCTCGATGTTCTAAATTTTTCGATTTACATCTATAAATACTTTGAAAGTGGCTCAGTGGCTTGAAATTCCCAAGTTGTGGGCATGATTCCAGCTTCCTGCTGTCTGTGTGCCCCTTGGCAAAGCTCTTCTCCCAATCTTGCCTTCCAGTCTGCATTTCGGTGTATGAATGTGTGTGTGTTTGTGAGTGTGTGTGTGGCTCTGGGTAAAGTGTTTTGATTGGTCAGTATGAATTCAGTTCATTTACCAGATAAACTTTTCATTTTATTCTGCCAGCATCCTGCCTGCATTCTGGTCCTCCACCAACAATGACAGACCCCACATCTGCATTAGGTCAATTGGATGTTTTGATCATTTTTGAAAAGTGCATCATGTCCATTAGATTAAAGTTAAGTAATGTATTTGTACATTTATTTTAGCAGAAATGTGTGTGGTCTTTATGTATAGTTTCTTTCTGATCGGTTCAAAATAAACATTTGCTCTTTCTAAAATTTTCAGTGAGAGATTATGTGACTACAATAAAATGTTAAATCTTTCAGTGTGGTGCACAAAAAAAAAATAAAATCAAAATAAAATCTGTATTTCCTTTCATTTTTATACACTTTTAAACCATAAACGTGCCAATAGTGACATTAGCAAAAAAACTGATATACATCTAAAACACTGACTCAAACAAAAATAAACGAGCAAAAAAAACCAACAAAAAAACACATAGTGAAGCATCATGTTTGGATTCCCAGGCAGGCAAGTACTTTTCTACCTATAAACCTCGTACACAGTCAGCGTAATAGGTGTGTGTACGCGCACATAGTATAGGCAGCGTGGCTGGGTGTGTATCCAAAGCATCACATTTCAATGACATCATTTAATGAGAGCATTGATGTCAAAAGTAGGGTAATTGCGTCTGTTGTCGTGTCACCATACACCTTGGCAATTATGGTGTCACTCAACGATTAAGGCTCATTATCTCCGCGAGAGGCCGGCAGTCCAAACAATGGAGTCGCACAAACCTGCTTTACTAATTGCTAGCAGACACAAGTAGACTTGTGGAGCCAGCTGAAGTGGTGTATATTTAGCTTCTGTTGAGTGTGTCTGCGTGGGAATTATGAGGGCGAGTTACACAAATATGATTATTAAATTTCACCTGATGGACAGATGAGCATACTGAGAGCTACAAGTGCGCTATTTAGAGATGAATGTGGCTGTTAATTGGGGGACAGGATTGGATGACTTAGTGGAAAATGCTAAGAGCCACTTGAACGCTGGAATTAAGGGTAACTTAAGAGAAAATATTAACCTCTTTTTTTTTTTTCTTTCTTCTTAGGATGAAAAGTTGGCTGTACCTTGACTTATTCAACCCAGGCTTTGAGACCCAAGTGAGGTACTTACGATGGAATCTCTTTTGGATGTGATTTTATTTATTAAACTCATTGGTTCCACATTCAGAGAGCGAGGTTTTTCCCATGCACGGACGGGCTGGTACTGTCCGGTGTTTTGTTGGCTCACTTACCCTCTCTGCCCTCTCTCCATCACCGAAGACCTTATAAGGCCACACGGATTCCTCTGGGTTTTACGGTTCATATTATTCTTCTATCCTCCTATTCAATATCTCTGATGATTATCTTTGCTGAGGCCCATGACTTCGGGTTTGGCTCTTTTATGCAGAGCAGGATCTCGGTTCATGTTTTTTGTGTCATAGCGGAACCGTTGTGCATTTGGTTTGGACGCCAATGGATGATTGTTGGCTATTGCTGTGAACTATTACAAACTTGTTTGGAGACATGCATATTTGGTTACAAAAGGTACAGATGTTTTACAGAAGGATTGGCTTTGAAAGTTGACTGGTGACAAACCAGCTCAGGCAGCATCATTGGATAACCGCTATCTATCTAAAAACTTTATTCAGCAGCTCATCGTGGTGTTCAGTTGACTTGATAAATGTTCCTTCTTATCATGAGAAAGTAGTTTATCAAAGCAAAAATATTGTTAGTAGCACATTTTGCCTTCCAGACATGTTAGGGTTAGGGTAAAGGTTTCTCTATAGGCCAGGGGGGGGGGCAACTCCAGGCCTGGAGGGCCGGCCTCCTGCAACTTTTAGATGCATCTCTACTTCAACACACCTGGGTCAAATAATGAGGTCGTTCGCAGGACTCTGGAGAACTAGACTGCACTGAGGAGGTGATTCAGCTGTTGGATTCAAGTATGTTGGAAAAAGGAGACATCTAAGAGTTGCAGAACACCGGCCCTCGAGGACCAGGATTGCCCACTCCTGCTATAGGCAATAAACACCTAAAGTTGTAACATTTAAATGTATTTAATTATTTTTTTTCACCAGCAATCTCAAGTGCAAAAAACATGTTTGGTCAGCGTCTTCTTCGCTGACCAAAAACATTATGTTGACTGAATATAACTTTACAAAAGGTTACATTAAATCACAATTGAGAAGGAGAGTAAAAGAAAGACTGTGAAGTTTATGCACTTTTTAAGTTAAGAATTAAGCTTTTCAAAGCAAGAATATATTGAGGATTTCTGTTTCAGCTTCATGTCAGACTTAAATATCAAATTAAGAATATTAGACATAGATATCCTGATTAAATAAATTGTCCCGTTTTCAAGTGGTGAACATAACTCCCTACACAATCAAGTAATAACTTGGACAGAACTTGACTGACAAGCTAAAGTATGTAAAGAATTAAAAAACAAAAGTGAAGCAAAGTAGTTTACATCTGTCTATCAAAAGGTTGCAAAGTCTTTTTTTAGGGGCTTGGGACTTAACACCACAGTGAGAATCATTTCATAGAGAAAACATTGAAGCGCTGATCCTTCCCAGAAGTGGCCAGTGAACCAAAGTTACTTTAGGATTTCATGGACGACTCATCCAGGAGGTCACAGCATAGAAAGTACTCCAAAGGTCACTTCACTTAAAGTTCAGTGTTCATGATGCAATAACATGAATGAAACTGGGGCAAATGGCATCTATGGAGTTGTACCAAGTCTAAAAACACTGCTGAATAACAGATAACACATTTCACAAACAGCATCTTAAAGATCCCCAAGACTTAAGAGATGATATCCTGTGCATTGTCAAGATAAATGTGAAACATTTTAGATGCGCAACCTGTCTTATATGGGGTAAAACTAAAATAGCATTTCAGAACAAAGTACATGATGTCTATAGTCAAACATAGAGATGGTAATATTATGGTGTTTGGCTTCTGTGCCGCTTAAAGACATGGTCAATTTTTTTCATAACTAATGAAACTATAAATTCTCCTCACTAGCAGAAAAAAATGTATCAATTCCTGCGTGTGTTTGGGTTACGATGGTCTCTAAAGCACAATAGGAAGTCCAGCTTTGAATGGCTCAAAAAGTATGGTTTACCAGTGGCCTAGTCAAAGTCTGGACTTCACTCCAGTTGGGTTGCAGTGTCAAGAACATTAAGGTTCTGTTCATGCTTGAAAATATTCATGTGTGGGTGATAATTCTTCTTCAGTCATATCATTGCTAGTTATGCTAGCTAACGTTGATGGGGCTAAAATATAATTTTTTTTCTCTAAAATAATCACAAATAGTTTCCAAAATCAGCTTTTTTTAAATTAAGACCTTAAAGTGGAGACACATTCGAGCGCTTGAGAAAACGTTTAGGCTCCTTATTAGATACAGTTCCCAAGCTAATTGTTTCTGAGCGAGGCTGCGCTTACGAAGCTGCGCTCCTCGCTGTGTGGTGGAGCCACTGAGACTGCACAAACATCTCCTCGGAGGCCTCTGCTCCTTGTTTAATGAAACCTTGCAGGGGCCCCGCGAATGCACACAGAGAGGCTCAGCGCAATCTGATGGACAGTGTCACTGGGGCCATGCCAATTATGTTTTCAGTGAAAGCCCACCGGCCCCTCTCCTTGCCTGTAGCTGGAAGCCACCGTCTCACACCTCCTCCCCTCTGCTGAGACATAGAATAACAGGACAGAGATATGATTACTGATCTGGCCCTGAGAACCCCAAACACCAAACAGTAAAGATGTTGAGGGTTTGTTTGTTCAGTCATCAGGCAGTGTTTTAAACTGAAAGCGAGGGTCTGGGGGAGATGATGGCCTAACGAGGGCTCGCTGCTCACGATGTTTGTTTTTGTTCTGATTGGATTGCGTGAGGCTTGATGGGTCTCTGAGTGCTCGCTGGTCTCATTATGGGTGGAGCGATCTACTTTTAATGGCAGCAATTTGTTGGGTCTTCCCAGACTCGGTGTCATGGGCTGCACACAGGGATCACAGAGACTTGCTTGGTTCTGGACAAAGCAAGGAAACTCAGTAAACAAGTTTCCAAACTGGGTGGCTCGCCGATCCTCCTTTTTCCGGATCCGTCTGCAGAACCAGTAAGGTCAGCCGCTCACCCCACAGAGGTGTTATCTGCCACATAAAACCTTTAGAATAACATGAATGACAAACTTTAAGCTGGAGTTCTTATGGCTTATGTTGAATAGTGGATTTCTTCTTACTAAAGGCCATATTTGTGGAGACCCTTCCCTCCTGAGCAGGGAATCTCTGCACCTCCTCCAAAGCTTTATTGCCTCATTGGTTTGCGTTGTGCCATACTCTTTCTATTTGTAGGGTACTGGCTTGACCAGAGCTCTGCAACATATTTAAAGTTTTGGATATTGTTTTGTAAGCTATCTTTGCTTTTACTTCTCCAAATCTTTCTCCCTGACCTGACCGCTGTGTTCTTTGGCCTTCAACATGTAAGCCCTTCACGGATCATCTGAGAGTAAGCTTCACTCATATTGACCCTATAACCAGCTGACTTCATTTGAGGGCAAATGAACGCTGTACTTTTCAAATTATTCTTTGGGAAAAACTGTTTTTGTTACACGTTTTCCGTCTGCATCGCCACACTAGGCCAAATACGTAAATTTTTCTGGTGTGCACTACAGCTAACTTTTTCTTCAATCATTGTTTAGAAAAGGACATTTCTAACCTGGAATACGGTGCAATTTGTGCCATGTTCAATTTATTTTTAACCCTCGCGAATCCGATTTTAACCCCTGAATAGCTGCTTTTGACAAAGTCCAGCTAGACGGAAAGCAAAGCCCAAAGATTTAGATAAAATGGGCTTTAGGGGAAGGGCATCCACGTCTAACCTCGGCTACAGACTTAAAGCTTCTGTACTTTTGCAGCTTTAGATTTATATTCATGCCCAGACATATAGAGAAAGTGAGCGAATTAGCGTCTCGGCACCAGTAAATCAGTTTGTGTGGCGGCTCACAGGCTGCTGCGATGCACTGCTCTGCTGTGTGACTGAGCTGCATTCAGTTTATTGAGGACCGTACCAAAGGCAGAGAGAGACAATGCCACAATCAGGAACTGAACGAAGGGTCGCGCCGAAGCCTGGGAGACGATTAACTCTGAGCAAACAAAGCACTGCGTGAGACTGTCATTAGTCATGCCTATCTCAATGCGCCGTTTTAAAGCTGTGCATCGGACAAGGCTGGTGAAAGCAGTAACAGCGAACCATGGTTTCTTGATGTTTTACTCTAAATATGCATCTGAACACATTTATATCCTTTTGTGAATGATTTCTTAAGTAGTAAATTTGTTTCTCATCTGTATCAAAATTGAACAAATAGTTTGTTATGATATTTATTGTCAATTTTTTATTCTTGTTTTTGTGTAAAGCTTTGGCTAACCGAAGTTTATAGTTCTTTTGGATTTCTCATCAGGGACTTTAGAAAAGAATACATAATTTGTAGTCAAGACATTGTTTATATCTTTTCAGTGGTTACTAATATTAGAAGCAAAGTCGACCTGGTACCATGTGTGAGAAAGTTGTCCAGAGGGCTGCCAACATTTTTAATTCTCGTATCTGACAGAAAGCTCAAAGAATAAAACTGCATCCCCCTTCAGCCTTCCTGTTTTCTGCTGTGGTTTTGCTCTCTCTCACTCTCCTGCAGCTTGAAAGAGCCACACCGGTCTCTAGATGTGTCACAGGGAATAAGACTTCCTTTTTAAATAAAACATTTTGAAATGTCTACTGTTCTTTGCTCAGTAACAATTTCCACACCAAAGAGTGTTGATTTTACTGTCCTGTCTGGAAAGAAAAAGAAAATGTCAGTAATTATTCATGTTAGAGGCACCTTCCCACTTTCGGGTCACCAGTCGTTGCTGAAAAAAAGCACTTTTCTTACATTTGATACCAATAGCAGCAATTTTGCATCTATGTTTTCTCCCTTCTGTTCTGCCCCTCGACCGGCAAAGAAAGGATGAAGCTATGCATCTACAAAGGCACAAAAAAAGGCCTTTGTCAGAGCAGCACAGGGGCTAAGAGTGGAAGACACATCTTTATCTTCGCGTAACAGGATTAGTGAGTCGGTGAAAGGCATATAAAGTGAAACGATTAGAGGTGGTGTCAGTTTCACTTTGCAGTTCGCAGAGTCCCCACCTCTCCCCTGCTGGCAGCACACCACTGCCTCAGAGCCACGATCACCTCGTCCACTCGTGAACTCTTTAAAGGTGCGTATTCCTGCAAAACGAGGATCTGTTCGTCCCTCCCACCCCCCGCGGTACACAGCTCATTGGGCATAAGAAACACAATTAAATTCAGCTAAAGTATGACCACCGACTGCTCAGCTGTAGCCTAATAGGCTTAAGAGGGGGGAAATAAATCTAATTGCGTGTTATTGCCCTGAAGTTAATCCCTCATGGCTTGACATTAGGGCGAATTTCGGTAGATGAGGGGACCTCTGTGGATCAGTGACAGCTAAAGGGGGTGGAGGGGTTGGGATTTTATTATAACAAAGCCAAAGAACCACACTTGACACCTGACAGATGATGAAAACCACTAGAAAGCCTCTTAAGCGGCCACAAAGTCTTATCAAGTGCACACTCTCGTGTGAAGAGAGTCGACGACCGCCTCGCCGACGGATATACAGTTTCATTTGTGTTTTCATTGACGGTGCCGAGGATTGCGAAGGTTTGGCAGCTTTCCATCGCCTGCAGGCGTGGGAGGTTGGAGGCGGCGCTGCTTATTAATTGTTTCATTACACAGTTTTGAAACATATTAGTTGGGATTAAAATGTAATTACTTTGTTTGCCAATGACACCTGATTTCTAAGAGCTGTTCTAAACGAGCCCAAGCAATAAAAAAAAACAAACAAAAAAAACATTTAACTTGCAGCTTGGCTTGTGAAATTGTTTCCAGTCCTGTGAACAGATTGCATTTTTCCCAGCATAATGGGCCTCACTTTTGCCCTTTTGTACAAGCTATTAAGTTGTTAAAACTATCAAGTCAGAGGTTGGGCATTTAAGCAGACAACCACATGCATCGATAATCTATTTTCTATTATTTCAGCTAAACAAGACTTGGCCTCTCTCAAGGTTTTTCTCCATGCGTACAAATACCTTTCATCTGTGCACACGGTCATAAATGTGATGGTGCGAGATGGCTAATAGCTGGCGGTGTAAATAGAACCCAGACGGCTGAGCTCCGAAGTAGATGGAAGCAGTTTTCTATCTTATTTACTTTGGAATGAGCAGGAAAACCACCTATTTACTCCCAAGTCCTTCCTCCTCAGAAAATATAAGCCTGCCTTTGATTTAGCGAGCACTTAAAAACTCACTTTTCACAATGAGTACTAATGGCTCACCCCTGGATGGCGGCCCTGCGGTGGTGGAGAGTTTCAGCATTTTGACGGCTCACAGGCACACCAAACAGATGAGAAGGTTAACCTCAGCTGACGCCTGATTTAGCCGATTCAGGCTGGTGCCCGTGCAGCCCGGTGGACACCGATGCATCCAAACAACCTAAATGGTTGGATCATGGACTGGTTGGTGGTTTGTGGTTATTCTTCCAGTAAAGGCACTTTGTTTAGGCCGTCGAGTGAAGGCAAAGCTATCCCATTAGAGTCTCGTATGATGGTCTAATATTCCCCACCTGTTTGTGCCCCTCGGGTCGAGCAGAATCGCGCAGGAAAAAAAAGCAAAACCAAAGGAAATAGGGATGCATTAAAAGATAATTAGGATAGAACTAAACTTTGGCTTTGCATTTATCAAGCAAGGTCAGTTGTCTTCTTCTGACTTGCTTCCCTGAGGACGCTGAGAAAACAGCACAATCATCGTCAACCTGTTCATTGGTTCTTCAAAAAGAAGAACTTTTACAGACTTTCAAAATAACCAGACTTTTTTACATTTCTCTGGGGTGTTTTATTTTACATTCCTGTTTAAAAAAAATCTAAATTTCTGAAACATTTACTATTGTGCAAAGCAAAACTTCTTATTTTCACATCAAATTTTACAGTTTTGTAATATAATTAGCTTACATGAACCCTCTAGTGACTCATTATATTGCTAGTTTATGTTTTAAAATGGACAAAATAAAAATTATTTTAAAGAAAATACTAGACTTTTTTTAGGGGGGTTGCTTGATGTTTGATGTCTGTAAACTGAGCAGAGAGAGAAGTGCTGGGACTGACTGAGTGCGGTGAGTTGAACAGGAAGTGATTCTTTCCTATGAACTCGCTGGTGAAACAGTTTGGCGATGTCATGTCCCGTGTTGGACCTCTGTAATAAAAGACACACAAAAAAGGCATGTCTTCCTGACTTCTCACAGACCTGATTCCCAAAATCAGTACATCATCATCCTACATCTTGACTTGGAAATATTTGTCTACTTTGCCTCATTCTCTAAATCTATCAGATTATCAGAACTCCTCTTGTCCTCTGTCCTCTTGAGTTGGCCTGAGACTTTCTGTCAGATTTAGCTCTGCACTCTTGCAAAGTCTTTCCAAAAATTACATTTTCCTGTCATCAGAAGAAAGCACACAACATGTTCTAGATTTGCTCTAACTTCATAGAAAAAAAACACACCCTCAAATTCATCTGGAGAAAAGTAGTTTCACTGTATAATTCTGTTCAATTTGAACAGTGGTCATGTTGTTCTTTTGGTGATGCCAAACTTTTCAAATTGTGGCCATGAGCTTCAAGTCTTGGTTCCTACAACATTGTTTTTCACTGTTGTGGAACATTTTTGCTAGTCCTGGATGCTCTCTTCGAATGAAAAGGCTTCTGTCTCGCAACCCTACTTGCTGGTCTAGGAAATATGGTGAAATAGAGGAGGTTCTTGTCCTGCTTAGAACAAGACCAGTCCATGTAGGACAGTGTCGCTCTTGGCTCTTCCTGACCAGCTCCCACCTCTTCTTTCCCAAACTTTTGGGGAAGTGCGCAGTTCTTGTAACACCTGTTTTCTCCAATGATTGATGAATGTCTTCTTCGTTCCTTCCCTCTTCAGCCTTCCCTTGACTGACACCCTGGTGGAACAAGATGTTTTGCAAATGTGACACAGTTTGATAAGGTCCTACCAGGACAGCTGAACTTCATTTCATGCTAATCTGATTCACAAGAATTTTTGTTTGAAACTCAAAAGACTAAATGTTGACACTGAAACAGATTAAATCAGGTTATAGTTAACATTTGACAACAAATGTTAACTATACGCTGCACGTGTGAGAAATTAGCTACTAGCAGAGATTATTTCCAAAAGGATAAGAAAAAGCATCTGATGAAACTTCATGAAAATAGGTTTAAAAATGTTTATCAAAACAAATAATTACTTCAACTCAGCTGATTTTATAGTAAAGAACCTCCTTTCAAGCAGGTAGTGCTGAGGCTGCGATTGCTACCTGGTCACCTTCCTACTTAATCTAAGATGTTCTCTGCACAAAGACCCTGCTTAGAGTTTAGATACTTATCTTTTGTTCTCTGTTTCTTCCTTCCTGTGTTCAGGCAGGCGGCAGATGAGCTCTGGAGCAAGTGGACGGACCTTCGTGGCTGTCGCTCCGAATGTTAACGACACCCAAGGAGAGCCCCTGGAATTTTCCCTAACACTGATAAAACCCAGATTTAGTGCCGCTCATAAAACACATGGCAAATTGTGCACTTATAGGGATCCACTGCAGGACCTGGAAATAGGAATCGGCTCCACTAAATTTCCATCTCAAATACCACCGCCAGGCGATGAGGATTTGTTTTCCACCCACTTGCAACTCGGTGGGTGGGTGGAAATTTTGATCCTAATCACTCCTTCTAAAAGGGAAAACAGTATTAGGTTATTTTGAAATTAGCTTTTATAACAGGCTTATTGGGTAAAACACAGCAGAAAAATCTCTACGTGTTCTATAAATTTTAATTTACTGATAAGACTACATCACCGGTTCACAGTGCAGTGTCTAAATATCAGTCTTCTAAATCATGCTATTGGCTTAAATATATATGTATATACATAGTTTGAAAATCTGCAAGCTAAGAGCCAATCAGTGTTATCATTGGATTAGCTGGTTCATAAGTCTCCTTTCCGCTCTCATAAGCCTGGAAGAAAAGTCCTTTCACATGCAATTGAACCCAAAGTTCATATCCTTATGCATCCTGCTAATTATCTCAATATCCTGTTAACGTTTTAACTGGAGGAGTCTGGGCTACTATGAATTTAACAAAATCGTGTACAGGACTGTTTCTTCTACAGTTTTGTTAATTCCAACAGATAACTTCTCGTTCATTTTGATACTTTTTATGTCTGTTTCAGTCCTGACTACTTTTTTAAAACCTACTTCATTGGGGATGCCACTCAAAACACGATGTCAGAAGACTTCCAGTCCCTGGTGGTCACACGAGAAAGACTTCGCCTTTTGTAAAAACTTACAACAAGGATTGAGCATATTGGTAGCTTTAGAGAAAATAGCGTGATTGAAAACCACAGCGTTGTCTAACAATGAGGTGCTTTTGTGTTTTTGTGCTTGTTGTGTTTAAGTCAATTGTTTGTCCAGACTCTGCGGCCGCCCTCCGTGGATGACCCCACCCACACAGAGCCGCTATGCAGTTATAATGAAAAATCCTGCACCATGTAGAGTCGAGTTTAGCTCCATTGACTGTGTATCAGTGGAAAAGTTATTCTTGTCCAAAAATTGCCCCGCCTGACCTTTGGATCTCTGCCACTGCCCCAGAGTTACTACGGCCTTCTTCGTGGCTCCTCTGATTCATAATCCACTTGCCTGTCAGTTTAGGTAAGGGCATGACTTCGTAAGTTTGCTGTTGCCATACTTTTTCTATTTTTGGGTCACGGATTGAACAGTGCTGCTTGAGATTTTCAAGGCTTTGGTATAAACCTGCATGAAACTTCTCCACAACTTTCCCCCGGACCTGTCTACCGTGTTCCTTTATCTTCATTATACTGATTGGTCCTTAATGTTTTCTAACAAACCAGTATTTTCATACAGTGATTGAATTACATACCCTGTTTGCTAGACATTTTTCTCGATTTCTATTTGTAAAAAAAATTGTAGATAATGTATATTTTACCTCGTACTTCACAATTTTATACTTTTTGTACGTTTATTGCATAAAATCCCAATACAATACATTGAAGTTTGACGTTGCAACATCATAAAATGAGAACACTTTGAAGTGTTTTGATTTTTTATTTCTTTTTTTTTTTGGCAAAACACTGCAGCAGTTATAAAAACTTTCATAATTTCCCCACTTGTTTTTTTTTTGTTTTTGTTTTTTTTTTAGGCATTTCCTCCTTCAAGAGGCAAGTTTCATTTCTTCCTCCTGCCCCGTCTCTAAAGAATAAAGGGAAACAAGAATATTATTACCCTGAGAAGTCAAGCGAGTAACAGCAGCCACAATTATCGTTTCAACGTTTTGTCCTGACCCTGAAAAATGGTTTGCAGTAAAAAAAAAAGAAAAGAAAGTGAAGAAATAAATAGGGAAATGTCATCAAGGAGTTTTACATGTGAGTGAAATATACATAAAAGTGAATTTAAGTCCTGGTGGAGAGAACAGCAGTACAGAGGCTGATGGGGGGCGTGGGGGGAGGGAGTAACCGAGCGAAGCTGAGTGAAAGAGAGCAGGAACCTCTTCTGGTATCTAAATGATTACAATGAAACCCTTTCAAGCCGTGGCGGCCAGCGCTGCGACTTGATATGATTTTTATCAGATGCTGAAATGCTACATTACCAAGTGGGCAGTAAATTATGTCTAAACCAATTACAGTGGGACCCTGTGCGGCCCAGCAGCCAGGAGGGGAGGGAAAGAGTTCTGGGTCAGAGGCAGAGATTGGGAAGGGAGAGGAATGAGAGGAGGATATGATAGGGTGGGTTTTTGGAGGAGATGAGGGCTGGAGTTTGTCTTGATTAGTGGAGTCTGGGGGATGCATGAGAGTCTGGCGATAAGGCGGCTTCCAGGCGGAGAGCGTAGCTGCACGTGAGAGAAAATGCACAATGAAACGGCAAGGATGTGCAGACGGAGGATTTCACTAAAATCTGCGTAATTAGTGAAGGAACGAGCTTTTAGGTGATCAAAGAAATCAGAGGAGAGCCCATTTCTTTAAAGCTGGCTTCTGCGAGCATGAGAGCAATCAAATAAAACATCTGAGTCAGTGTCAAATGTAATTCATGATGAATCTTCTTGATGACAAAAATGTAAAGTCTATTGCTTGTTTCCTAATTGGTGACTGTATTATGCTTTTGTGGTGTAAAGTACTTTGAACTGCCTTGTCGCTGATTTATGCAGAATTGCTTGACTTGGTCGGTGAACCAGGAGACATTCACTTGTTTTATTGCTAATTATATGTATCTAAAATAAATCTGTAAAATGTGTTCTGAAAATTTCACAAAAAAAAAGGTATTTATTATTATTAATTCCAGGTGGAAAATTAAATAAGATTTATATACATAAAAAATCAGATTAAATATGTTGAACCAAAATTGCTTTACCTTAAACAAAAACAAATACAATAAAATAAGTGCTTTTTTTTGCAGGAATGAGATGTTTTCTGAGTAAGTAATTATTTTAAATGTTAATGAAGCACAATTTCTAAAGAGAAACAGCATATGCTGAGAGGTTGTAATATGCAAATTAAGCACATTTAAAGCAGAAAATACCTGAATATAGAAATTGGCCTTTGTAAACCTGTGGTAAATCCCATAATTCATAAGTCTGCCCAAAGATCAGGACCGTGTAAATGGTATTTACTAGCATGTCAGTTCTCTGATGGCCTCCTGGGTTCCCCAGAGGAAAATTAGTGAACAAAAACCATCTTTAATGCAAAGTCTTGCTTGCATAAAATGTCTTGCTACCACTTTACAAAATGTCACGAGTAGAAGAAAACCAGCATTGTAAGTCACACTGAACAAAATGACTTCACAATAAAAACATAATGCTGGAAGCATCATGCTGTCAGAAGTTTTTTTTTTGTTGTTGTTTTTTGCAGGGGAAAAACAGGAAAATTGAAAGAAGTTGATATGAAGATGGATGGAGTTAAATAGATACCATAAAAAAACAACCTCGAACATCCCAACAAAATAGTTCAGCCATGTAAACTGGCCTAGTCAAAGTCCAGACAAAAATCCAATCGAGAATCTCTAGCAAGATTTTAAAGGTCCGTATACAAATGCCCCAACACACAGGTCAGACTTGAATTTGTACAGAAGTTAGAAAGAAAATATCAAATTCCTTCTACACCCACAACTACTAACTATTTTTTGTTTAAATAATCAAAAGAAAAACTTAATCACAAGTTGTCAAAAAGTGCAACTCTCAAACCACTGCGAGGTCCCTAATGACGACAATACATGGTAAGCAAGTGCAAACATTGCATATGTGTCAGTGTGTGTACGTCTTATCCCGCCCATCAGCTTTAATTTGTTTATCCCCGTCCCATAAACAAAATTAGAGTGAAAATGAGTGATCACAAAGTGGAATGGGTCTCCCTCTCATTTACTCTGACAATCAAGATAAAGCGGAGAGACTTGTCTGAGCGTCTTTATTGGCCTGCCCTTTGAAGACCAATTCAAGAACTTTATCTAGTCACTTTTCCACAGAGCTGCATGGGCTTGATGTGAGGTGCCTGGCAAGAAGCTATGAAAGTACGACAAGCAGGCTGCAGCAGATCAAAGACAACGTTTTATCCACACCATAAGGAATAAATAGTGCCAATCAGAGTCTCCACTGATCAATCAATTTATCCCTCAAGACAAATTTTCTTCTTGTGTGCTTTAATTATTTTCACTCTTTCAGCTTTGATCCATCGATGAGACAAAAACCCTTATCATGCTGTCGTGCAAACAGCGCGCATTTGCCTCTATCTAATTTGCAGCCTGTTTTAATATTAAAGAGGGCCTTTAAAGCTAACATGAAAATCCCCGGCCTTTGAAATGTTTACTCTGCTTTTTCCCATATCCGCTCCGTCTGCGGCCTCCCGCCCCTCGTTCGTCGTGTTCCCGGATGAGAGCGGCTCGGAGCCAGCGATAGGCTGCAGATGAAAGGGAGAAAAGAAGGGGAGAAGACGGTAATGAAGCAGGGGGGAAGAGACAAGGGGGTCCCGACGGGGCCGCCGCCGCCTCGTGGGGCTTGTTGTGCTGACAGGCCACGCCAGGCCCCCACGTCCACAAGCTCCCTGTGGGGAAGACGTGTCAGACGATGTTCTGGGTCAGCCATGGGAAGAGAGCATGTCTGAGCAGATAAAGGCTTTCCGCCAAATTACCGCTGATATGTTTGATGTCGGAGAGAGTAAATATAAAAAGTAAAAAGGAAACTAATGTGAACAAGACATAACTGAATTATCAAGATTTGGAGCGTCAAACATAATCACAGATGGAGAATGTCCAAGGAGAGCATGAAGGTGCTCAACGTGGAGTTATTTGAAGCATCTTCCATGTTTATCAGGTCTTTTCTTAAAACAGCAAAACGACTGCCGGCAGCAAAAGACAGCCGACAGCACGCCAAATAATCCAAAGAGAAGCTCAGCTGCAACCAAAAAATGAACCACTGTAGAAGGAACAAAGAAAAACATGAAAACAATCGCACAAATACAACACAATCTGGACCCAAACAAGAAAAACCAGACGTCGCTCCTCACAACCTGAAACAGTCACCAAGGAGCAGCAACAACAACCAAGCACTCAACACACCCATCGCTCCACCTGACAGAAACGCAAGAACAAGACTCACACAGGCAGAACCCCAAAGCAAGCACGTGAATACAACCAGGCTAACAACCCAAAATAGACAATGGGGACAACAAGCAAAACCGCACAACAGAAATCAAAGAGAGGCACACCCACACTTGGAGATAAGCAAACCACAGCGCCGCGGTCAACAAAGCCACCAGTGTAACGACGAACAAAAAGACAATCCAAACACCCCCTTTCAGCGAAACAAGACCAAACGACGCCTACGCAATCGATGCCAAGACCACCCAGAAAAGACCCCACGAAAGAGGAGGGGACCAACCTAAGGAGTCACAAAGAAACACTCAGAGCAGACAAACCAACAGCTAATCAACGAAACCAACATAAAACTACAGGGAGAAAAACATCTGCAGATGGGCCAGTGGCAAGACGAAAACAAGAAACCGTGGACCACAAAAAAAGAAGAGAGCGGCAAGACGAACAACAACGCAAAAAGCCAACCAAACAAACAAGGACGTTAAAACAGTTAATATTATCAAGCGTTGGTTTGTAGCGCTTTCTCAGGCTTAATCACAAGCGGTTTCATCAAGGTTTCATCTTGGGGTCTGTCTTATTTAACACATACATGCTCCCACCAGCTCAGATCATTACAAGTTGTGAGATTAGCTTCCATAACTATGCAGATGATACACAGGTCTACATTGCAATGTCACCGGGTGACTAGGAACCCATTCAAATGTCAAGCAGATGCATGAAAGTGCCTTAACTTTCTTCAGCTGAAGAGAAACAAAGCCAGAGTAATTACTTTTGCACCTAAACAGGAACGATCAAGAATCACTCAACTTCAGCTAGAAACCACCAGGCCCAAAATATAGGGGAGGGATGAACTCAGACCTGAAGCTCCAGAGACTCAAAAAGACAGTTACAAAGTCAGCCTTCTGTCATCTGGAGAACATTTATAGGATCAAAGATCATTCAAAAACAGAAATGATCTGTCAGATTCATATGAATGATTACTACTAATTTTGATGTCAAACCACTGAGAACTGACTGTAAGACTATTGACATTGGTTAATGATGCTTGAATTATCATATGCTTAGAAAGGAGTATTTGATTATTTATATGTGGAAAATCTAAAATAGTCAAACCGGTTCCAATCTGAGCTGGATGATTCAGCTCGGAAAAGTTACCCTTTAAAACGTAGCTTGAGATTTTGGAGATCTGTGTTCTGTGAATAGAAGACATTAATTTTAGCTGTTTGTTGTTTCTTTGTTTTATTGTGTATTTTTTTTCGTTTTATTTTGGGGTTTTTGTGTGTTTTTTTTTAAGTCATCATGCCAAGCTTCACTGCTAATGAAGAACTGCCACTGCTTCTTATATTACATAATACAGCACTTCCTGCTTGGTAGGTCTTTGAACAAGCTAAAACTCGTTTAGTTCATGTGACATTGTTTTTGAGCTGTTGTAAATCGAACCTTATGAAAATTGTTAAAGCCAGTAAATCTAGTAATCACCAACATGATCGAGCCACATTGTCCCAAACTGACCTGATGGTTCAGATTCCGAAGAGTCATCCTGATCTGTGACTGAGCCCAGCCAAGCTGTCGTAGACGGCACTCTCCTCCGCTCCACTGTGAAAGGAGAGAGTCTGAGTGAAAAGCCAGGGCAACAGAGGACAGCATTATGGATGAGCAGCCTGTTGGAAAAAAAAAAAAAAGGAGGCCCGTGACAGTTTAATTGGTCGAATTAGTCACGATATTCAAGCCGTCTCTGTTGACCAGTCAGCGACTGAAGTGTGCACTAGCTCAGGCCGGGCCAACTTCAAAACTTTGTGCAGATTGCAAATGAGACACATTAAGCTCCCTTTCCTTGCCAACAGTCCACGCTCCAGTGGCTCACAACACTTTTTGCTAGTTCAGCTTATTTAAAAAAAAAAAGAAAAAATGTTGCTACTTTCTTGCTACATGGAAAAAGCTGAAAACTCCTTTATAATGTCTGTCAGCCCCTTCAGTCTCCAACATAAACAGGTGTTCCACCCAAGCTCGTGTATTTACTTATGTCAAAGCAGTGCTTACATATACAGACACTCAACACACTTTTCACATTCTCCTCAGTGTTTCAGTAGAGCGGCAACTGGCATCAGTGTCTGCGGCCGGCTACACTGTTTCAAAAAGACAAATTAAAACCGTCTAATTTTCCCGCTGAAAGACTTGCTCTGTATCAAAGGTGTCAGGGCCTGAAACCAGGCGTTAACTCCCTCCAGATCCCTCTGAGACACACACACGCAAAAAAAAGGAAAGTGCACGCTCGTGCTAAAGTTTATGCTCAGCTGCTACAAAAAATATCTCAAGCTGTCATTTAAATCCCCGCAGCACGGTTTTACATGGCTGTAAAACAAACGGGACCACGTGCAGCTATGGCTTGTAATAAGTGCTGATGACAGTAATAGGAGCTTTTGTGGGTATGAGTGTGTGATTGTTAAAATTAATTCAAAGAGAGGGATTTCCCTGGATTCGTCAGAGGATCCATTTAACATTGTGAGAAATTTACAGTTCTGGCCCGATTCGGCAACAAAAGGCGTGGAAGACTCTTAAAAATACCGGGTTGGGTGAGTAACTTTGAATTTAATCTAATCCAAATGCTGTGAAATTCATACATACAGATTCAAAAAATAAATGCAGCCCTGTTGGAATCAACTGGGTTAATTTCAGGTTCATTACATTATCAACCTTGATGTTTTAACCCTTTCATGCATGAATTATGATCTTTTTGGTCAGGATTTTTTTCAAATTTTTTTTTATTTTCTTAAGGCATAAAATAAAGGTAGGAAGAAAAATTTTGTAAAAAAAAATTATTTTTTATTTTCATTTTATTTTTTTTAGGTGATCAATTGTAATTTTCTCCAAATACAAAGTTGTTATTTGAAAAATACATCGGTAGCATTGTTCTTTAGAGGTTATCTGATGACACAATGTTTTTTTTTTAATTCAAGTGTCGTCTACAGTAGAAGGAGGGACCGGGTCGGTCGGCATGCTTTTTTGTCTGTCGGCCATATTGGATTTAACAAAAACAATTTCTTGCATTTGCAGCTGATGGCCAGTAGTTGATAGTGTATTTTATGATGCATTAGTGTCCACTTCAGTGGTCTGTGTGCATTTATAACATAAAAATCCACAAGAAGCACAAGGAAATGGGTTTAAGACAGCTGTCATCTGTAGTGACCACTATGCATGAAAGGGTTAAATTACCAACCTAATTTTAACAACAGGCAAAGATGAACAAAGTAAATATGAAATGCAGTTTTCAAGTGTCTGCGTTAATGTTTAGTCTTAGTTCAGCAATAAGAAACAGAATTGGCTTGAGAGAGATCCAAGGCCAAGTCCACTGTTGACCAAAAAGATCTCTGGACAAATATTCTGTGGACTGACGAGACAAAAGTTTAACTTTGTTGAAAGGTTTTGTCATGTGTTATAAAGTGCACAGAGTTGCACTGAACTCAGTCTTACATGAGGTGGTGCTGCCATTATTGATGGAACCATAAATTCTGCTGGTTGCGCAGCAGGACGATACACCAAATCCACCTTAAAATGGCTTCACCCTAACATTTTGTGCAAGTTTTGGAGTTAGCCAGTGAATTTGCCGTACATACAATTCTTAACCTGAGGTATGACTTCAAACGGTCTGTTCACGTTCAAAATCCCTCCGATGTGTCTGAAAACAATTTTCCAAAATGGAGCGAGTGATTGTTTGATGGGAGTCCTTGCTGCTAAGGAGGACAGTCCAGGTATTAGTTTTTAGCTCTAGGAGGCATTTACTTTTTTTTTTTTCAAAATCTCTTTCTCTTTCTTACTGTTTATTCAATGTCACATGCTGTTCTTTTTTTTTCTTTAATTATGTAAAGCACCTTGAAATGCCTTGCTGCTGAAATGTGCTATACAAATAAAATTTGATTGATTGATTGATACTTTTCACAATGGCACTTCTTTTCCCCCCTTGATAAAGAAAATCACCATTTTAAAATTGCAATTTGTTAAAACAAGCTGTTGCTTGTTTTAACAGCAACAGCTTGTTGCAGCTGCAGAAATAAATAATCAAAATCAGAATTTCAAAGACATCACTTTTCTGATCAGATCTGTAGTTTGAACAGCTTATTTAACCCAATCACTTTTTTCTCTCTCTCTTGATCCACATTTTATTGCTAAACTAAGCTAACGAGTGCGCTTTCATAGTCCTGCTCCACTTGACATCAAACCTGAGGCCCGTATTATCACACTCCGAGAGAGAAAAAAACATTTTGTAAATTCTTTCTGAAAACTTGACTAAAACAAGGCGGTGCCTGAGATGAAAGAGGAGACGAGGATGAGTCAGAGAGGAGGGAGAACGCTAAGGTTGCAGGTTTAAAATGCCTTAAATGATTATCCCAAGTCAGAAACAAAGGCACGGAGATTGTATGTGTGACGGCGCTCTTTGGCCTCCAGCCACTTCCAACAGATGAAGAAAGCATAGAAGAAAACCCAGGCTGTCCCTTCCACTTACGTCCCCCCCCCTCCATCCTCCCTCCTCCGAGTCTTTCCATATAAATGCCTGGCAGTTTTACGCATGGCTGGGAGCAATTTCCCACAATGTGTAAATTAGTCAATCTCCCAAGTCAGTAAAGTGGGCTTTGATGGCGAGGACATTAATGAAGTGTACCATTAGGCCTCACATTTGTATTCTTAGGGGCTCTCCAAGCTTTTGATGTTGCAGGGCCCCATGGCTTATTATCCACATGCCAGCGCTGCATGCCTCTGTTACTCAGATGGGAGGGAGGTGAGGAGAGAGAAAAACTGCAATGCCGGACATTTAATGCTCCCTCTGTTCTGCGGCTGCCCCCTCTGGAGCGTCCACGCTGTCTCGCTGGCCATTTCAATTTGCGGGGAGAAGGACAGAAAAGGGCCGAGGCGGCGGGGAGAGAGGCGCGGTCCGAGAGCCTGACTTCTCCCTGACACTTCAAAGCGCTGTCTGGAGTAAATTGCTGCGGATCGCTTCATTCAGAGTGGGAAGGGTTCTCCCTCCGTGGATGACAGTTGCGTGGTGACAAAGTTCAATTGGCACTGGTAGGACTGGAGAAGGTGGAGGCGGGGAGGGCCCAGATCAAAGTGGGACCATTGTAATGGTTTTGTTCCGTGGAAAATCGCTTTTTGTCCCCGGCCTTTTCAAGCCAACTCCTGGCTCCAGTCAGAGTAAATGGGATTTGTAACTCCCTTGTGTGGGTGGAGGGGGCGTAGAGAGGGAAGGAGGGAGGCAGGGAGGGGGCAGATTCTTAGCCTCGGGGTAAGGAACTCACCCCCCCTCCTTCCTTTATTCCCCCCCCCTTTGACAATGCAAGGCCAAAGAAGTTGATGTTATCGAGCCTTTCATCTGAACTGGGCATCATAATCTAAGCAGAAAAAGTTTAGCAGAGCAGTTGTGTAATTCCATCTAACATCATCACTAGAACGTCATGCGGCAACGACCTGCTGTTTGTGCTTTAAATCACTCATTGTCTTCAACTTCAAATGAATAAACGGTAGCATCTTATTTCTGAGCGCTCACGTCTCGCTTTCTCCTCTTTGTCTCATTTGTTCTAACTTAAGCAGAAGATAAGAACATGATGCTCACTGTAAGCTTTGAACTTTAAGAAATACTGAGCACTATGGGATGAATGCGGATCATTTGTTACCTTCTCTCAGAGTAAATTTAAGTTTACTAAAACAAAATATGTAATTTATTTCCACGAGTCAAGAGACAGCGCAATCTCTTGAAAATTATTATTTATTTTTTTATCCATCAGATTCTGTTTGTTACTGACGGCGGATTCTTTTCAAGCACACATTTAGTAACAAGCTGTAAGTGCATTTTTTTTTTTTTTTATCTCTCTAAAAAAGTAAATAAGCTTGTAACAAATACCGAAGTCTTGTGAATCACTGAACTTTGAGTTTTACTTGCTTAGATTCAATTTGTTATCGCAGGCATCAGATGCCATTGTTTTCCACAAGCTAACTTTATCCTCTCTACATAAATACAGAGGTCCACTGTCATGTTTAAAAACCTATTTGTTTTCAAGCAGCAGCTGACGTTTCTCTGGTTGATCCGTATCGGTCTATTAGCCGGTGCAGGCCTGCTTAAAACAGCAACAGTTTCCCAGTTTATCAGCTTCCAAAATGAAACCAAACCAAACAAGTCGCCTCGAAAATAAAAGCCAGTTTTACAAAACTGCAAAATTAACACTATTTACAAGTTTGAGCTCCAATTTTCACGTGAGGCATAAATTCCCTGATCTGATCGAACTACTTTGTTGGAGCTGTTTTTGTTGCACCCCATACAAAATGGTGAATATTTTACATTTGACACCGTGTGTCAATGCTGTATAGTAGCGGTAAGAATTTTGTAAAGTTTCTGTTCTTTCTACATGGGCATGAAAAGGGATTTGTTCCTTTGACGTCGTTTTTCTTGGCCCTTGAATGTTTCAGATCATAAAACAAGTCTTAACATTAAACAGAAATACACTGGATAAATACAGAATCCAGTTTTCAAGTAATTATTTTTCTTTATTTTAAATTACAATTGACCCTTAAACTGCTCGTTATTCTTGGCGGCCATCAAGCATTTGCTTGGCACTCACTCTTTCACATGGAAGAATGTGGCGGAGGAATTTTTAATTCAGCCTCAATGGAGGACGGCCATTAATGGGAGCGGAAGAAACCCTCCGTGTTCGTGCATTCTCTGTTTTATTGTTGAATTAAGTGACGCAGTTGAGGTCAGCGGTGCTTCAGATGAGTCACTGATGCTCCCTTGGAGTTACTTTGGGAAGCTTGCTTTCCACCACTGCTCCATGTTTCTCTGTGTGTCAACAATGTGTTTAATAATGATGTTTTGCTGAAGTTTCAGAACCTTAAAAATACTTTTGTAAGGTTTTCTGGACCGGTAGATGTCAGTGAATTTCTTCATTATGTGTTACTTGTCTACTTGACTTTTTTCAGGCAGGTTCCATCCAGCAGATTTATTGATCGAACAGATCTGGCTGAGGCAGCTGAACAAAAACCAGAGGTGGTTAATCACACCATGGTTAATATATTTTCATATCAGACCAGTTCGGTTTGGACAACTTTTTTGCTTAATGAATTATAAATCATGATGCAAAAACTGGTTTCTGTATTCACTTAGGTTGTCCTTGTTTTATTTTAGAATGAATTTTGATCACCTGAAATGTTTAAGTTAACACTAAAACGGGAGAAATATGTATTACATTGACTATAAAAAAGGAAGAAGCTGCTTCCCAACATTTTTTTTTTATATGACATCATTTCGGGGTCCCTGGGAGAATAAAGAAATGTTGATAAAGTGGCAGACAAGATGTGAAGGTTCGTAAACACTATGAGAGATGTGCAACTAGCTAACTATTAGCTGCTACCTCTGAGGACGTTCGGATCTGTTTTTGAGAAATCCAGACTGTGTTTCATCACCTGTTGCTCACATTTTGAATAAATTATCTCTTCAGATCTCAGCTTAAAAACAGAACTCTCAAAGAATCCTTGAAACACGCTTTGCAAGCTATTAAACATTTATTACTCTAAACACGTAAAACTTTTTTCATGTCTATTTGGCAGTAAGACATGTCAAAACCACACGATAGACTTCTGATGCCAAGACTGAATGTTACAGATTTATGACTCATTTATTTAAGTATTGTAAAAACGCCATGTCATCTTGTTGCCTTAAACCTGATGTCTTGTTACACCCGTTCCTCTTCAGACTACTTGTTTCCGCCAGCTGCTTTTCAAAACTTTCTACGATTCTACAAAATCATAGTAGCAAAAATGTCAAAAGAAAAAGGCGGAAGCTTTCCTATGATGGAAAACGTCAGCTGGACAATTTGCAGTGGTTGTGAAATGAAAACGCACATTGTGTAAGGGTTACATAATGTTATTATATTATATTATATTATAATAATATTTTCATTCTCACACTAATAGTGCAAGAGGAAATAAAAGTCTGCATGGCACACTGCTAGTTTTTGGTTGTTGTTGTTTTTTTTTTAGCTACAAAATTAAAAGCATTTCACAGTTTTCACATCAAATCTATACATTTCTGCAACTCAGTTGAAAACCGACCAAACTGAGAGGCATAAAGTGTGCGTGTACATCTATGTCTCCACTCATGCGAGACTCTAGGATATTTTAGTAGCCAAGTGCGTCAGACAGTGCTCAGGCTCGGTCTGTGTGATTGACTGTATGAGCTGCTGGCCAAACTCCCCTCACCCCCACCCAGCACCACCACCTTTAAGCTTAGGGAGAAAAGTGTTATTTCTTCAAAAGCCCCATTTGAGAAACCCAGCAAGCCTGTAATTGCAAGGGAAAAGGCCGAACAACCTGCCAAACCAAACACTTGAGAGGGAATTTGAAATATTGTAAACAGTGGAGTAACCCACTCACTGTCGAGACCGAGACCTAGCTGGGAGGCTGGGGGGGTAAGAGAGGAGAGCCATGGGAGACGTGGGGGTGTTTGTGCACACAGTGTGAGAGAGAAATGCCTTCAGATTCACAAGTGGGAGTTATGACAACAGCTCACTGTCACCTTTGAAGCTCCAACATAAGGAGTCTGTTGAATAGTCGAAGACTTCTTCTTTATACGTCTCCGCAGATCTAAAACCTGACCCAGCTTTTCTTCATTCCCACACTGACGTTCTCATGTCAGCAACACCTCCCGCTCAACGGTCCTGAACAGTAAATGTAGTTTATGATCACCAGTACCCCCTTTTATGTGTTGACACAATATTTTTCTTGTGCTGTCAAATCAAAGTGGGGAATTATTATTCTAGCGCAACCCCGTTTTCCAGTCTCAGTGACCCGAGTCGTGCTTTCCTGAAGCTGGAACCATTAAAACCCCGTTTGGGTTCAATGCAACTCTGCAGTTTTATGAGCTTAAGCACCCCACCCGGCCTTCAACCCCCGCCCCCACCCTGCACCGCCGCCACCACCAATCCCGCGCCCTCCCTCCCGTGGCTTTCCTCACTTGCTTTTTTTCATTCTCTCCTTTCAAAACCCCAAATCCCCCCGACACCAATTAGAAGGCAAAAACGGAAATCTTTGACCAAACATGACATTTACAGGCTAGAACTCGAGACTTTTAATAGCTACCCCCAACCCCTCCCACCCACACAACCCCCCCCCACCAACCCCATCTCAGGAGCTTGCGTGAATGCAAAGGGCCCACACACATTAGATTTGTGTCTTGTTTTTGTTTGGGGTTTTTTTGTTGTTTTTTTTTTTTACACTTGGTGTTTTAGTCCGGCTACAAAAAATGTGGCATTGGTCCTTTCACTTATGACACCCCGTGAAAGACCGCCACCCTCAGCGCCGATCTGTGCCAGTCGCCACAAAATTACGTCTACATGTGTTTGTACGGCTGAGCTTTACCACAGCATTAATTAAGATGGAAACACATCATTAACTTTGACGCCCCCCGCCCCTCAGCCCCCTACCCCTCCACTACTATGGGACTACAGAGAGTACACAAAACCATTGGGTAATTACTGATAATTAAATCAATTACAGGCAGTCTTCGACTCGCCAGCTCTGGGTGGCAGCAACTGTGTCGGGCACTACAAATATTTGAACAGCGCAATCTAAATATTCTGTGCGTGTTACTTTTACTGTGGAGAAAAACCTGTCCAGTGCCAGCCTGCTTGACCGTGGCCATGGGGGCGGCGCCAGCGGACCGCACGGCCCGTATGCGCTCCAGCGTTAATGAGGAAGAGGCAAAGTCAGCATTTCCTTCCTCCGGACGAAGCTCTGCAATTTCATCTCAATCATACTTTGCTTTGAACGGTTTTTGAACAACTGTAAAAAGAATTGTGGGGGTGATTATATTGTTTTTATTCCATTTTTTTTTCCCCTCTAGATTGCTATCTGGTGCTCTTGCAGTCATGGCTGACAGAGAAGAGATAAAATGGGCCATTTACTGCCTCCTTAGAAGGTGGGCTCAGGCACACAGAGAGAGAGAAAGAGAGAGAGAGGCAAGCCAGGGAGACCGCAGGGTCGCGCAAAAGCATTCATACCACGTGAACCTTCACACACTTTTATCACAGTACAGCTGCAAATGTCAAGGAATTTTAATGTAAATTTATGTGCTATCCAGCATAATTGTGAAGTCTAGATTGCTACACATTTCTGATGTGAAAATTATTGATTTTTCAAGGAGCATTCAGTCCTTTTGCATAAATGTAAAAGTTCGTAGTAAGTTTATGCAAGGATATTTTGTACAGTAGTCAGACTTTCAATATGGAAACGGACAGATGGATAGATTGGACTGGATTGATGGAGATCCCTTTTAGATAATAATAAAGCCTGGAGATACAACATTATGTTTTTCTTTATTCAAACTCATGCAGATCCCCTGAATTGGGATCAAATTTAACACTTTTCACGACTAGAAGAGCAATTTTCCAAACTTGTATAAGTAAAAAGAAAGTGATATTTGCTGTTGTATTCTGCCCCTTTCACTCTGACATTAATAAAATCCTGTGCAAGACATCACCTAATTCGTAAACAGAGTCAATCTGTGTTTATTTGGTTCTCAGTAAAAAATACAGGTGTTCTGTAAAGGCCGTAGTCTTTTGTTAGAAAGCATTAGTTAAGACCAAGAGGGAAAAAAATTGATCACGGAAAATGGAGTGAAGAAGTTTAAACCAGGGTTGGGTGATAAAATAATATCTCAAGCTTTGAACATCCAGAGATGGAAAGAGTGTGGCCTACCTAGGCTTGGCAATGCACTTAAACACAGAGTAACTCTGGGGAAGCTGCAGAGCTCAAGTGTTTACATAACGACTATTAGATACATCCTTCACAAATCTGACAATTGTGGGAGAACGGGGAAAAAAAAGGAATCCATCGTTTCATGAAAGTTTGCAGTTTATCACGAGCCATGTATCGAGCTCAGGATGTGGAAAAAGGTGTGGAAAGACTTAAAAGCTGAGGAAATATTCTGCAGATCAAGGTGTCACTCTTTGTTTTGTTTTTTTTCTTTTTCAAATAGTCTATTAAAGACAAAAGGCACAGTGTTTCAACCGTGGCAGCCACCACCTTTCGCTACCAATTTCTTTAATTGCTATTTACAATAAACTGATTCACTGAGGTCTAAAGACTGTGATTTGTGTTTCGACATGAGCTGCAACATGTCATGCAATTTCAAATCATTTTCTGTGGCTTATTTCAGAGTGTGTTGGTTTTTAAGCATTCTCCACCCCTGCCCCACCTCCAAGCCTGGTCCGGCAGTATGAACCGTCTATGATGGGGACCAGCGAAATGGAGTGGGCAAGCTTATCAGATGCAGATTTGATGGTTACAGGGAGCCCACAGTGGGGAGTGGCCACCAATGTCTCTGTGTGGTTTTGATAAAGATAGAGATTTATGCCCTCCCAGCATTTACAGACTTGGTCTCATTGTGGCGCTGCCTGCATAAACCTGCCGCCACCTCTGTCTCGACAAGCAGAGGAGAGTCGTTGGGGGGCTGATTTCGTTAATGGCACTGGTGCCTCGTTGAGCCGTCACACGCACACACACACACACACACACACACTGATCTGGCTGATAAAGCGTTTGCCGAGGAGAGGGAGAGATGTGACAGCAACACAGAGGAGTTCCCCAGGGTCTCTCCGTCGGACCACTTCTGCTTCATAAGGTTGTCAGATCAAACACAGACACATTAATACGGGGCCTAATTCACATTCTTTTGTGGTGATGTAAGAACGAAAGCGCTTCAGGGCGGGGGGGGGGGAGAACGAACGATCACGCACTCTGCTTTCAATGTGAGTAAAACGAGAGACGAAGGCAAAGAAAGCAGGATTCAGGACCACTTGGCTGTTAATCTAAACACACTTAAATTTGATTTTTTTTCTTTTTTTTTTTAAACAAATACGGCATGAAGTATTCCTTTACAGGATCCTTCCTTATAGCGGAGTCTTTCTCCATTACAGACTGACATGTGTGCTAGATAGTCCACAGAGGCTCCATTCGGAAGAGCGAGGGTACAGAGGGCAGGAGGGGAAGCAGTGTGCCGCTGCGCTTGTCCCCCCTGGCTTATTGAATTACCTAAATGAGCAGAGGAGACCAGGCTGGGGCTCTTAGTCTTTTGAAGTTTACAAATCATTCTGACTGCTCTGGGGCTTTGAGGGGATGTCGCAAGGGAGGGAGCAAGTGGGGGGTGTCTTTTGATGCCTTAAATAAAAACATCAGGGAAACAAACAAACAAGGGGGAGACGGGGAATAAAGATGAAGATGAAGAGGTGGTAAGGAAACACCATGTTACCCGTGGCATCCTGGGAATATGGGAATCCTGAGAAGCCGCTTCCTGTGTACGATGGGAAAATTGCATGAATCAACTGTTGTTGTCAGAGTAGTTAAGAGTCTCTGTGCGATTGTGTGTCATTCCCGCCATCCCCCCCCCCGCCCCCCGTGCAAGCCACAGGCGGCAGTCGGGCAGCTTGGCACTCACACAGCAGATAAGTTTAACCAGCAGCCTCCAGGCCAGAAAGCTGAAGCCAACGCGGAAGTGCCAAAGGCTTGAGAGGTGACATTGACTGAAAAACAAAAAACGAGTCAATCAAGCGTCAACACTTGTGTTAAAAAGGGATTTATCACATCAGAATGAAAGACGTTCACACCTTTTTTTTATTGTGCTGCCAGTTTCTTCATTGCCGACGTCACAGGGGGATGTGCTGCAAAATATATGTAAGCAATTAATGTAGAAATTATAAACTAGCTTACAAATCCAAACCAGTTGTTCCCAGAAGCTGATGCTAAACTCAGAGCAAAGAATGTTGCTCATAATCAAGAAAAGTCTTTTATAGATCTTTACATGGCCTTGTATTTCTGTTATTTAGCTGCTTACATTTTCATTTGTCAGTACAAATGGTGGCTCCTCCTAACTGACTGATTCATGCAAACATAATGTCAGTTTAAAGTTTAACAAAGTAGCATTTGCATGAACCGCTTTGATGTTTTAGAAACTGAAGTTGTTTCAGCGTGGTTGACGTCGTCTTCGGCCCAGGCCATCGGATCCGTCCTCCAGGACCAGCTGATGTGGATTAAAGGCTCAGATAAACAACTCCAAATACTTATTTTATTTGCCTATTTCTCCATCAGTTAAAAACTCAGTTTGTATCAGAAGATGACGGCAACATCGACATTAACCACGTCTGCATTCGAAAGAAGAAGTTAATACCTCTAGATAAAAGAAAAGAAAAAGTGCCAGGCTAAAGATTCTCCTAAAGAAGTTGCTATTTCGTCTTTCCTTAAGACTTATTTCCACTTTTTGTCCTAAATCAGTCAGCAATGCCAGCAGTACTAAACTAACAGTGCTCCTGCACTGATTGAAGAATGCTGGGAAATACATTTCTATCGGCCTGCATTGTTGATAGAAGTTGTCCCAGTCAGTGGGTATTTGATTTACAATTTGAATATGCTTAAACTAGTAAGACATTTTTTATTCAAATCCTGGTGACATATTTTCTCTCTATAGCCTAACATAAGAGCACTGTCAGTCCCTACACTGAGACGTAATGAATTAAGTGTGACAGATTAAAGTTGCATGTCAGAAATCGGACATGCAACATGGAGGTAGGACAACGGATGAAAAAACAGAATCAGGTAAGATTTTATTTCCCTATTTTTTTTTATTTATCTTTCAGCAGCATGACGTCTTTGAAAAGCATCCGTCGTGAAGACGAGAAACATTAGTAGCATTTCCAAACCAAAGTATGAAAAGTTGTTCGCCTTGCCAAATCGTGTCATGTTTAAACAAACGTAGCATTTTTCCAGAAACAAACAAAAGACGGTAACCTTCAGCTTAATGTTAGCTATGTAACATTATAAACCCTTGATTCCTCAGAGAAGACCAATCAGTAACTGATTGTGTCTGGATGTGATGGGGAAAGATAGCATGTTTTTAGTACAATCAGGGGCCTTTTCCAGGCCATTAAGTGGAACTAATTAATTATGGCATGAAAATGCGTTAAAATGTCTCTCTCCCACCGAAGAAAACATCTATTTTCAGAATGGAAAAGCAAGAAATGCAATTAGTGACATAATGGTAAAATAAGGCCGACTTGATTTAAACCATATTGTTCTTATTGCATGTCCCCATTTCCCATTTCCATTTCTCAAAGCACCCATGACAAAGTATTTTGCTTTCAAAACGATATTCGTCTTTTTCTCTGGCTGTCCCGCTTGCGGCTGATTGTTCAGATTTATATAAAACACATGGATTCTAAATAATAATAATTTTTTTTTTTTTAAAAAAAAGGAAAAGCCTGAAAATGGGGAATGAGTGATTTTAGCAAACAGATTACCAGGAACTCAATCAACATCTGTCTGGGGACGGCAGGAGTCTGTTTCAACTTTGTGACCCGCTGGCTCCGTGTCTCTGTGAGCATGCGACTCCACTTCTAATTGGACGACACAAAGTCTGGGAGCTCTGAAGCTGGACAGAGCTCACGGCAAATTACCTCTCACTTCCTGTTCAATCCGAGCAAGGCGCTGGAGTCCTTACGGGAGCTGTTGGACTTTGAAAAATGTTTTTGCTTTGCTTGGCGTCTCCAGCAACCGCGGTCATGTTGCTATGAACACAAATTTACCTTTTTGGAAAATTCATTTTTGTGCACGCCTTATTTAGATTGCAAAAACAAAACACGGTATCGTGCATGAAACACATTCGACATTGAAAAGTATTCAAAGTGAATTGAAGCGACTTTTAAACGGGCCAAACAGGCACATTTGATAGTTTTGTCTCCCTGTAAACAAAAATGTGTTGTACAATTTACCATTTATAAGTTAAACAAAGAAAACAATGATTGTAAGCTTGAGTCAAAAAAAAAAAGATGAGATTTTAGAACTATATGCATGAGCGTGTGAACATTGAAATTGTCAGGAGTGTTGTAGCTTAAATTAGCTGGTGACTGCAATCAAAGTAGGATTTGTTTAAAATACTTTGTTTTTTTAGTTTTTAACATATTATTACTTCTTCAATGAGCTAACTGAAATGTCTAAAAGTCTAAATTGGCCAATTCAGATATAAAAATATTTTCATTCTAACAAAAATGCATTTCTGTACTTGCATTTGTGTAATGTATGAATGGAAACAGGCATCAAGGTAGCAGCATCAATTCATATTCTTTTTTCTTCTTTTCATCACAACTAGGATTTTAGAAATGATTCATATCCTCCCAATTATGAATGGAAAGATCTTTATTGCTATAACAGCAATCAAAGCTAACCAACATTTTGCGTGTTTCCACTGGTATCTGGTTTTCGGGGAGGATCTTCCAATCTCACATTTTTGAGGTTGGAAGGTCACTCTAACTTACATTCAGTTGGAAAAACAAAAAAACTTCCTTCAATCCCTCCTTTCATTGTCTTTTGCTTTTCGGCGAGTCGGCCTTGGAAATAAGTCCAGGAAACAAAATTAATAAATCCCTCTCCCAAGTTTCTTTCTTTTTTTTTCCAGGCCAGAAGAACCTCCAGCATAATTTGGATCTTCCCCAGGATCTCTTTCCAGTAGGAATTTCCATATAAACCTCTGAGGGGAGGTCTTCAGGAAACATCTTATCGTGTGCCTTAAACAATTCAGTAAAGTCTTCTTGTTTTAAAACTCTCAAAGCTATCTGGCCACCTGGTTAAGAAAACCTCACCTGCGATGAGAAGTCTGGGTTACCCTCCTGGAACCTGGCCTGGTTGGGGGGCTTGCTACCATGCACCTGATGCAGGTTGAGTCTTGTCTGCTGGGGCTACCTTGTCTACAACCCCACAAAGGCAGCAGGAGGCAACCTCCAGGTGGGAGAAGAGTGGAGCCCCCATTGGCAGCAGGCTGGCAAAAGAGGGTGGGTGGTGTTAAGATACAGCTACATTGGGGTGCTGTGGTGGCCCAGGGGCAAAGCACAACCCATGTATTGAGGCCTTGGTCATCATGGCGGTGGTCGCAGGTTCAATTCCCAGCCTGGTGACATTTGCCACATATCTTCCCCCTTATCTCATTGCCCTTTTTCCTGTCGAACTACTTTCAAATAAAGGCCACTAGAGCCAACAAAACCTTAAAAAAAAAAAAGATACAGCCACGTCAAGAGATGAAACGAAACATGACAGTCACAAGAGTGTCGTGAAGAAATTTTAGCTACTTTTAAGGGGAAACCAAGAAAGCGTAAAAAAAAATTTAAAAAATCAAACTGAGTTTTATTTCTTCCCTATTTAACGTAAAATCATCCAGTGTAGCACTGATCACACTCATCGTTTTGGATTATGACCAACAGGTGATCAAATGCAGTCCAGATTCCATCAAAACCAAATGCTAATGCTAAGCGAAGTTAGTGGCTCAGTAAGAGTTGCACTTTAAGAAGTGGTGTGATTTTTATATAACCCTCATAAATGGCTTATATGCAGTAAATGCCAGTATAAGACCACCTTCCAAATGGCCTGTTTTGAGTGAAATGTGCCAAGTTAAAAAAAATTTGGAGGTGCTACCGACCAGCTACCGACCACCACGTGAGGCCAATGTGCAGGGGCAGGCGTGATTGGCGCATGCTCCATCAAGCCCAGTTCAATAAATGAACCATAAATCTATCTTCAGCTTCTTGAAAATCATTCATATGTTGTTTGTTGCTCTGTCGCCACTCCTTTTTAAAAGGGTTCGCCCCTGCCCCCCCAAAAAAGTAGAAACAGCTGAAAAGTGCTGCAGGCTTCCTCCACTTGTTATTTATGTAATTACAAGTGAAAAAGGTCGGAGTATTCAAAATGCCAAGCTTGATTCTTTTGAACTGGAAATAAAAACAGGCTACACTTTGACTGAAAAATACTGTGCGGCACAAGAACTGTCATCTCAAGTATGCGTAGTTGAAAATCATTTTGGCTTCAGCTTTGGGTTTGGGTTTTCAGATGCTGGGGTGAAATAAATCTAAAAACACTGAATGTAGCTTTGGGAGTAAAGGTGCGTAGAGGTTATATTGTTCTTTGAAAGCTTGGCTACACAAACAACATATTTGCAGTTATAAGATACATCTTTTAAAAGTGGTTGGTTGTGAAATAAAAATAATCTAATGAAAGATGATGAATCTACCAAAAAAAAAAAAGTTTTCCCGTTTTCTTTTTTTGCTGTGTCACTATCTCCCCCCTTTCTCTTTCTCTTAAGGAGAATCGGTGCTTCCTCTGTGCTCCTGCCTGGTGAAAGCAGAGTCCTCAGGAGGAGGATTGGTAGTGACATCTGGCAGTTTGATAAAGTGGATTTGGTTTCTTAGGGGCAATTTCAGGCTGCTTACCCCAGGCGCCAGGCCTACTCTGGTTAGTATATGACTTACATGTGTACGTTGCTGTGAGGGAGGCCGGGTCGAGAGTCTGTGTCTGAGTGTGTTGCAGAGGGATTGTCAGTTTGCAGAATATACAGTATTTGTAAGCAGGTACTAAATGTGTGTGTGTGTTTGTGTGCTTTTGTGGTTTTAGTGCATTGAGCTTGAGAGGAAGCGGTTTGTCCAAATGGAAAACAGAAGTTCATCCACCATGTTCATTAATGCAAACCTTTCATCACCCTCTCCCTCAAAGCATGGCGTCTCCCGCCCCCTCCTTCTAATTTACTTTAAACACACACATTAGTCTCATCAATAAACTTTAATGGATTTTTATGAGACAGAAGACTATTTCCCATTTTTCTTCGAGTCCAGTCTAATCCATCGCGACGACCTCCGCCACCGCGGCTACGCACGGGCACGCCCCAAAACGCCGAGACCGGCCCTCACGCTCAAACGCGCAGCAAGATTCGTTAACCAAGACCACAATCATTTTCTTGACAAGAATGGCGTTTTAGTTGCTTTTTCATTCTTGTTTCAATCTGCATACGTAAGATCGAATGAGTTTTAGAAAGAAAGTCACGAAGAAATCTGAAAAAAAAAAAATGAAGGCGTAGGGCAACGACGTTGTGTACGGTAAATTTGCAAATCACACTGCTGACCCTTGAGTCGCTTCAGGTATAATAAACGTCGCTGCGTCTGTCCTGAGCAACTGATTTAGGAGCATGTTGTGGGTTTGAGGTGAGGCTTAGGACTGTGCCACATGAAAGCCAGGGAGAAGGTCAATTGCACAGGCCTGCTGTGGCTATGAAAACATCATGGGTGTTTTTCTTCTTTTTCTTCTTTTTTTCACCAGGGCTCACATGAAGTCCTTAGACTCACAGACAGGCTGCACATTCTGCAGCGCCACCATCAAAAGGAACATTTAGCCTAAAGTGTAAATAGAGGTTTTTCATCACCAGCCAATTTTTATGAACACTTAAAAACAGAAACAGATTATAACTAGTACGTACCTGGTAACTAGTGGTTAGTTAACTTGCCGTTATCGTTCCAAAAAAAAAAAAAAAATCGTTGGAGGGGGGATATTTATGTATAACTCTCTATAATCAGCATTAGTGATGGGTCCAGCAACACCGATGCGTTGACGCATGGATCAAGCCCACAGACCAAAACCCGTGTCGGTGCGCGTATTGGTTTCAGCAAGTCACGTGACCAATACAGGAACTGTTTCAAAATGACATTAACGCGCCAAACTGTGTTTGTAAGGAAGCCAATCTGTCAAATGCATTTGCCAAACGAATTCTTGATCTTTTACAGCATCAACTATGGAGCAGCCTCAAAGGAAAGGTTTCCTCAGTTGGGACCATTTTGATCTTATATTGGAAAATAAATTTGTTTTTATTTTTGTTGTTTCATCCGGTTCTTGTCAGTTTCTACTTGATCTATCTGAATCCAAATTCAGCTGAAACTGACTTTTAGTTCACTTTCATATTATATTCTGCAGGTTAAGTGTCGCATATGTTTGACTAAACTGTATATTTAAATAAATCCACCTTTTCAATGTTGAGGCATTATGATGCATTACTAATGCATTACTAATGCATGAGAATGAAGTCCCAGATACACCTAGATAAACTCAGATATACAGCCATTCTACAAATTACTCAGTTGCTTTTTATAAATTATTTCATATACAGTGATCCCTCGCTGTAACGCGGTTCACTTTTCACGGTATCGCTGCTTCGCAGATTTTTTTGTGCAGTTTTTTTCCCCCACAGCGTTCTGCGTCCTGATTGACCGTGTGATTGGTAAAAACTGTCTCCGCGTTTCTTCTCTACCTGAGTGCCAATAAAGTTACGGTATTTAATACAGATTGGCCAGTTTTTATTCAGCTTGAAATGTTTTTAAAAGATAATAATATAACTGAGAAGTTTCAGTCTGGGTTTAAAGTTGCTCATAGCACTGAATCTGCCTTGCTCCGAGTGTATAATGATTTTCTCTTAACAGTTGATTCAGGCAACGTTGCAGTTTTATTACTTCTAGATTTGAGCTCTGCATTTGACACTGTAGATCATCAGATTCTCTTACATAGATTAAAACACTGTGTTGGCCTGCGAGGGTCAGTATTCAAATGGTTTAAATCTTATTTGGGAAACGAACTTTCTCTGTTCATCTTGATCAATCCTGTTCTGGGGCCAGACCTCTAAAGTATGGTGTTCCCCAAGGGTCAATTTTAGTGCTTTCTACCCATCATCTACCCATCACTAATCAGCATCTTACAAGTGGAATTTTTTTCTTAAAATAAAATGTTTCAAATTATTAAACAACCTGCTTCTCCACTGATCTATAAGTAACGCAATTTCCACAGATAAATCCCTGTTCTGTTATGTTTTGAGGCATTATGTTTTGGTTTACGCTGTCATGAAACAGAGAATGTAAAAATAGTTGAAACACCAAGATGGCGCACCATGCGCCTGTTTTACCTCTGTGCCATTCGAAGCATTGACTGGCTTATTTTTCAAAAGCCGCCTTGGAATAACACATTTTATCTGTTAAATAATCACGAGGGGGAATGATAAGATAAAATTTGCATCAGAATTTTTTACATTTTAATTAGGGGTGCACCGATTGCAGTCTTCTGGCCGAGTTTTTTGTCTGAAATGTTGCTCAATATATTAAGAAAGTTGCTGACTTGATAATAGTGGGGTGACTAATGTTAACTGTAAATGTGCTGTCTGTCCTGGTCGGCCGGTCTGTCAGTCAAACCTCTCTCACGGGAGAAAAGAAAAGCACAGCGGTTGATTTTTAGACCTTTGCCGAGGTTGATAACATCGATGGATAAGATCAGCTTTACATGTAAAAATCAGCCGATCACTGATCTCTCAAAATTAAGGAAATCAGCACTGATAAGTTGGCTGGCCGATAAATCGGTGCACCCCTAATTTTAATATCTCACCAATATATATTCTGTTGGTGGCCTGTCTCGTTTTGGACGACCAGTATAAAGTAAATTCTGACCACAGTTTACATGAAGGAAAGGTCAGTCTATTATTTTAATAAATTAGAATTATGTATCTTTGGTCATAATCTGTCATATTTTAAAAGCGACAGCCACCTTAAAGGGAGCATAGAGCCGCATTCAATAGGAATTAAGTTGGGTCCTTTTTTAGAAGATCAATTTTAAAATAACCTGTTACTGAGGACCGTTTGAAAATAATACTAATAATAAAAGAAAAAACTGATTTATTGTATTGACAGGAGTTTTGTCTTTCAAGTTTATTCTAAATTATATTCTAAGGAATAAAAAAAAAATCTCTTCAGATTTTCACACTCTTCACAGGAACAAATTGAGAGATAGCCGTAAGGTTGGGGGGGGGGGAACGATAAAAGAAAAATATGGAAAAAGTGCTTGTTAATAACAGAAAAAGCGGTCATATATACTGAGTTTGTGCTCATTTAAAGAGGTAATTAACTTTCAGGGGAAGCCTGGAACCAAATTATGCCAAAGCCTCTACCCTACTTCAAAAGTCACCACATTCCCTCTCTCCTCTTGTTGCGTTTTAGTTAGTTAAGTTTTTTTTTTCTTTTTCCAGGAGGTAAAGGATCTGGAGTCGGGCCTTACCTCACCCACGGCATTGAAGCAGGAATTAGGGGGCTTAGTTCTCTCAACTTGACCCCGCTCCTAATTACTTGTTGGATAAGTCTTTTGGCTCCTCATCGGGTGTTGTCATAACCTCCACTTGTCTGCTGTGTGTCCAAACAGGGAGAAAGGAAAACACGTTCCAGTAGAATGAGGAGCTTAGCCTCCGTGCTACATTCTCAGGAAATAAAATACGCCCAACCACAGACTCCTAGTGACCGGCGCAGGTTAGACTGAACTCTCTATCAATGTTGTCACCTTTCTTTGCGGATAATATGAAACAACAGCAGGCATTTTTGTGATTGTTTTTTTTTTTTTTGCCACATTGACGGGAAAAAACGGGACAAAAAATAATTCGGAATATTTGAAGCAGACCGAGAGAGAGCAGGCAACCTTTGCTGGATTTTCAAAACAATCATATAGTCTAAGACATTTCAAAGCCTTTTGGGTCGCTTCCCTTGTAATTATGGTCTCTTAACAAACAATCATCAGTGCGCCATCTTTGATGGTAATGACGGATAATAACACTCTTACATTGGGAGACATATGATTCATCATAATCGAGTCTTTTAAGTATCTCTGATGCGACTTTGCCGTCAGCAGGAATGCAACTTGTTTTTGTTCTTTTTATGGAGTAATTTGTTGCAGTGATGGTCGACTGAAAACATACCCACTTTGCTCTCTTTGTACAAAAGTCACACAACTTTCTACTTAAATGTAAGCTCAATATGCACCAAGTGCAAATTGTAAAATGGAAAAGGCAACTATATCTTTTTCATTTAGCGTTAGTGACTTGCAGAAGCAGTTTAGGCCCTTGAAGTTCTCCACATCTTGTCATGCAACAGCCACAAACTTGAATGTAATTTATTTGGACTTTACCAACACAAAATTGTGCATATTTGTTAAGTGGAAGGAAAATTAGCAATGCTTTGAAATATCTTTTTTTGAGAGAAAAATCTCAAGTGTGGCATGCTTATATGACCTGTTTTGGTTCTGATGTCTCTAAATAAGGTTGACTAACAAATCCCACCAATGAGTGATTTTATGTCAGAATGAATCCAGCTGTTCTCTGAACCTCTCAGATGTTAGTTAGAGAACATTAGTCCACAAACAGCATCAGGAAGACTAAAGGAGCACTGCAAATCTGGTCTTTGTGGAAGAGTAGAGAGGGGGGAAAAGTGATATTTGAAGGAAAGACGCTTGTGGAAGAAGGTGCTCTCATCAGGTGAGACAGAAAATTAACTTGTAGTCCCAAATGCAAAGCTCTATAGTCACCAGAAAGCGCATCGCATCCAAAACATGCCAAGCATGTAGCCACCACATGTGTCCACTTGGTGACATGTGGTGGTGGCAGCATCAGGATGCAGATACGGTCTTATTCAGAAGCTCCATCAATGCTGATGGAAAGATGGGTGAAAAAAAGACGGGCAACCGCAAAAGTAAACGTGTTTCTTCATAGTTTATTCTGAATGGCCTAACTAAACCCAATCAAGAATCCATGACAAAACTTGAATATTGCTGTTCACAAACATTTTCCATTAAATCTGACTGAGCTTTAGCTATTTTGCAAAGAAGAATTGGTAAAATAAAATGAAATAAATAAATAAATAAATAAAATCCCTCTCTCTAAATCTGTAAAGCTAGTAGAGACTAAAAGACATGCCGCTATCATTGCAGTGAAAGGTGGTTACACAAAGCGTTAATTTAGTTTTGGAAACTGTATCGTTTTGCACTGCTTTGTGTGGGTCTGACATATAAAACCTCAATTAAATCAATTGAACTCTGTGGTCGCAATTTGTGGAACAAGTTCAGCGAGTCTTTCCCTTCACACTAACCCTGGGAAAGCACTCTTTGAGGCGAAAGACGCAAAACCGTAACTCTGAACGTGGTTTATAAGACTTTTAAGTGAAAGCTCCCCAATTCTGCCTAAATACTTGCTGATGAAGAGCTTCGGTGCAGCGGGGCAATCCTCCTGGGGCCGAATAAGTTAAGGGACGGAGTTTATTCCATTATTGTCTAATAGCTTCCATAACCATCACCCTTTACCCCCAATAAAGTCTCATTGGCTCGAGGATTGAGTCTGGATTACATGGTAGCTCTGCTAATAATGTCAAACACATGAAGAGACCTGACCCCCGTGACTCGCTACAGCAAGCAGGAGGTTACCTTTTAACCGGAGAGTTAAAGGCGTCACACCGCCGTAACGGGGAGCGACACAGAAGGGTCTCGGCTTTCCCACAGACTTCCAAGAGCGAGGTGTCATGTAGCGCATCGCCAGCGTGTTATTTGCAGATTGTGAAACATGCACTTACAGAATGTAAAAAACAGTATTCAAGAGTAATTGCCATGTGGTGCTTTGAAAAGAAACCGTCGGACAAGATATGAAAAGAAGAAAAGCACAACCTGAACGGCCCGGGGCTTTTAATAAATAGGAGTGAGTGAGTGCGTGTGTGTGCGTGGGTGCGTGTGTGTGTGCGTGTGCATACCTAAGTTTGTAGGCTACAGCACTGTACGGCTCCCCCCCCAGGCTGCATTGCAAGGCTGGTGCCAGAGAGTCTCACCTAGTCAGGTTAGCCTGGGAACACACTCCTACTGCAGGCATTTCATCGCTCTCCTTCTCTTCTCTCTCACGCACAGGCACGCACGCACACACACTCTCTCTCGGGGCGTGCTCACGTCTTTACATGCGTGCACACAATGCTGCCCACATCATAAGCTAATGAGCCATTATAGTGTCATTAGTGTTTTATTTGCACCGCCCTGTCTTTCAGCAATCTGTCACAGTGTTGGCACGGCGCTGAGAGCCAAACAGCAGATTTCCACATGCACGTTTCCATCTTGCTACGCGTTCACACACACACACACATACACACACACACACACGCATGCATGCATGCATGCACACAACAGTGCTGGTTTTCACTTTCTGCACGTGCTGTCCTGTCACTTTTTGAATAAGTACTTCTGTCTTCTTTATCCGTGTACTCCATTCCCCACTTGTCAAAAGTGGACACTGTCGGAATCCATCTCGGGGTCTAATGTGAATGCAGCTCGGCCTTTCGGGCCGTTTAGGATGTAAGTAGACCTGATAGTTGTTTGGTGAATGTCTGCTATAAAAAAAAAAAGAAAAAGAAAAGGTCATGTGTTTATGTAGACAAAAACACAATATCTTTGAACCCTGATTAGATTTTCCAACACTTCTCATGTTTGTGCACCTAAATAGGAAAGCACGGATGGCACGACCACCCAAACAGAGTGGTCGCAGATGTAAAATAAGAACACGGATGCTCATTACGCTGTAGACAGCTTGACGCTTTTTCTTGGCCTGGTCTCACTTTTCCGTCTTGTGTCTGAAAAACTGGGCACACAAAAGCAAAAGAGACGAGCAAAAAAAAAAAAGGTTGATTGAGAACTTTTGGCTCCAGCTCTGAGCATTATTTTTGCCTCATTAGCCGGATTAACCGATTCTGCTTTTCACCTCGGGGACTTTAACAACGCGGCAACAGATTAGAACATCTGTCAACATTATTTCCTGCCTGCTGCTGTTGCATTAATTTCTCATGATGGTGCCTCTGTTTATTTCCAAATGCTCCCACACTTAAAAGGTGGGATCTTGTAAGCTAATACTCTTGTCAAAACAAGCAAATGAAACCGCAACGTACAAGCAAGAGTGATTGCCGCTGCACCTAAAACGGAGAGAGAGAGAGAGAGAGAGAGAGAGAGAGAGAGAGAGAGAGAGAGAGACAGAAACAGAGAGAGGGAGGAAGAGAGAGAGCAGACGGGCTCTCCCAAGCGTTCAAGCTGAGGAATGCAGCTTGTTCTGCTGCTGCTCTGCCAAAGCACACAACCGCATTCTGCCACACATTCTTCAGTGTTAATCACTGAGTGATTTAATCAAAGTGCAAACTTTAAATGCAAAATAAACTCATTGAGCTGTTAGTGAGCACTAACGTGCCAGGTTTCATGATGAGAAGAGCAGCGTGTAGACGGTTAATGTGGGATTTCTTTTTTTTTTTTAGCCGCAAAACAATAAGTTATAACTTGTATCATTTGGAGATATCAGGAGAAATCTGTCTCCCGGCTTTCTGTTTCTTGTTAATCAGGGGTGATCTTTGAGAATGCTTGTATAAAAGAAATAATAATAATATATATATAAAAAAAACAGAGTTTGTAGGTTAGATAAAGCATGAGCAGCATACGAGTTGTTAGTCACAAATCTGAGACTAAACGGTTTGTGGATTGTTGTGAAATGAAACCTGCATGAATCCTATTCTCTACAGCGGCTACACAGGAGGAATATGACACCACAAAGCAAGATTGCAAAGTGTTGCGTCCTTGAAAAACCGTAGCAATAAGGCCTCAAATGTAGTTTGAACCCTAACCCTACACGTCAGATCCCAGCTCATCTCGGTAACCCTGCAAACGGCTTCCCGCGCAAGCCGGAGACATCACAGCTGGTTTTCATACTCATTATAAAGCTGCCGTGATTTTGTTTTCTTGGTTTTTAAGCAGATTTCCTCCCCTCCATACCCTTCCCCCCCCCCCAAAATAAGGCCAAACTTTATATTCAGGAAAAATGTACGAGTATGCAATTCAACAACAAAGCTCATTTGTTTCTAATTAGCACCACAATAGCTAAGATAAATCCTGCAGTGATTATGCTCCTTTTTTTTCTGTGGTTATACATGCGGATAACCGTCCCAAAATGTCAGAGGGTGACTCAGCGTTGAGCAACAAGGTAGCGCGGCGTCTTTCCGTGCCAAGGAGTCACTTTCTCTCCTCTCGGTGCGTTTCTTTCTGAGCGCTCGTCCCCCCTCTGCCACCGAGGTTGATTTTTCCCTTCTGTACGAACCCACAAGAGTCGTTGCTCTTTGCTGCCTTTGTGACAATGGTTAAGCAATAATTAGGAGACCAACACAGGATTTTCACCATTAAAGAGCAGCTGTTATGGATGTGGCTTTTTTCAGCTTTTGAGCTTGGCCTTTAATTACATTTGACTGATTGCTGTGATGCTGTTAAGTAAAAACATAATTAAATAGCAATTCTAATTACAAACAGGAAGGGGGGAAAAAAAAAACAACAACAACAAAACAGCGCCCAGCACTATCCCTTTCCCCTTCCACGGCGTCACCGTTTAATACCAGGAAACTTTTGCGAGCGCGGTATAAATTTAGCTCCATCCAATGATGGCCTCGCTCTCATGGCCGGCACCCCTGTGAGTCAGAGTTTCAGTATTACCTGAAGAAAACTTGGCACAGCTACTAAGCAAGCAGTGGAAAATTAAAAGTCAAGTTAGTGCCTTTGGGTGTGAAACAATTATGGGTTTGTATTCATTACAATGGGGTACAAAGAGAACGAAAATTCCTGCGCTAAGTGTTTTACCATCGAAATGCCAGGAGTGAAATGAATGTAATTAAGCCCACAAATACCTCCGGCTTTTGTAGCAAAGCTGTTTTGCTGACTTTGATGGCATGTGTGTACTTTGCTCAGGATGAAGGAGTCAATAAGAGGAGTTACGAATGACCCCACGGTTTCAAAGGTGTGCTGCATGTGTTTTGTTGTTTGCAAGTTTTGCAAAATTATTTGTAACTCTTGATTTTAAATCAGATAAGGACATTCATCCTGCAGCTAAAAACTTTTCTTTCTCTCTCTCTCTCTCTCTCGCACTGTCTCTGTCTCTCTCTCTCTCTCTACTCGCTCCATAAAAATCAAGCCTTTTCTAATGGTGCAAGATGTTGAAACTGTCATTCAAACCGTCCATAACTCCTGTTTAGATTCACATTACATGGGTCTTAATCAGCCTCAACACCCCTTTGCCTCTGCTACGTCCAAAATTTTTGCTACTAGACTCGTCACTGGCAGAAAAGACATTACGTGGATCAGGTTTCAGCTTCTCTCTGGTGGTTGCCCATGAAATTTTTAGCTATTTTAAGATCCTCGTGTTGGTCTATAAAAAAAAAAATTGCATACATATTTGTTGAACATTCATTTAACGTGTCAAAAATAAAAGTGATCATAGTAGAAAGCAAAAAAAAAAAAGAAAAAAAGACATGTTTCTGCAGAGTCCAGATGTACAATATTTGAACACTCGTTTGTCAAACTCGGGCCTCGTGGGCCAAATGTAGCCCGCCAGACAATTTTGTGTGGTCCTCTAGAACCTTCGAGATCACAGTTGCGTGCTTAAGTATTAATTTATCAATCAAAGCACAGCAGCTTTATCTGTACTGCGCCAAATTATATTCAAGGCAAANATATGCTTAACATTTAACTTTGAGAAAATCGAAGCATTGATATGTTAACAGTTTAACAGATATGATGGTTCTTTGATTTTTTTTTTATTTTATTTTATTTTTAGTTTTGAATCATTTATTTTATTGCATAAAATATTTGAAAGTATATTTTCAAAAAAGCTGGGAACAAACTGTAACTGATTGCTAATAACTAAATTTCAGTGATATATATATCTATATCTACAGATATAGATATATATAGATATGTGTGTGTGTGTGCGTGTGTGTGCGTGTGTGTGTGTGAGCCTTTGTGTGGATGAGTGTGTGTCTGTGTTTACTGCTGTGAGGTCCGGTGCTGGCTGACTGATGCCTACCTTGGTCGAACACCGTAGTTAACACAGTCACTCTGTCTCCACAGTGGGTGGAGTTGCCAGACTACATAACTTGGGCCCTGCAGCCCACTGTAATTACCCTTATTGAAGCTGTCACTCATTGAGCCGCCCTGATCTGGTCTCAGAGCGACCCGGTGCGAACATCAAGGAGAAGGGGCCCATGGGCCAGGCCCCCGGGGCCCCAGCAATGTGAAGAGCAGCTATCTGTTACCGCTTAGATAATGCTCTTGACTGTCCCTTCGTTTTCGGCCGTGCTTCCCCTTGTAGCTTTCTCTCATCCTTTGCCGTTTAAGCCCCGGAGATGTGTTTTGACAAACTGATTGTTTTCTGGCATGACGTGATGTAATGAGGGACACATGTTAGGTGAAGGGGGGGGGGGGAGAAAACGAGAATTAAAGTCACATCAAAGAGAGGAAAATCAGATCTCAGGCAGGACCCCAAACTGTAGAAAAAAAAAAAAAGAGGACAATCAGACTTTTAATGTTTGCACATCCCAATGAAGATGTTTTCAATTGGGGGAAATGTGTGGCTCAGACACATGGCCGTGCCGCAGCGTGGGTTTGATAAAGATAAACCGAATAAACCTCGATGTGTCCGTAGCTTTAAAAGTGTTTACGGTTTTGTGTTTCTGTTCTATTGACGAGCGGCTTTCTTCACCGTCATGGCAGCTCTGCCATGCGTTCATTAATGCTCCACGAGGAAACAAAAAGATCCGTAACTTTCCATGACACTTGTTTTCCCACAAGTTCCAAAGCATGAGCAGAGTTTTAAGCTGCGTCAAAATATCCCCGGGGGGAGACGCTGCAGTAGCGTCTTAATTTCAGAGTGGCCTCCTGATTATTCCAGACACAACAATCTGCGTGGAAAACGCACCGCTTACCCTGCGTGTCTGCTTTTCGCAAAGAGAAAAGCAGACACGCTTTTTATTGATCCCTATTTGTATTGCACCGTTCCCACTTTTACAGTCATTTAATCACTTGACTTGCAAAAAGCCTCCAGATGCACCGAGCACGTAACACCCACAGGCACAGACCCTTGTTGGATTCTTAGGTGAGAGAGAATATTTGAGAAATAAAAATCAGAAAATGTGCTTTGGACACTCAGTTCGGTGAGTCTAGAGACTGAAACCTTGGCGCTTTTCTTCTTTCTTCATCATCATCATCATCATCATCATCATCGTATTAGTTTTGCCAAAGCCTCTCCACTGCATTCTGATGTGGTCTTTGACTGGGCCATTTTAACACATTATTAGAGATGTAAATTGTAGTTCCAGCTCTATATTTAATGCTCATACTTCATCGTGAACATGACGCTGCCACCACAGTGCTTCACTTTGAGGATGGCGTTTCCAGGTCTTAGTTTCCTGCTACTTGTAGCATTTTCCATCTAAAAAATAAGTTCAAATGTTCATTTAATCTGTTCAGATCATCTCCAACCACATATTTACTCTGTCCCCTACACGGCTTTCTTTATTAAACTCCAGATTTGTTCTTTGCAGGACTAAATAATTACTTAAAGGGATTTTCCCTCCTCAGCTGTGGATCCTTATGGGCCTCTTGTTTGCTTCTCTGATTAATACTCTCCTCTCCCAACTTGCCAGCGTGGGTGTACACTCATGTGTTCATAGGTTTTCAATTAAACAACATTGCATCTGAATGGTGAGCAACGCTCAGTGAAATGTCCAAATATACTGAAGTGGAATCATAAAATGAAAGTGCAAGAAGCCAAAAACAATCTGAATTAAAAGCGATTTTATTTATCTGCTGCAGTTGAAGAAAATGTACAACCTTCATCCCAATAGACATGCGCTGAGCAAAAGGAGGGGCCATCATAAGAAACACACATTTCAAATTTTTTTTTAGCTCTTTTTAAATATATACATGACAATACAAGAGTCTTGAACGTGTTTGCAGGCACATTCAACCAGTGTGTCTGTTCACCTCCACTTCAGTAAAGTTTCTAAGCATTTTCTAGGGAATTTATTCAAACAGGTTTCTCAACTGAAGTGCCAAGACATTTTGATTTTAGTCCAATCGAAACGTTACCACATTTCCAAGACCCGAGGGAGCAATAACACCATTTGTGTTCAGGCTGCAACCGTGCTGCTTTGCCACCCTGTCTTTACAAATCAGCAGCTGTTTTGACTGCCTCTCCAAAAAAACAGACATTATGTTAAATTGGAATTTGACTTAATGATTGTCATTAAAGAGATACAGCAATTCACAACTGATGGTTTCATGATGACTGAAGTAGTGCGTTTTATTTATCCGGGTAATTAAAAAAGAAAGGGAAAAAAAAACAACGTTTTTTCATGTTGTATTCAAACTCCTTGAGCGGAATCGTCTTTAAACATCTTAAATAACATACGGTAATATCTATATCCATAGCTAAAGAGGGAGGTTGTGCTGCAAGCAGTTGTGAACGAAACTGGCGGCCCATCCTGCGGCGCGGTCCAGTCTGAAATGGGCTGGCGTGGGCGGCTCATTCCACAGTGGAGCCAGAGTTGTTTAGAGGCCCTGTTGTGTCTGGAGCCTCTCGGGTCACTTTAATATCAGCCCAGGGCCTGAATCGGCCCCCATGTAGCTTCACCAATTACAGGAGGATCCCTCTCATCCTTCTCCTTCCTCCTCATCATGTTTCTCCTCGTCTGCCACTTTGTTGTGTCTACTAAACTGTGGTCCTCTACCTTCCTCTGCCTCCAGATCCCTTTGTAATTCCCCGTAATAGTTCATCTAACGCAAAACACGAGGAAAGTGATGCTGTGCGAGAACTATTTTACCCAAAAGCACAACTTACCTCACGCCTAAGCAATGCATCTTCTCAGCCGTCGTCGGGAGACTTGATTGAGAGCAGTTGACCCACATATCATGAACTTTTCTGAGCCGTCTCTCCCTTAACTCAGTGTTTACTGTATCGCCGTTCTTCCCATAAACTCAGTTCCTGTGTGCGTACTCGGGTCTAATCGTTCTCGAGTCATCCCCGTGAGCTTGCGTGTATACAGTAATGCTTTCAGGGGATTAGGTCCTGCGTTGGATCTTTTTAACTTCAGTCAGCGCTGCATCCTGATATCCTGGTGTGACTGGTTTGAGGGGGTAATTCACTCCACCAGAAATGCAGCCCTTTTAGAGGTTCCACATGTGCCTTGGCACCAGACAGAAGAGGGGCTGGTAGTGCTTCATTAATAGAGGCAACATTCCTGCAGCGTTGTCAGGCAGTTTTATTAGCATTAGCTTTGCCCACAGGCTGTCAATTATACCTCATTTAGAGTCTGAAGCCTCCCCTTGGCTGTCAGAGAGCATATTGCTAACCACTAACTGCTTAATTATCAAATCAATAAAGACAATCTGGCAATACAAACTAATTGATCCACAAACCTAAATCACTGAATGTACTGGCAGCATCGTTTAAATCTATAAAATGCACAAACTGCCTTAGAAAGAGATTTTAAGACCAAGTTTGTGTTTTCCATGTGCGCTTTTGAAGAGACGGAATGACAAATTTTTTTTTTTTTTTTGCACATTTTCATCCTTGGAAAAATGTCTCCTTTTAATCCCCCAGCTGCTCCCAGGGTGGACTCATTTGGGGGGCGAACACCCCTAATACCACTAAATCCTCCGTAATCGACATGTCAAATTTACTTGAAAAAGGAAAAAAAAAGTTATTCCCCGGAGACCGACAAAACACAGCGAGATGATTCAGCAGGTAGAAAATGAAAAGCAGACTGACGGTTCCAGCAGGCATTAACCCCTCCTCGGGTTTGATCTTCCCGGGTCAGGCCCAGCCACGACACTGCCGGGCTCCTGGCTGTTTTGATCCGAGCCTGCTGACAGGGTCGGCTGTAACACTCCGAGAGGTTGTCATGACTGGCTGCAAAGAGCTTCTGGCTCATCTGCGCAATCATTTGTCTGCATGTCATGTCGACGTTGATGTCTGCTTGAAAAGGGGCCAAAAATCATTATGAGTTTAAACTGAAAATGCAGTTTGAAATCCGGTTCTCTGACTCGCCTTCAAATAGCTCCTCCATGCATATTAACACAAGTCACACTAATAATTACCTGGAATTTTTATATCATATTTAAAGCAATAAAACAAGTTCATTGATAGTTGATCTTTTACGTTTTCCTTTCCCAACATCGGGGAATTTGCTTTTGTAACCAGCCCCATGTGACTCATTAATGTTGCTTTCTCTGGCCGTCTGGACGTGATTTGTTTGCACCAGTAAAAGCGCAGAGGAATTGCTTGTTTTAATGACCATGTTATCCACCATGGAAGCATGAAATTTAATGTATTTTTTTCCACTGAAACCTCCAACATCACCACAGGGTGAGATCTTGAAAAGGAATTACAATTAATTAGAAATGCATGTCATTGTTTGTGTCTATGATTGAATACTTGGCTTCGATTAAACAAGCTGGTGTGGGTTTGGCCCGTGAAATCTCCTAGTGTGTTTATTATCACCACCTCTTTTTAATAATCCTTGTGATAACTTGACTAATCGTTGAAGGGCCTTTGTCACCATATTTTGTAACAAAACTTGTAAATCTTAAAACTAGGGAACAAAACTAAATTACACCACCTGGATTTCAAGGCAATTAAGTAATGTTAAATCAAGAACAGTTTGAGGTACACACAACAAAAAAACAAGTCATTATCACAAAGGCTATCACATAGATTGATTATGTGGAGAAAAGCTACACTACACTATCTCTAGATAGCTTACATAATGTAAGATACTAAGGGACAGCGACCGTGACATCTGCCGGTCTGACAGGAGGGTTGTCCTGTCAGACTGTCAGTTCCCAAAACCACACAAAAAAACTCATAAAAGCACACTTTGGGTCATTGGGACCAGACTGGACCGTGCACAGGGTAAAAAGCTCATGGGTTTAACAAATGACCCCAAGTCTGCAGGAAGGTTAAACCTCCTCAGATCTCCAAGCTACGGCACTCATAGCATTTCTGCTGACTTCCTACCATCACTAGTTAAATTGCAAAGTAATTATCTACTGTACGAACTTGAAGTTGAAATAAAGACTTTCCTCATCTTGGGTGGATATTGAGCTGCACTGATTCCACAAACTTGAACCTTTTAAATGAAACATTGACATTTTCAGCTGCGTTTTCCCAGGCTTTGTGCTCAATCTTCTTTTGCTTCTCTCGATTTCAGTAGTGAAGACGGTCGGTCACAGTCACCATTGTGACCGACAAACCTGAGCACAGTTCAAGAGGAGAAATAATAAAGTGATGATCTGTGTGGTGTAAGTGGCAGTCAAAGGACGACCACAGCAAGAAGCAAAGACTCATCTTGCTGAAACATGCAAGCAATTGACGTGTCAACAGCATGACAGGAAGTCCTCGCTCTCTTATTTCTCGGTTGTTGGCCTTCTTTCCTCATGAAGCTGAGACGTGAAGAGTGAATGAAGAGCACTGCTGCCATCCTGCTGCAGATCAACTGGGCGGCATGGGGGCGACATCAGTCAAAACAGAACCTGATCTCGGGGGCAATTACCAGTGTTTGCTTAATCTTTGGAACGTGCAGTCGAGAACTGGGGTCAATGACGCTGCTTGACTCTCCCTTTTAAACCAGGGCAGGAGTGGGGATCAGTCCTCATTAGGACTTCACAGTTTGGTGTTTACAGACGAGAGGATTTCAAGGGGGAGTGTCTGCACCAAAAGAGGATTTTATCTGTCTCCTTCATGTCAGGAAGACAACAACACTGTTCCTTTGTAAAATGGAGAAATGATTCATGTTTAAAAAAACAAAAGGAAACAGAAACGAAGCAAATGGGATTGACATATCAACTCATTTTAAATGCTACACGCCTTCCGTGTTGATGTTCAACGCGGAACAGGCTTTGTTTCGGATCTCTGGCACCCTTTAACAGTTTTTCATCGTTGACTCCCCTGGCTCTATTTCCTTAATGATTTCGTTACCTGTTTGTTACCTCAGCATCAATCAGAGTCATTTGAAACCTCAACCACCCACAGGCATTGTGCAATTAAAACATTGCAAGACCTGGGTTGTTATTTTTTTTTCTTTTCTTTAACACCAGCCCACATTTAAATCACGGTATTGAGGGCCCTTGAGGCCTGTGTAAATTGCTTTATTGCACTGATAATGATTTCTAATTACCTGCAGAAGTAATTGCAACAAATTCCACCCAGCCCTGGGGATACTGTGTGGTACTCAGTTAAATGGTTGAAGAAGTACATTTGAAGTTAAAGTTATTCTTACAGTTGCACTTTTCATGACCCAAGCTTCTTTTATTGCTCACCCCACCTGTCAGGGTGAAGTGCTGCATTTTCATACAGCACCAAAATATGACAGCAAACTAAAACTTAAAAATCATCTGCATCTCAATGTTACTCTGCCACTTTACTATTGATCTTGCATCTTGCATTGTAAAATTGGAACTTTTTTTTATGTATGCATGTATAAACATAAAGAAACGATGAAGAGATTTAAGGAAAAAAAAAAACCTTGAAGTTTGCCATTTGACTTCCAGATGATTTTTTTTTCTAACATGAAAACCAAATTTCTTAATGTAAAAGTAATGGGAAAAAAGCAATAAAATTGCTTCAGGTTTAAAAAAAAAAGTCATGTTCAATATTTAATATATTTTTGCAATAAAAAATACAAGTATTAGCTTTCTTGTTGATAAATAAGATTTTATTAAAATGTTAATTAATAGAGTATTTATACTCAGAAGTTCCTAACAAAGGAGTTTAGCATCCAACATGGCTTTTTGAAATGTTCCATAGTCAACGTTGTAAAAATGGCTTTGTCATCATTTCCAGACAGAAAAGTAAAAAATAAAAAATAATAATAATAATAAATTAATTAATTATGAGTGTTTTGGATGGGAGCTTTTCTTAGAGGAATATATTGCTCTTTCATATTTTACATAAAACAGGCATTCTGTTTAAGTAATTTATTATATCTACAGGTCAGGGATGATGAATCCGAGTCAAAAGTCTTAAGCATCCCTCACCATCTAAGAGGTTTCCACACAGGATTGGTCCAAAAATCATCATAATCTACAACCAGCAACCTTTTTACTCTCTAACTAGTTACACAATTTCTTCTCAAGAAAAGCATTCAACAATACTTTAATTGTATGCTGATGGCAACCTACATTTGTATGTTCAGGGTATGGACTCTCTCCTGCTCCACCAGTTAATATGGGCCTCCTGGACAATTCTCCGATTAATGTTCTTTCTGCCCAGTCAAGTTTAGGTGGACGATTCTCTACCACGTTTTCAGTTGGACCTTACTAGTTCCATTCTCAGATGACTGGCTGAAAAATGTTCTGAAATCTAAATTTGTTTCCAAGTGCGAGAAGACTGTTGATTTACTGTGAGAAGCACAAACTCTGCAGTATTATGTGTACAAGCCCCACAAACGAACAGTATTATAGGGATAGTAAATTTTACAAAATTTTCCACTCTTGGTTCCAAGATCAACAAAACATCAATCTACAGCCTAAATCTGCTTATCATTGTGGGATCACTGATGAGGATCTCTGGTCGACATTGGGAAAGAGGAAGGTACACCCTGGACAGGTTGCCAGTTCATCATCAGGCGACACAGAGACGCAAATGGGAAACAACCATGCACACACTCAAGAAAAAAACACAAAACACAAAAACAACTGTGTGAGAAAGACGGAGTACCCAGAAAGAACCCATGCATGCAGAGGCAAAACATGTAAACTTGATGCAGAAGTTGGGTAAGTTTTGAACCCAGGACCATCTAACAGCATATGTGAGCTCACATGTGCCCCATTTGAATGCAACTGCAGTTCAATCACAGATCTACTACATGTTGCCAAAACTGATTTCAGTTAATCTTGAATTGCTTTTTATTATCAGTTACTGTTATATATCCCAAAATATACCACACAACATCTACTTGGGACATTGTTTTATAACCTAACCCAGCACTGAACTTTTCCCCTGACTTATCTGCTTTGTTCCTTGCTCTTTACGATGCTGCTTGTCCACTAATGTTCTCCAACATAACACCTCACCCTGAGAAAACGCGCGGAAGATTTTGTTTGCAATGGGACAGAAAGGGAAACAGTTCAAGGGTCACACGGACTCTTTTCCTGCCAACGCCGAACAAGAGCAGGGAACTCAGTAAACACAAGGCCAACCCGGAGACCCACAGGGAAAAACAACCACGCACACACAAACTTCGGCCGAACATCTTGAAGACAGTTAATATGAAGATAAATGCCATCGCATCAAATTTTCCACAACACAAAATATAATTTGTGGAAGTTTGTGGCTCATCAGAGAGTTCTGATTGAGTCAGTAAAATGTGGAAACTTAATTTGAGCTGTTGTTAGTATCAGCAGTCATTTCAGCGTCTCCCTCTCTCTGACACAAACATCTTGTGGTCATGTAGTGTCTAACCCGTGGAATGAGAAGAGGTTTCACGCTGACAGGATGTCACTGCTCAGCGGGAGGCTTCTAACTAGAGAGAGCATCAAAGCACGACTAAATCAGCCTCCTCCCACCGCAACCGCCACATTCTTTCAAGGTGCATAACTGAGGGAAAGTATGTCCTTTGTAGATTTTATAGCAAAATAAAAACAACTCTTTTAATGTCTTTTGCGATACATATGAAGCAAAACTATTTGTCTAAAGACAACAATTTAAAGAAACTTTGTAATTAAAAAAAACATTTTGTGAATTGTGCAAATTTTCACTCACGGACCAAAAGCTCCAGCTGTCTTCACTTTGTGCTTTTCCATTGGCTCTTTTCATTACTTCACCAGCAGCAAAACAAAACCACTATCCTTAAAAAAAAAGTCATATAACAACTCAACACATGCTATGGTGGCCTGTTACAAGTTACTTTATGCAGTCTGGAGTAGTAAAAGTTGCTATAGGATACTAAAGAGGATAAAACGAGACAATAATTTGACGACAGCTTCAATGGTAGAGGGAAATGGAGAAAATGATAAATGTGGGATTTTAAAACCTGGACAGCAGCTTTGGTTTTAGACAAACTTGTGAATTCTCAAGTAGTGGCCTAAAGGTGTAACTTTGGTTTTCTTGTTTCTGCTATGAGAGTCTGTCAGGGTAAATCAAAGAAAATGTAGAAAAGAATATGTATATTTTTTTCATTTGATGATCTAATTGGAGTATAAAGATGAAGGGAAGGGAATTTATTCTGACAATAGAGTCAAAATGTTGAGAAAAAAAAAGAAATATTTCATAATTGAAATCAAAATGTTGAAAATAAAGACCAGCCGTTACTGTGCTAAATTGCCGTTGGCTCTCTTCATAAATAAATATTTACAATGTAGGTCAAACAATTACTGACACAAAACTTTCACACAAATATCTGGTTACTTTACTCTAGCTCACTTCCCCTATAAGAGACAGTTAATATAAATAGCAGCGCTAATGGGGTATATGCCCGGGACTTCCGTTTTAGCACTTCCGCATTTTTTAGCCACATAGAATGCTTCCGGTTCGCAGGTCACTCTGTGTTAGGCGATGGAGTTTTTCACTCGATGCTTGCTGGATTTGCCCAAAGTAAACGTTAACGACGTTTATCGGATTATTGAAGCAGCTTCAACAACTCCGACGTCGAAAAAGGACAAGGGTTTTAAGCTGTATGTGTGCAGTTTCATAAAGGACTTCCAAGGTAAGTGATTGTTTTAAGTTCTCCGAAATGCCTGTATATGTGTGTAACACAGCTAAGCTAGCCAGTCTCCCGTAAGTGCTTTGTAAATGTTACGTGTTGGTGCGATGGCATTTATTTACCCCAATGTTAATCTTAGTCTCAAACAAGGAGAGAGGACTGGTGACAGTTAGGGCGGAGTGCTACAGGTCCATGAGGAAGAGCCAAAAGCCTCATTCGTTGAGCGTAAGGAAAAGTGACCCAAAATGTTCATTGTTCATTTCACGGTTGCCTTTTAAGAAGCAAATAGGACTTTCAAGAAGTATAATTTATTTTTTTTATATGAGGGGTGCCCAATCATTTGATCTCAGACAGTTTTTAAATAGATTTTGGCAGTAGCATCTGAAGTACATGGACTGAACGCTGCCGGGAGGTGAACATGCACACATACCTTTCCTTTGATGCTATCAATATCAAAACCGTTTGTAACTTTATTCAAGAGAAGAAAAAAAGATCTAAATAAAAAAAATAATGACCCGATAAAACAATAAGCACAGTAGTTAATATTTCAACAATGTGCTGCACAGTTCTGTTTCAGTTCGGTTAACAAAAAACAAAGACCGATTCGTTGACAGGTAACAATCAGAACAGCTGTTAGCTAGTCAACCACTAATATGTTCAGGCAACCACTTATTTGTAATCACACAAATAACACCAGGCATGTAACATAAAAATAAATTAGGGCTCTGAATCAGCCAGATTCAGAGCCATATAATAATGAGTTATGTAATAATTATATTTCAAAGTACTATTTTATAATTAATATATTATTAGTAATACAATAGTAATATTGTAAAGACTGTTATATAAAAATATAAATAGTACTTTGAAACTTGTATATTTTAGCCTCTAATAAATATTTGTTATTGTACACAGATCTAAATATTTGTTATTGTACACAGATCGTGCTGAGTGATTCAAAGCTGGTGACTTGGTAGGTATGGTGGAACTCTGAGACATAACAAAACACAGTCTTACCTTGTGAAGAATCTAATGTCCTTGTCCGATGATGCAAAACGGTGAATGCCAAATCGCTGCCTCAGAGTAAGGCTCTCCACCTGTTTCCGTAGTTGGCGGATTTCCTCCCGGAGAGCATCGTTTTCCTCCAAAATCAAATCCACAACTGCAGGGTCTGGAGCTGAGGCATAATCGTGTTCCTTAGTACAGACATTAGCCGGTGGGTTAGCCTCCTCCTCGTTGTCCTCTGGTAGTGGTCTTTTCCTCCTCTCCCAAACCCCCGGTCGTGGGAGTGGAAGGGAAAAATTATTCCACTGGAAGAGAGCAGGTACAGCTCCCTTTTTTAACCTTCGTCTTCCGATTTCAGATTCAGGCTCTTGTATGTCCTCACGTTTGAAATGCCGGCTACAAACTCTAGTGTGAGCTTTGATGGCTAAGTTAGCTCTCCGGATAGCCACTATCCATTGTTTCCGTAAATCCTCATCAGTAGGGAAACAGAAAAAAACTGACAAATTTATTGCACCTGCTACTCACCGGACACAACGGTACACAACAAAATTCGAATGTTGTGCCAGTTGCTCGAAGATATGTCACTTCCCGTGACTTCTTCATTCTCACAAGTGCTGAGAACTATATGGAAGCACAGGCTACCGGACACATTCTATGTGGCATAAATCTAAACGGAAGTACGTCACTACCTCTCGTGGCATATACCCTATTGATATTTACCTGTTAACAGGCAAAAGTGACAGTGAACGCCTCCGCTGNTGAAGGGAAGGGAATTTATTCTGACAATAGAGTCAAAATGTTGAGAAAAAAAAAGAAATATTTCATAATTGAAATCAAAATGTTGAAAATAAAGAGAAAAGCTTTTTCTCCTTTAACTACATGGTTCTTTTGTCATGCCGTTTGGTTTGATTATCATCCTATATATATATATGGTAAAATTCATTCCAAGACAGTTCCAGAGGTTACAGATCAGAGTTTAATTCAACAGAATGGGAAAGGATTTACTAAGACGAGATCTGCAGATTTTAGTCAATGACTATGCAATACCTGTGATCCAGGAATTTATTTGTCAAATTCCAGAGGAAGATTGGAAGGATTTGAATCATTACACCTGAATGAGAGCATCAGAGAGAGGACCAAATACCTGTTGCGCTACCTGACAGAGATTTTTTCTGATTTTGTTTTGGACTTACTTGAGAACCTGAAGTACAAATATGGCGACTTAAAAGCCCTATTTGGAAACCTGGTTTCTCAGGCCTTTGTCTAGGATCGAAGAGAACATTCAGGCAGAGTGTAATCAGATATTTAACACGCTCTTCCTAAAGCATGTTATGTCGGTGGTCACATCTCCTATGGATGAGGAAGACCCAAGCTCTTCTCAAGCTGGGTTTAGGGCTCAGTTCTTTGGTGGAACCTGTTATGAGTATTGTCCAAGAACTGATGACGATGAGATATAAAATCGAAGAACTGAGAAAGTCCTATGAGGAACAGAGGAAAGACACAATACGACTTTGTGTGAAGTCGATGTATCAAGGCATCAGGGTCCAAGACATGTTGCTGTGCTGAGAAACTGAAAGAAACAGAAACAATCTGCGCTAACACTGAGGGACAGCCAATCGAAATCCAGCAGATATGGCTTCCAAGTCTGACCAAAGAGGTTTTCAGTGCCCTAACTAAAACCTTGGGCTGTTCTGCTGGATGGACTCTGGCTTTCATGGAGCATCAGGTAGTCAATGACATAATCGTGTTGTGTCTTGTAATCAGCTGGAAAAGCACCAGAAAAAGAGAGGCAGTTTTATTACAAGGCTTTTTTCTGGTGCTGGTAAAATCTTGACACAGTATTTTACTAAATGAAGGCCAATCGTGTAATACCTCTCTGTGCCTCATTCGATCCCGGCCCCATGACGCCTCTCGGTGCCTGCGTCGCTTCCCGCGAAAGGGTCCCTTAGCCCTCCGCTAGTCCCAAGACTTCCAGATAGTGCAGTCCCAGCGAGCCAGAGCCTTCAGCACTTATACATTTATTTTAAAAAAATAAAAAAATAGAATTACTGTTGCACACTTAATGATTAATCAGTGTGATTTTCACACGTTCTTTTATTTGATGAACACTGTTAACAGGCAAGAGTGACAGTGAACGCCTCCGCTGACCAGCCGTTACTGTGCTAAATTGCCGTTGGCTCTCTTCATAAATAAATATTTACAATGTAGGTCAAACAATTACTGACACAAAACTTTCGCAC
>NW_006800001.1:1398623-1409704 GCF_000485575.1 Poecilia formosa
TAGCTCACTTCCCCTATAAGAGACAGTTAATATAAATAGCAGCGCTAATTGATATTTACCTGTTAACAGGCAAAAGTGACAGTGAACGCCTCCGCTGACCAGCCACAGCTAGCTTACTTGCTAAATTGCCGTTGGCTCGCTGAGTCAGGAGTGCTCACCGTGCTCTATGTGCCCACTGGTGGCGAACTGCTGTAACTGCACCTTAATGCATCTCAATTCGAGTAGAAGTGCAGCTTGAGAGTATAGTCAACAGAAGTCTTTAAATAAAGTAAGGAAAGGGAGGGGTGTAATTATTTCGAATGTCCATTCTGTCAAACTACTTTGCCAAGTTTTTTTTACCTATAATTAAATAATTACCTTAGTAATTATTTTAAAATAAAATCAAAAACATTGAAAAATAACTAAAAAGGCCGCAAAAGTGGGTGCAACGGTGCCCTGCAACAAAAAAGGCCCGGGGTCCAATCCCGGCCCCGGCGCCTTTCTGCATGGAGTTTGCATGTTCTCCCTGTGCATAGTGGGTTCTCTCCAGGTCATGCTTTTGACTTCCTCCTACAGTCCAAAAAGTCTGACTGTTGGGTTAATTCAACATTTCATCTTTATCCTTTATATAGATTTTCTACATCTGTACCAACATTTCAACGAATTTCTCAGCATTTTTACCCATTTCTCATCCTTTTGACTTGAATTGCATCACCAGCAAACAAACAAATACTCCCTCCACTTCATAGCCTTGCCACGGAACTGCTGAGATTAATCTCTGGACTGCCATCGCCAACATCCCATGAAGGCCTGTGACCCTCTGCGGCTCCCTCTCATCTCCAAAGTGCCAACTCAAGCCCCGTCTCTATTCCACCAAGCCAGTCACACACCTAAACAGGACCTGCTTTCACTGCCACTTAATTACACACCATTTTACTCCACAGTTTACCAGTCAAAAAGCAGGGCAGGGGGTGCAGGGTTGGGGGCGGAAGGGGTTCCCGGGGCCCCAGTATCCTCTCCATCAATGTGGGCAGCACCAACAAAAGCCCCCACGACAGGGGATGAGTAGTTTAATGCAGTGGCTGTGCCTGCCGTTCAAAGTCGGCCCGTTCCTAATTGCCCTCAGAGATGGCAGATAATGGAGAGGCTTTGAAGTGAAAATGGCCCCAAAATGAAGCCTGAGAGGCGGATAGAGGGGGAAGACTGCCCTCAACAAGTGAGTCTGTCCACTTGGAGTGGAAAGGATGAAGGAGAGAAAGATGTGACGAGCTCTGTGGCTTTAGAGGAGTGGGAGACAGGAGTCTGAGACGGACACTCAGCAGGGGGTCCTGCTTCATCCATCCCCCTCCTCTCTGCCCTTCCATCTCCACCGTAACCTTCAGGCACCTGACTTGCTGCTCCGCTTTAAGTCTTCCCCCTTCTCCTCGTACTTCCCTTCCTCTCATCCGTTTTATAACGTCCTGTCCTACTTTTGTTCCCCTCCTACTGTTTTTGTGACGGACCGACTGACAGTGGCACCGACGCTCGGTCTGGCGTCGGCCAGGGTCTTCCCATACCAGCGACATGTTTGGGATTCCTTGAGCTGCCTCCAGCAGACTTTCACATGACACCGGGGAGGGGGACATAAAGGACAGACGCACAAAGCTTTTTCTCCTTTAACTACATGGTTCTTTTGTCATGCTGTTTGGTTTGATTATCTTCCTTTGTCGTTATGGTGAAGTTGTGTCCTTTTCAGCGCTGCCTCATGCAGGTTAAGTTAGTTCACTGTTCAGGAGTGTGATTTGTTTAAGACAGAGAGAAGTGAATGGCGTAAATTCCAGCTGGTCAAAAGGAAAAAATTGAGATCCGTAAAGATTTAAAAAAAAAAAAACAATCTCTTCCAGTTGGTAAAATGTAAACGTTATTTTCCTTACTCTACAGTCCCATTTGATGGATTTTGTGAAAATAGTGTAAGATGTAGAATCAAATCTTAGTTGTGAATTTAATTCTGAATATTTTATATTACTTCCTCACAAGCCGGCACAACTCTGGGCGACCTCAGGGAAACATCCCCACATTTCCTTACAGATGACAACTTAAATCACTAGTGGTCAAAGCAGATGTGAAAAAGTACTTTTCTTATCTGAAAATACAGTGCTTGAGTTATTTTAATTCATTATAAATAAGACGTTCATCTTAAAATCTTCAGCTGTAATGTGATACTTTTTCATACTTTTCCTCCTTTTTTTTTCTTCTTTTTTTTACCATGCCCAAAAAGATCAATTTCAAAAAGAGGGGGAGGGTACCGTTTACTCACGGCCCTCTGTATTGAAGAGTCCTAAAAAAGACTGACGTGATCTGTATTTTTCCTATGTTACGTTCTCTTTAAAATGTGTAATTAATTGCCATAAAGGCAGAATGAAATGGTTGATATGCTGAATGTTGTGTGAACAATAACAATGAAAGATTGTGAATGTGAAGAACAGTTACGGGACATTTACTGGAGAATAAACTCCAAAGTCCCCCCCCCCCCTTATACATTTGATCAAAAACATGTCCAGCAGCAAATATAATTTTTTTTCTACAAGTGAAACTAAAGGTGAGTGAAGTCTGAAGTTTATTATGCTTTTATTCAGAATATTTTTCTGTATAAAAGGTAAACAAAGATCACAAATATAATCTTTGTGCTATACATTGGGGAAAATATGCATGACACATATTGATCAAGTGAGCATAGAGCCCCAGAAATTTAAGGTACCTGATGTTTGGCACTGACAGTGTTAATTTATACTGACTGTGAGACATTTGAAGTAATTGTCTATTATCTGCCTAATAAAGATGGTTTCATAGCTCCAATAAATAACATCTAGCAGCAGATGGTTGGTGTTCTAGTTGGAGCCGGGGTCACAGTTTGTCATATTTCATAAAACTTAGATGGTTTTATGAATTGCTAGGCCAATTGAAAGAGGTTGTAGTAAAACAACTTCAGAAGACATCCAAGTGAATTAAGTTATACCTGAGAAACTGACATTTCTAGAAGTTATCCAAGGACCATGCAAGAAAAATAAGTTCATTGGTATCAAATTAACCTCTGCTGTTTATGATTTTTGGGCGTTTTTTTTTTTTTGCTGTGTTTCTTTTTTAAATCTGATTTTAATTATAGCAGGAGCCACACAAACTGTTTCTCTGGGTTTTTGATAGTTACCTAGCCTACTGTCAAAGAGAAAATAAGAGTAAAGAGTAAAGAGAGTAAAGAATGATGATAAAGAGAGAAATTAAATAGAGAAAATGGAAAAAAAACACAGTCATTTATCTTGAGAGGTTGGGCCCGTTGTCATGACAACATTAGTTTTTTAAACAGGGTGAATCTGTCATCTCAGAGAATTTATAAGTTTTTTATTTGCATTTTTGCATACTGTGATTTTAAAACACTTTTAATTAAGAATATTGAACAGTAAATACTTAAAAACTTATTTCTTCTGCCTGCTCAGAGGAGAAGAAAAAAGCAGGTCTCCAGCCACACAGAATTTATTTAGAATAAACTTTGTTATTGCTGTTCTTCTTCTTTTCCTTCTTTTCATCATTTGACCAGTGTTTTTCTTTTCTTTTTTTTTTTCTGCCCCATCTCCTGTCTGTTTGACTTCCACATTTATGGTCCTTGTCAGCATACAGACAAAGCAGACACAAAAATTGCGCCTCTGCAGAGACCCATAGCGGCCCCTAGGGGGCAGGTGATGAAAATCACTTCCCACTGACTTTGAGGTCGACAGTAAGGAGAAATCATAGGTAAGATGGGCTTTTCTCTAACATTCCCAGATGGGACTGAATCTATTTTCACATCAAACCTGTATCGGTTCCTAAACATTAACGATTACAGTGGTCTCGACTGTCTCTAGACATTCACATCAGTGAGATCAGACAGTTTAAGCTGCCTGTCACACGACCTGTCCTTGATACGCAATAAAACACCACAGATGAAACAAGCCAGGCTAACTGTAATCTGCCTTTATCAGGCCTCATCAGCCGTCGCGATAGGACTTCCAGCCTTTTGTCTCCATCTGAAACATACCGTGATTTTCGTAAAGCCTGCCATTTCAAAGACGGGAGCCTCTTTTCCTGACAAAGACCAGAGCCAGCAGGGCCCCGTTGAATGACAATACTTTGAAGAATCGGTAAGTATTTACTGCCGAGGAGACTTTGTGCATTAAGCAAAGAGAGGGATTGTTGCTCTGTTTGGCTTTGCTAATTGGCTGGAAGGCAATACGCTGCTGAGGGAGAGCTGGGATCAGAGCAGGAGAAAGGGGGGAAAGACCGAACACAGGAATGGAAACAGCAGATTGAAGAGTTCATGGTTGGTTACCGTTCTGAGGCCTGATGAGAACATTAGGATTGTAATGAAATGTCAGACTCTGACAAGTGGTTCAGCCCTGTTTAGTCAGGGCTAGAGTGTATTTCCACATGCTGAATGAGGTCACGACCCACTTTTATCAGTATCCTCGGGGGCAATTATATTATTCACAAAGCATATTAATCACCACAGAGGCAAACTATGAAAGCAGTTTTAGGATCATCCACAATTCGTCGCGTCCCTTCACAGGCCAGCTGTAGTTTGGTGTGTGGAGTGGCATGATTGTGTCTAACCACGGATACTTGTCTTCGTAATCGAGACAAATTGTGGGAAGGCTTAGCCTTCAGTGTCAACCACAGTTTTTTTTTTTGTTTTTTTTTTTATTCCATGCTGAAATAAAATGAGGATGAACAAGGAAAGTGGAAATGGTGAAAAAAAATAGGGCTTTTTGTGGGATAAGCAGAAAGTAATAGACCATCTCTGTGAGATGTGAAGAACAAAGGCAAGCTTGTTTGAGAGATACATGAACTCTTGAAGGGCGCACACACCCTTGCTAAAATGCCAAGTTTTATTGACGGAAAAATTGAGACCGTGATGGATCATCTCAACAACCGGTTCCAAACTCGGCCGAATAAAAACAAACAAATCAAAAATAGCAAGAACTAAAAAGGTGCTATTACTTGGATGCATAAAGTGCCTGGACAAAAAAAAAAGCAAAATAAAACATGGCTTCGATCCTTGGATGATAGCCTGGTGTAACTTCTACAAATCAATCAAGATCAACAAAATTTGACTTTTTTGATCAAAGAAAATAATCAAAAACAAAAACCGATTAATGTAAAAACTGATTTCTACAAAACAATTAAATATAATATTTGACATAAAATAAGAGATTGCATAAGTCTTCACCCCTTTAAAAGCGACTGACCTAGTTCAACAGAGACACAGTCAATTGGTACTCGTAGTCTTGATTGATTTGTAAAAGCAATGAAAAAAAGTAAAACATCCAAGGTTGTGAATACTTTTTGTAGGGACTGTAATTATGTACACCCTTAAACTAGCAATTTGGTGAAACATATCTTGATCTGTTTTAGCATTTGGCAAATCTTTGATAAACATCTATCTACATGTCACAAGTTGACTTGATAATGTTTGCTCCCTCTTACTCCACAATGTTTGCGAAGACATTCTTAGTCCACAGACCTGGATTTAGTTTTGGACTCAAAAATGATTCACAAATATCTGTGTCCCTCTTGTGAGGTCGTTCTTTTGGACATTTCAATTTCTGCTTGGGCTCACGGTGATATTGAAACATGAAATTCATCTTCTAGCAAAACATTTGAAGTTTTTGGACCCAAATGGACCCCTATTCCACCTAAGGAGAGGTAAGTCCAGAGAATGATGCATGATGCTGCCACCACCAGTGACGTTTCTGCACCAAACACTCCTTATAGAACTGAGGACCAGAACTTAAGTTTTGTTTCATTTGACCATCCACAGGTTCTCCCACAAGGTATTTTGAGTATTTGTTCATGCCTTTATGTTTGAGTTGCAAGAAAAGGTTTCAGCTGTGGAAATATGTCCAGTTTTTGTTAAATGCTTTTGTCACATTTTCTCAATGTTTTATACATTTAATCTGTCTTGGTTTATACATAATGCAGAGAATTTTTTTTGTACTCCACTTCTGACTGATAACTTTGTACCACGAGATCCTTTGGTTTAATGTCACCTCTCTGCAAAGCATGTTTATGTATGTTTTTAACTAAAGGATGAAAATGAACAAGTGGTTTGAATAGCATTTTACCAGAGGTGTGTGCACCACCGCATTCATGTTTCTGCGTATTTATTTTATAAATGAACCAAAGGTTAGTTTCAGTCCATTTTTTTTGCCAAAGGAACAGCTCTGACGTTTGAGCTTAACTGAGTGTGTAACATAGAAACCGAAAAAAAAAGAGACTAAATCGGAGTGGAGTCAAAATTAATGCAAAAGCCAGAGAGTCGAGTTCTCAAATGAATTCACAGCGAATTTCCGGCCGCAGTGCCATGCCTAAGTCCCCTTGATTATTTTCTGGTTCAAGGAAGTTCTGCATTTCAAAGCTTCCTCCCTTGCCTACGCCCGTGATTCAGCCTTGTTAAGGGACCTACATTTTAGAAAGAGAAGTCTCCAGAAATGAAGATTGACTGTCAGTGACAGAGTTCCCAGTGTTCCAGCTGGGGTGTGGTGGTGCGGGCCCGCCACTGATGGTGAATGAGGGCTGAGTGTGTTTTTGCAATAGAAGGTAAACCTCAAGCTGCTAAATTTGCCTTAAAAATACATTTTGCATCTGGAAAGATTAAGAAAATATAGCTACATTTGAATAATATGTGTTAGTGACACAAAACAGATGATTACGCAGTCATTTTAAAAAAGCTGATAAAAAAAAAGGCCCCATTAAAGCTCAGTTTTCAGGATTCAAAAGTAAAAATAAAATAAAAAAATCAGAGATGTAAGACAAAAAGCACAGCAGACTAATATGAAACATCAAGGTCTGTCTTATATTGGCCAATAAAACATTGCGACGATCCTCAACAGTTTTAGAGATCATCAACAACCACGTAGTTATGGATTGAGCTTAATCTCATTGACGCAATGGCAATCAGGATATTAAATCTGCTCCATTGTTTGGTCATCTATTTATTGTAATAAACAAGGATCAGGCGCTGAAGGACTATTCATAAAAGATTCTAGCTAATTTCTGTCTGCAGACCCTGAAACAAGTGGGTAGAGCAGTACCAAAAAGTACAGTAGATAAAGAAATGTGTTTAAAAACAAAGTAAAAATATTCAAATTCAAGTAATCATCAGTATACCCTGATTATCCTCATTCGCCACTTCCCGTAGATTAGGTGTCCAAAAAGCGTATTTTTTATACCTGTTGTTCTGCTTTTCATAGACATACGGCACCAGTGTAAAGATTTCAAGTCGTCTCTAAAAATGTCTCGATGCTAATCATAAAGGCCTGATAGAGAACGTCTGTTACAGACCGTTACTGTGCTCATGGGAAATGTAGGTCTCCAGATTTCCAGGCTGTGTAAAGTCCTACCATCTTAAATCTTCTGTATCCTTTGTGAATCCTTCAACTACTCCCCCAATACCCCTGGACCTCTGAGCAGTAATATTCCAATTATTTAAAATGTTTTAGACTCTCAGCTTTCTGAGGTTTTCCTCATTGCCGTGAGACAATTGACCTATAGTTTTGAGAAAAGCTTGCTTTTATTTCAAGATCACTTTGAGAAAAATAATAATTGCTTATGGGTTTAACCCCTGCAGAATATACTAAGGAAGAATAAAAGCCATCATGAGAGGGACAGCGTATCTGTTTCACATGGTCCCTGTCACTCCTCCTCTTCTCAATGAGACATGAAAGGGCAAACCTCATAATAAAATGGAATAAACCATTCCCCCCCCCAGGGCTGAATTATTGTAATTACACGTAATTGAGTGTTTGGCGGCAAAACCATTTCCTCCTCAGATCCTGCATGTACTTTCTGAAAATCACAATCACTTTGTTCTTGGCTACAGCCACCGGCTGACCTTCTCGAGTTGCAGTCTTACTGGAAGGGCAGTGACAGGAGACAGAATGGGATTTGGGGGGGTGGGACATTATGCCGCATGGTCCCAAGATGGGTTAGACCACATCTTCGCCATATGGTTTCAGTCATCCGTTAGCTTTTCCCTTGATCCCATTTTTTTAATTTTTTTTTTCTTGCCTATTTATAAATACGTGAAGTCCCGGTCTCGGCCAAACGCTGGGGCTGAGAACGACAGAAACCACTGAAACACAAATTGGTTTCATTTCAGTTTCTCTGAGGAGGCCTGTTTGTGCTGGGGTAAAAAAATATATGGCTGTACAGTAGTTGTACCTTATGATGCATAATAACCACCATTGTTTGAGTTCATGCAAAAAAAAAAAAGCAAACGTCCACATAACACCAGCTGGCTCACTGACATGCAGGTGATAGAAAAAATTTCAGTATTTTACCTTTGCTGTCTCTTTTTTTTTTAAATTCAGCCTGCTAAGCTGCTATATTTGCAAATACATCTTCCAAATGTTGTTGCAACAACGCCTTTCTTCTTGAAACGTTTTTGCTAGAGCTCAGATTTGTGGAGTGAATGACTAGTCGTCCCATCAACAAAAATGTTCCAACCTGAGCAGTGGATCTCTGCAGCTCCTACAAAGTTACCATAGGTCTGTTGGTTTCTCACCCAGCCTCTCAGCTTATAGGTGTAGAACCATGTCTAGTTAGATTTGCAGTTGCCGTCAACACCGGGCGTTAGCACATGCAGGATTCGAAAATTGGAACTGCTTCACACAAAGAAACCTTCTTTGTTCCATTCACTTGATGTTCTGCAGATTTTCTTCCTGGATTTAGCTTCATTCATCTCTGTTTTGTAGTTGCCACAGCGAAACCTCCAAAACTCAGAACACCGACACACATGTAAGGAAAGTGTTCTCCTGGGATCCGTTTCATTCTTCCGCTCAAAAGACAGCGTACATCGAGCGAGACACAAGATTCAGATTTTAACAAGCAGCTTTACGCACGGTTCACTGAAAAGGTAATTATTTGAACCAAATAAAGGCAAGGGATAATTACATATATTGAAACTCTTGGTCAATGAGGGAAAAGTTTCATTCTGATTTTAAAGGAAAACTATTTTATGGGTTATAATAAAGAATCGCAAGCCAGGCATTCATAGTTGATTTTGCTAGAGAGAACTTGCACTCGCTCTTGATTACATGGACTCCGACTAGAAAGTAAGTTGTGATTGGGCCTGTCGGGTTGCCATTTTCTTATGATTGGCTGATGAAAGGTATAATTTAGGACTGCCAGGACAGCAACTTCAAAAGCTTCCAGTGGCACATTATGGTGGAATGTGAAAGCTGTCCAGGCAAAAAATGATCCAATTTTCTACTGGCTTTAATTACAAAGAGGATCCCCTTTCATTGGTCGAGGCAATTGCTGTCCGTTTCTGAGGACCGCGGTGGAAAGTATCAAGTCAAGCATGTCCATGATGCTTAAATCATGACTGTCTTCATGTGGCCGTGGCGGTATTATATTTGAAATCTGCATGACCCAGAACCCAAAAAGACTTCTGCGTGCTTAGAGTAAATAAAATAACACGCAATAATAACATTGATGGTTGTAGTCCAAGTAGAAACGTTCCTTTCTTTTTCGGCCGCCTTGCCAGAGAAATAAAAGCATAAACTGTGGTTAATCCTTTGAGCAGAAAATTGTGCCTGAAGCTTGCTGGTAATTGGCGCTGCCCTTTCTATTCTAAATAAAGTTAAAGGTTTGTAACTACACAATGGAAAATCCTATTTGTGAATGTAGCATCTGTACTTAACCTATGAGTAGCTCTTTGTTGCTCAAAGCAGCTATGCTGCATTAATTCTTCGTGATTAGTTTTCCAGAAAGCTCACATGTGCATGACCTTGCATGCAATACTTATGATTCATATGCAGAAGTGGATCCGGATAATTATGAAGGCAAAAAAAAAAAAACTTAACATCTGAATATTCTCAGACATGCAAACCCAAGCAGGGAGCACTAGGGGAAAAATGGCACAATGTAAATTTCTCAAAGACACGGTCGCACACGTGCACATGATAAATGAACAACAGGGTTATTCATGAGCCTAATCACCATTTGTTAGCTATAATACATATTGAATTTTATAGCTAACTTAATTTAAGTGACATCATGGGGGGAAAGAAGACATTCAGATGATTAATGCATGACAGAATATTTACTCTGGCATCAATTTTCTTCAGCGCTCCTAAAGAGCTTTTGTGTTTATTTTGTTGATGCCAACCAAAGCAAACTGGATGACTTAATTCACCTCTGTGACATTGTTTTGTTTTTTTGTTTTTTTGCTCTCTCTCTCTCTCTCTCTCTCTTTGTTGCTCTCTCCCAAATTGTGTCAAACCATGTTATGGAGCAGAAGGACGAGAAGACAGGAAAATGTAAATTTTCTCAAAGACAGTCCTCATGAAATCTGGGACTTGTCCAGAGAGTCGTTTGTAAAGCCTGCGGGGCGTGGTACACAGCTGTCCATGTGAAAGACAGCAGCACCCTCCCTTGTAAATACTCACCATCACTTCAGGCTGCATGAAATTCCTGCGTATAGCTTGAAGTGAATGCCACCATAAAGGTGTTAAATAACTTAAAATGGGACTATCTCCAACCTGGATCACTTGTGGCTGATGGGGAATAATTTAGTAATTAGCTCAGGCTTCCAACACAACACAGTGCAAATTACCATTATAAACATTAAAAAAAACATCACGCTGATTTATTCATATAGAAACAATTGCATGACTTAAAGCTGTTCATCAAACTACTTCTATTGACCCCAAATCATGGCACTTTTCTCAAAGCTATACAACCATTTACCTGACTGAGAGAAAGGATGTGCCCTCCGGCCTAAAGATAAGGGCCTTTTGATATAATTAAGTCAACGTCAAACAGCCAGTAGATGAGCCCTGTGAAGATAAAGAGCCAAGACTGACAGGTCTGATAATAGTCCAAACAAAGAGAAAGTGGAGAGTAAAGGCCTCTTTTCAGGGAGTTAAGTGGACTGCCCAGAGGACACTCGAAAACATGACTCGTCTGTCAGGGACGGCAGGAATGGATACCATCACCGTCGCTTCGTCTCTGCAGTCCCGATAGACATAGGCACATAGTAACTAGAAAATGTCTGAAGAAATTTAAACACACTCAACTTTTCACAGAGT
>NW_006800001.1:1409714-1423158 GCF_000485575.1 Poecilia formosa
GAGATCCTTTGGTTTAATGTCACCTCTCTGCAAAGCATGTTTATGTATGTTTTTAACTAAAGGATGAAAATGAACAAGTGGTTTGAATAGCATTTTACCAGAGGTGTGTGCACCACCGCATTCATGTTTCTGTGTATTTATTTTATAAATGAACTAAAGGTTGGTTTCAGTCCATTTTTTTGCCAAAGGAACAGCTCTGACGTTTGAGCTTAACTGAGTGTGTAACATAGAAACCGAAAAAAAAAGAGACTAAATCGGAGTGGAGTCAAAATTAATGCAAAAGCCAGAGAGTCGAGTTCTCAAATGAATTCACAGCGAATTTCCGGCCGCAGTGCCATGCCTAAGTCCCCTTGATTATTTTCTGGTTCAAGGAAGTTCTGCATTTCAAAGCTTCCTCCCTTGCCTACGCCCGTGATTCAGCCTTGTTAAGGGACCTACATTTTAGAAAGAGAAGTCTCCAGAAATGAAGATTGACTGTCAGTGACAGAGTTCCCAGTGTTCCAGCTGGGGTGTGGTGGTGCGGGCCCGCCACTGATGGTGAATGAGGGCTGAGTGTGTTTTTGCAATAGAAGGTAAACCTCAAGCTGCTAAATTTGCCTTAAAAATACATTTTGCATCTGGAAAGATTAAGAAAATATAGCTACATTTGAATAATATGTGTTAGTGACACAAAACAGATGATTACGCAGTAATTTTAAAAAAAGCTAATAAAAAAAAAGGCCTCAGTAAAGCTCAGTTTTCAGGATTCAAAAGTAAAAATAAAATAAAAAAATCAGAGATGTAAGACAAAAAGCACAGCAGACTAATATGAAACATCAAGGTCTGTCTTATATTGGCCAATAAAACATTGCGACGATCCTCAACAGTTTTAGAGATCATCAACAACCACGTAGTTATGGATTGAGCTTAATCTCATTGACGCAATGGCAATCAGGATATTAAATCTGCTCCATTGTTTGGTCATCTATTTATTGTAATAAACAAGGATCAGGCGCTGAAGGACTATTCATAAAAGATTCTAGCTAATTTCTGTCTGCAGACCCTGAAACAAGTGGGTAGAGCAGTACCAAAAAGTACAGTAGATAAAGAAATGTGTTTAAAAACAAAGTAAAAATATTCAAATTCAAGTAATCATCAGTATACCCTGATTATCCTCATTCGCCACTTCCCGTAGATTAGGTGTCCAAAAAGCGTATTTTTTATACCTGTTGTTCTGCTTTTCATAGACATACGGCACCAGTGTAAAGATTTCAAGTCGTCTCTAAAAATGTCTCGATGCTAATCATAAAGGCCTGATAGAGAACGTCTGTTACAGACCGTTACTGTGCTCATGGGAAATGTAGGTCTCCAGATTTCCAGGCTGTGTAAAGTCCTACCATCTTAAATCTTCTGTATCCTTTGTGAATCCTTCAACTACTCCCCCAATACCCCTGGACCTCTGAGCAGTAATATTCCAATTATTTAAAATGTTTTAGACTCTCAGCTTTCTGAGGTTTTCCTCATTGCCGTGAGACAATTGACCTATAGTTTTGAGAAAAGCTTGCTTTTATTTCAAGATCACTTTGAGAAAAAGAATAATTACTTATGGGTTTAACCCCTGCAGAATATACTGAAGAAGAATAAAAGCCATCATGAGAGGGACAGCGTATCTGTTTCACATGGTCCCTGTCACTCCTCCTCTTCTCAATGAGACATGAAAGGGCAAACCTCATAATAAAATGGAATAAACCATTCCCCCCCCCAGGGCTGAATTATTGTAATTACACGTAATTGAGTGTTTGGCGGCAAAACCATTTCCTCCTCAGATCCTGCATGTACTTTCTGAAAATCACAATCACTTTGTTCTTGGCTACAGCCACCGGCTGACCTTCTCGAGTTGCAGTCTTACTGGAAGGGCAGTGACAGGAGACAGAATGGGATTTGGGGGGGTGGGACATTATGCCGCATGGTCCCAAGATGGGTTAGACCACATCTTCGCCATATGGTTTCAGTCATCCGTTAGCTTTTCCCTTGATCCCATTTTTTTAATTTTTTTTTTCTTGCCTATTTATAAATACATGAAGTCCTGGTCTCGGCCAAACGCTGGGGCTGAGAACGACAGAAACCACTGAAACACAAATTGGTTTCATTTCAGTTTCTCTGAGGAGGCCTGTTTGTGCTGGGGTAAAAAAATATATGGCTGTACAGTAGTTGTACCTTATGATGCATAATAACCGCCATTGTTTGAGTTCATGCAAAAAAAAAAAAGCAAACGTCCACATAACACCAGCTGGCTCACTGACATTTTACCTTTGCTGTCTCTTTTTTTTTAATTCAGCCTGCTAAGCTGCCCTACTTTGCAAATACATCTATTAATATTTATATGCGACACAGGGAATGTGTTAGACATTCGACTGTCTAACACAGTGCCAAAAAAAATACACCAGGTTGATTTAATGCTTAACTTGGACTATCTTGCGCTTTTTTTTACATTACAGAGAATAATTGTGAAGTGAAAGGGAAGGGACATACGATTTCTTACTTGTTTGTTTACAAATTGAAATCTGGACAGTGGGATATGCACCTGAGTCAATGTTTCATAGAACTATTTTTTCTCTGCAATTAGAGCAGCAAGACTTTTGGGGTCCGCATCTACACGCACGAAGAGAAAGAGTCACATTTTTGTTTATGAAAGGACCCACATGCAGAGTTTTACAGAACTTTGTAAAAATGTTAATTGAAAGCAGCCACACAGTATAATGCTGCCATCACCATGTTTCACAATAACAAGAGTGGAATGCAGTTAAATCCTTCCTAACCCTACAAAGTTTCAAATTAGTTCTCAGCAGACCATGGTGCCTTCTTCCAAATGTTGTTGCAACAACGCCTTTCTTCTTGAAACGTTTTTGCTAGAGCTCAGATTTGTGGAGTGAATGACTAGTCGTCCCGTCAACAAAAATGTTCCAACTTGAGCAGTGGATCTCTGCAGCTCCTACAAAGTTACCATAGGTCTGTTGGTTTCTCACCCAGCCTCTCAGCTTATAGGTGTAGAACCATGTCTAGTTAGATTTGCAGTTGCATCAACACCGGGCGTTAGCACATGCAGGATTCGAAAATTGGAACTGCTTCACACAAAGAAACCTTCTTTGTTCCATTCACTTGATGTTCTGCAGATTTTCTTCCTGGATTTAGCTTCATTCATCTCTGTTTTGTAGTTGCCACAGCGAAACCTCCAAAACTCAGAACACCGACACACATGTAAGGAAAGTGTTCTCCTGGGATCCGTTTCATTCTTCCGCTCAAAAGACAGCGTACATCGAGCGAGACACAAGATTCAGATTTTAACAAGCAGCTTTACGCACGGTTCACTGAAAAGGTAATTATTTGAACCAAATAAAGGCAAGGGATAATTACATATATTGAAACTCTTGGTCAATGAGGGAAAAGTTTCATTCTGATTTTAAAGGAAAACTATTTTATGGGTTATAATAAAGAATCGCAAGCCAGGCATTCATAGTTGATTTTGCTAGAGAGAACTTGCACTCGCTCTTGATTACATGGACTCCGACTAGAAAGTAAGTTGTGATTGGGCCTGTCGGGTTGCCATTTTCTTATGATTGGCTGATGAAAGGTATAATTTAGGACTGCCAGGACAGCAACATCAAAAGCTTCCAGTGGCACATTATGGTGGAATGTGAAAGCTGTCCAGGCAAAAAATGATCCAATTTTCTACTGGCTTTAATTACAAAGAGGATCCCCTTTCATTGGTCGAGGCAATTGCTGTCCGTTTCTGAGGACCGCGGTGGAAAGTATCAAGTCAAGCGTGTCCATGATGCTTAAATCATGACTGTCTTCATGTGGCCGTGGCGGTATTATATTTGAAATCTGCATGACCCAGAACCCAAAAAGACTTCTGCGTGCTTAGAGTAAATAAAATAACACGCAATAATAACATTGATGGTTGCAGTCCAAGTAGAAACGTTCCTTTCTTTTTCGGCCGCCTTGCCAGAGAAATAAATGCATAAACTGTGGTTAATCCTTTGAGCAGAAAATTGTGCCTGAAGCTTGCTGGTAATTGGCGCTGCCCTTTCTATTCTAAATAAAGTTAAAGGTTTGTAACTACACAATGGAAAATCCTATTTGTGAATGTAGCATCTGTACTTAACCTATGAGTAGCTCTTTGTTGCTCAAAGCAGCTATGCTGCATTAATTCTTCGTGATTAGTTTTCCAGAAAGCTCACATGTGCATGACCTTGCATGCAATACTTATGATTCATATGCAGAAGTGGATCCGGATAATTATGAAGGCAAAAAAAAAAAAACTTAACATCTGAATATTCTCAGACATGCAAACCCAAGCAGGGAGCACTAGGGGAAAAATGGCACAATGTAAATTTCTCAAAGACACGGTCGCACACGTGCACATGATAAATGAACAACAGGGTTATTCATGAGCCTAATCACCATTTGTTAGCTATAATACATATTGAATTTTATAGCTAACTTAATTTAAGTGACATCATGGGGGGAAAGAAGACATTCAGATGATTAATGCATGACAGAATATTTACTCTGGCATCAATTTTCTTCAGCGCTCCTAAAGAGCTTTTGTGTTTATTTTGTTGATGCCAACCAAAGCAAACTGGATGACTTAATTCACCTCTGTGACATTGTTTTGTTTTTTTGTTTTTTTGCTCTCTCTCTCTCTCTCTCTCTCTTTGTTGCTCTCTCCCAAATTGTGTCAAACCATGTTATGGAGCAGAAGGACGAGAAGACAGGAAAATGTAAATTTTCTCAAAGACAGTCCTCATGAAATCTGGGACTTGTCCAGAGAGTCGTTTGTAAAGCCTGCGGGGCGTGGTACACAGCTGTCCATGTGAAAGACAGCAGCACCCTCCCTTGTAAATACTCGCCATCACTTCAGGCTGCATGAAATTCCTGCGTATAGCTTGAAGTGAATGCCACCATAAAGGTGTTAAATAACTTAAAATGGGACTATCTCCAACCTGGATCACTTGTGGCTGATGGGGAATAATTTAGTAATTAGCTCAGGCTTCCAACACAACACAGTGCAAATTACCATTATAAACATTAAAAAAAACATCACGCTGATTTATTCATATAGAAACAATTGCATGACTTAAAGCTGTTCATCAAACTACTTCTATTGACCCCAAATCATGGCACTTTTCTCAAAGCTATACAACCATTTACCTGACTGAGAGAAAGGATGTGCCCTCCGGCCTAAAGATAAGGGCCTTTTGATATAATTAAGTCAACGTCAAACAGCCAGTAGATGAGCCCTGTGAAGATAAAGAGCCAAGACTGACAGGTCTGATAATAGTCCAAACAAAGAGAAAGTGGAGAGTAAAGGCCTCTTTTCAGGGAGTTAAGTGGACTGCCCAGAGGACACTCGAAAACATGGCTCGTCTGTCAGGGATGGCAGGAATGGATACCATCACCGACGCTTCGTCTCTGCAGTTCCGATAGACATAGGCACATAGTAACTAGAAAATGTCTGAAGAAATTTAAACACACTCAACTTTTCACAGAGTTGTTTGCATAGGGGCAAACATTTTTCATTAAAACTCATTGAAAACCATAATTCTTTTAGGAATAAAATGTGTCGATAATAGTACAGACATTTTTGCTAAAAACTCCACTTGTGAGTACAAATGCTGAAAATATACGGCACCAATGAGATAATGGTTTAAAAACCATAAACTAACTTGTCTCTTATCAAAAATCAGTGGTATTTTTCTCATAATACTTCAGTAACAAGATTGACATTGAAAAAAATCACACCTGCTGATTGAGATTTTTAGATTCAAATTTTTTCACAGAGAATGGCAAATATATCTCTGTGTGTTGGATATCTTATCAGTAAAAGGAAGTGACAATTTTATGTAGTGTATATAGCTGTAGGAGGCAATTTCACGGATTTACAGGGACAAAACCATATGGAAACAGAATTGACAAAAAATTTTCGGACAGGTATTTTTTCAAAAATAAGGATATTTTGAGTTAATTTAATGTGATAATGTTATTGACCATTTTAAGCAGGTTAGAAAAAGACAGAAAAGACTAATTTACAAAAGAAAAATAATGAAAGATAGGTTTTTGCATCATTTCATGTTAATAAAAAAACATAGTACCCAACTCGGACAACAAGGAGTCACGTTTTTTTCATCTACATAAAATAAATTTAAATGTATCTATTTAAATGTTTTTTTCTTGTTAAATATTATAAGCCATAAAAATGGGTAAGAAATTATGAACATTTAAAAAAAACATTTTTTATATTCCAGACTAAAACTAATGACTCTGGACATCATCGTATCTGCAATTATAGCATCACCCACCCGTCAGTTGGAACCCAGTGTTCTGATGCTAAAATTTAGTATCAATGCTAAAGTAAGCGACAATATACTCAATAGCATCTGGAGAGTCACAAGCATGTTCAGTAACATGGACTTACTGTTTTCAGTAAGTTAAAATTTATCTATAAGCTAAAATTAGCCAAAGTGCTAGTGTTAGCCTCAAAGTTGCCACTAGCATGTCGTCTTACATTGACTTCTTATATTCGGTGTACTAAACATGGCTAATAAATAAACAAAATATCTAAAAAGATTATTTTAGGGAAAAGGCCACTGCTAATGTGGGCAGGAGCTACTGCTGATGTTTGTGCTAATGTTAATGCACTTCCGCCTTCTGATTTTTACTTTTGCAAAAGACAAAAAAATCAGATGTTTACTTTGTGGCACTTGGTTGCCAGAAAACACTATCATCTCTTAGCAACAGATTAACAACAAATATTGTTATTGTTCAAAAGATTTCTTCTGCTCTTCTGAAATACTACTTACCTTACACTTCTGAACAAGAATTGTGCAGCTTGTGAATTTTTCAGAAAAGGGTAAATGTTTTTTTGTTTTTGTATTTTTGTCATTGGTGGTAAATATATTATAGAACAGACATTCAACACAAAAGTAAAAATCTGATTTATACTTTGTGGCAGTTTGTTACCAGAAAAAAAACAACTTTCATCTCTTAACACCAAATTAAATATTCTTTATAAAACATAAGCTCTTTTGAAATACTGCTTATCTGCTTTGATAAGAAATTTACAGTCCGTAAATTTAGCAAAAGTAAAAATAAGATGTTTACTTCGTAGCACTTGGTTACCAGAAAACGCGCTCATTTCTTAGCAACACATTACCGTTATTGATCAAAAATCATAAGACTGCTTCTGCTCTTTTGAAATACTACTTATCTTATGCTACTTCATACTTAAGAAGAATTGTTCAGTAGACGAATTTGGCAGAAAAGTGAAAAGTATGTTTTGTTGTTTTTTTGTCATTGGTGGTAAATGTATTGTAAAACACACATTCAACACAAACACAAAAGTAAAAATCTGATTTATACTTCGTGTCAGTTCGTTACCAGAAAAAAAAACAATCATCTTTTAACACCAAGTTAAGTATTGTTTATAAAATATAAGATCTTTTGAAATACTGCTTATCTGTTTAGACAAGAATTTTACAGTTGGTAAATTTAGCAAAAGTAGAAATCAGATGTTTAGTTCATGGGACTTGGTTACCAGAAAGCGCGTTCATCTCTTACCAACAGATTAACAACAAACACTGTTGTTAAAAAAAAAAAACACAATATTTCTTCTGCTCTTTTGAAATACTACTTAACTTACATGACTTAAGAATTGTGCAGTTGGTGAATTTTTCAGAAAAGTGAAAATGTTTTTTTTTTTTATCATCTGTGGATAAAAAAGATCTGATTTGTACTTCGTGGCAGTTCGTTACCAGAAAAAAAACATTAATTTCTAAACACCAAATTAATTATTGTTTATAAAACATAAGCTGTTTAAATATCTGCTTAGACACAAGAAATTTACAGTTGGTAAATTTTGCAAAAGTAAAAATCAGATGTTTACTTCGTGACACTTGGTTACCAGAAAACGCGCTCATTTCTTAGCAACAGATTAACAACAAACACTACTATTGTTCAAAAACCATAAGATTTCTTCTGTTCTTTTGAAATTCTACTTATTTAATACAATTTACTACTTAACAAGAATTGTGCAGTTGGTGAATTTTGCCAAAAAGTGAAAATACATATAGTTTTTGTCCTTGGCAGTAAATTATAAAACATACTTGTCTGTAGTAAGTGTTCCGCCATGACGGTGTCTCTAGTTCTAACTAGAAGCTCTGCCCTCCTCTGTAGGAACCGTGTGTTCCTTCATCTCTGTAGTTCTCAACATATCTGCCCTCCTCAGTGTTCTGTTGCTATGGTAACTAGTCCTCTCTGAAAACTGTCACTGTGAGTGAGACACTGTCAGTTAGAATCTGTTTTGATTTGAATTTGGCTTGATTTTCGCTAATTATGTTGCCATGGTTACTCGAAATGCCAACAGAAGTACTAGAAGCCTGCATGCTGAGATCTATCTGCATGTTTTGACATATATATTGGGGGGGTGCACAACGAGCCACATTAAAGGTGAAAGGATGCGGCAGTTATTTTAAGGTGAAGAGTAATAGGTGCCTTCCATGCAATGCATGGAGGTATTGAAATGCCCTGCTTTGTTCTCTGGGGGTCTTTGCAAGGCATTTCAATGCTTTCCTATGCATTGCTATGGAAGGCCCCAGTGATAAGAACAGAATATTTTTTAATACCTAGCTAGCATGTTGAAATTTTAGGTTTTTGCCACAGACAAGGTTTTCAAGATGTCAAAAACACAAATCCATATATCAGCTATAACTTATAATGTATTTTATTTGGATCTTTTTGTGATAGGTCAACACAAGGAATGATGGGAAGATGAAAGCAAAGCTTGTTCCTGCAATCTAAATACAGGAGCATGCTGGAGGAAAGTCTGCTAAAGCCTGTAGATAAGAGAGAATAACTTGTTTTTGCCCTTGGAATGCCTTGGTGTCGATGAAAATGAGCTGGAGAGTGTCACTGGGAAGAGGGATCTTCAGGGGGTTTCTACTGGACATGTTATCTCTAACTGGACAGATCTGGACTGATCTCAGATTAGAGGTATACCCCTTAAAAAATAAGGGCAACGTTAAAATGTTAGTGAAAAACAAAGATCATCCCTAAAACACAAGATACTCTCAAAATATGCAAACCCATAGAATCTAAAGGTCATGTAATTTTCTGTCTAACCATCACACGTGAAGGTATAAGCTTACTGAACAGTCACTGTTGCAAAGAAATCTCAGAAAGTCCTTCTTATCTACGTTTTGCATAAAGCTCATACATCTAGCTAAATAAGAAAACATTTGTCATTTCATTCTCTACATTTGGAACTGAAACATTTTTTCCCTGCTCTTATTTAATATTCACATAACATCAACAATATATGCCGTTTCCCTCCTGTAAGGAAACCGATCCATTTGTGAGAACAAGTCATGCATTTTGATGCTCGTGTTGCATCCATCGTTCAGAAAGTTGACCTGATCACCAATGTGATTTTTGAATTCATCGCATCAAAATTACCCCTTAAGTGGTTGAAAAACCCCAGACAATCTTTTGGCTGTTCTGTCCTTCAGAGAAATCTAGTCATTTTCTTCTAATATTATTTGTAAACATATTTGTGAACTATTTATGAGTCAGGAAAGTAAAAAGACCACAAAAAAAAACACACACACACACACACACAAACGAAGGACTTTAGTTTTATTCCAGGGAAAACAGTGGAATCCCTGGAGATTATGGTGGAAAGAAGAATTCTCCGCACAATCAAGAACATTTCAAGAACATCACAGACAACCCTACGGATCCTTTACATAAAACATCTTTACGACAGTTGGAGGCTTAATTCAGACCGCTACAGGAGATCGTTCCTGCCCACGGCTATCAGCATCTGCAGTACTTTGGAGAACCTTGGATAATGTGAGTTATAACAACATTTAATTTCCCTTTGGGATCAATAAAGCATTTCTGAGTAGAATTTGAATTGTAAGTGACTGAGGTTGGCACCAAGATGCAAGTAGTGGGAGCCAGGGGTGTTGAATAAAAGCCTGTTATTTGCTGTGTGGTTTGCTCATTTCCGTTGTTAGTGTTGTGCCAGACTCTGCTACAGCTGAGTGGAGAAACTGTCTCTCCTTTTCTTTCCTGCCATTTGTACATTAAGAGCTTGTGTTTTTTTTCTCACTCACACACTTAGCTTTGAGTGTGAGTGGGGGGGGGAAAAAGCTCTGAGGACAGTTGGAAGCCATAAACGTCGCATTAACATTATACTCTGCTGTAACACTTATAGCACACAAGTAACAGCCTGTAATTTTATATACACTTTATTAATGTAATATGAACCTTTTGAAGCCATAACATCCACCAAACATTACAGTCTTTAATAGAGTTTAAAGACTGTAAGACTCCAATCTACAGATCTTTTTTCCTTCATTGTTCACTCTAAGATTGAAATGCTCTGTCCATGGCGAGTCACTATAGGTCCACCAAAGGACCAATTAATTCACTCTGCTTTTCTGTATGTTGATTGCTCAGAAACAGCAACTCAGCTCCTCATTCTTCACTTGACAGCTCTTTTGGAACGGCACTTTGCCTAATAATGACAATAAAATGTTAATAAAAACAATACTTTAACCTTTCAAACAGCAGGTGATGTTATCTGAGTGAAGACTACCATTCCTCAGAGAGGTTTATGATATTTTGATAGGCTGAATTTGGGGGTTACTACGTTCCTCGGTTGTGTTTTCTGTCTTATGAAACAAATAAATTGACGGCTTGTTTAACGTGTTCTCAAAATTAACAGTTAAAATTGAATAAAATTAGTATGACAACATAAAGTAGGCAGGATAAAAGACCTCAAAAAGCATCAAAACATGACCCGATCAAGAACAAATGAGAAACTGTCTTTGACATCTGTCAGTCTGGAAAGGGTTAATACTGTTTCAGAGGCTATGGGGTTCACAGTGAATCACGGTGAAATCCATAGCAACCACAAATGGAGAAAACATGGAATACAGTTATTCTGTAGACCGATGAACAAAAGTAGATTGTCTTCTAAGGCGTGACTCTGCTGTAAAATCAGTGCAATATTACAGAAAAAGGACATTATATTGACAGTCTGACATGGTAGTGGTGGGCACGTCCACGCCTGGACCGAACTCCATTTGAGATATGCGGCATGACCTTAAACAAACACTCGAGGCCATTGATGCTGTAAAGGGTGAACAACCAGACATTAGACTGATTTAAAAAGTGTTTTCCCCCTTAATTTAAATAAGTTAATCATTTATAGCTTTGTCTGATATTAAAATTTGTTTGACAATCTACACGGATTTTAAAAAGTGAAGAAAACTGAGAAACTGTTTTTAACAACCCTATAAAAACAGACAGTTGAACAATAAAGAGGCATCCCTTATAGATTTACAAACAAGAAAAAAGTATTACGTGTGGATACATTTTTACTATTATGTAGTTCTAAACTCTAATAGCGTTGTTGTTATGCTTTTGGCAGAGACTTAGAAAACATCTTAAATTGGTTTTTAAAAATATTTCATTGTTGGTGAACTGGCATTTGTATGTGAAGAATTTGGTTAAAATAATTTCATCAACAAAAACTCCAAATTGTTCATTCTATTCATCTTCCCAAAATATACCAAATTTAATCATCAACCCAAAAGCAGTCTATATCTGTAGATTTTGTTTGTAATTCATCAGTAGAAGAGTTTGAATTGTCAGATAAGCATTCTCTGTAGATATGGTGTCAGTGTCACACAGATCCCGATTCTCTGTCTTAAATCTAGATGGGTGAGGACCAAAGAAAAATATTATATAAATTCTTTCTATCAGCAATTCTCCCCAAAATATAGATCTCTTTTAACATGAAATGGCTTTACTGTTCCATAAAAGATCTTTGTGATGACTAGAATTATGTTAATGAAACATTTTCCAGGCGTCTGTTTAAAACCTCAGGATTTTCCCCTCTGGAGCGTCGCAGGATGATGACCTCACCACCTGATGACGTGTCGGTTTGTTTACAGCGCTGCAGCAGCTCCCTCAGACATGGCTGTGGACATTACATTACTGTTCAAAGCCAGCGTGAAGACGGTGAAAACCAGGAACAAGGCTATCGGAGTAAATGTGGACTCCGTCAAAGATGAGATTTTCAAGAAGAACCGACCGAAGAGCGGCTTCTCGCTGAGAGCCAAGGAAGTGGTGAGTGTTTACCACGCTAGGGTTAGCTTTAGCCTCTGGAGTGCATTCATTTTTAGCGAAAATAAAAAAAAAAACACGACCACGGCAATGAAACCTGGTCCTGGAGCTCCATACGGTTATTAAGTGTGCATAAAGATGCACAACATTTGCTAATCATTAAGTTAACAGAGGCGATATCAGCGGTTTCTATTATTTTGCCTCTGCTACGTTTCAGAACTATCCAAGCTATTTCAGGCGAACCCAAAATCATTTAAGTAGTACCATCATCTTGTGTGTAGAGTTAAGGTAAGGACCAAAACCGATTCAGCGTTTTAAAAACCTGAAGTCTTGAAAATTTGTGAGAAGTTGTGACTCAAAATGAGGATAAAAGCAGATGTTGCTCTGATACATTGAATGAATGAACAATGATTAAATGAACTGCTCTTTTTTTTAATAGCAAAGCTAAGTAAATGTAGCAGTCTTTTTTCAGTCAGAAGATCTAATTTGTATTTTCACAGCTACAGATATATTATTAGAAATAAAAAATACATTCAGCTTGCATTCTTTTTCTGAATAGCAGTGTTAGATAAATCCTGAAATTAGAATGTAACTTTTTTCAGTTTTTTTTTTTATAGAACCACAGCTTGTGTGGACTAAATATGTGCTGACATATCAAATAAGAAGATTTTTAGTCTACACGTTCTTGAAAAACTGTAGTTAGGCAACAAACATTTACCCGAGCTTGATGTAATTCAAACATGAGTTTGTCTGACCAACACTTAAACAACAAGCCACAACAATGTTGCTGACAGGCAGTAAATGATATTCTATGTATGTATATGTAATTCTCAAAACGACAACCTGCTAGAACTAAAATTTTGTTTTTACAGCATCTTGACTACATTTCCTGCAGCTGCAGACTCGATGACGATAAAATACCAACTTAAAAATATTAATCAAAGAGAAAGAAAAATGACTCAGTTCAAGTCACTTTTTTAAATGCACTTAAGCATAGGCCTGTCATGATAACAAATTTTGCTGAACGATTAATTGTCCCAAAAAATTATTGCGATAAACGATTATATTGTTTGGAGACCATTTTAAACTAATGTAATGACAATGACATAATAATGCAAGCACATCCTGCCAAAAATAAATACACTTTATTTTCAAAAGAACACTTAACATTGGAACTGGTTAAAACAACCAAATATAAAAATAAACTGGACTCTCAGTCTCTGTTAACAAAACAAATCCACTTGCATAAAATCACAAGTTAAAACCAAAG
>NW_006800001.1:1423168-1586434 GCF_000485575.1 Poecilia formosa
TGTTGTTGATGTATTTCAACATCTTTAAAGAAGTGCTACTTTTTACATTTCTAATTCTCCTTAATAATTTGTGTTGTATGTAAAATTATTGCCAGACAACAGTCTTAATTATATGGTCTTAATTTTATAGCATGTAGATTCTACTTGTCTACATGCTATAAAAATAAAGATAACTCTGAATATTTAGAGTTACAAATGAATGAATAAATTACTTTAAAAAAAATAACTCACCAGAATGAGATTGTGCTGAGGAAGATTAGCTTCATCCTGTGCCTTCCCCAGGTCTCTCTTTTTAAGGAAGCTCAGGTTGAATGTGTTGACCAAACTTTTACAGAGTCCTATGGCACGTGCTGTCCGTTCTTTGTCACTGTCTAGGCCATGGGAAACAGCAAGGTGGAGGTTGTGGCCAAAGCAGTTGAGCCATGGTCAGCCAAGATTTCCTATTGCAGCGACGATGTTAGCACCGTTGTCTGTTGTGATGCAGACCAGTTTGTCCTCATCCAGTCCCCAGTCTGCTTAAGTAGCTTTCAGGTTTTCACCCAATGTGTCAGCAGTATGGTTATCTGGGACATATCTGGTCTCTAAACATTTAGAGTGCAGGGTCCAGTCAGCACTTATATAGTGAATGGTCAAGCTCATATAAGGGGTCATATTTGAACTTGACCACATTATCCGACGTAGCAGAGTAAACTGAAATGTCTTATCTCCTCCTTTACGTCCTCTTTAATACTGTTGTACAGTTGTGGAATAGCCGTTTGTGATATGTATGTTTTTCTTGGGATTTCGTACTGTCTATCAAATGTTTGCAACATTTTTCGAAATGCTGGTTTTTCAACTATTTTAAATGGGAGCATTTCTTTAGCAATAAAGCGAACTACGCTGTCTGTGAGCGCGCACCACTTTGCGCCGTCCCTTTTGTACGCTGCCTGTCGACTAATTGCTTCAGTGATGGTAGATTGTTGCGAACTTGAAGATGGAGACGGGTCACCGATTTTACTTTTTATCCCCAGCTGTAAAAAAAATTGTTGGATGGTTGTGCTTTAGGTGCTTGTACAAGTTGGTTGTATTTCTGCTCTTAGTTGCTACTGTTTTATGACAAATGCGACATACCGGCTCGCAAAGGTTCAGCGGTTCGCCTCGGTCATTTGGTTTGAATCCAAAATANCAGCCCTCACCACTTACACCTTCTTCACTTACTTTTGGCCCTTTTAATTCCAGTAGTTCTTGCACCAGCTGATGTTTGACGTCATCCAATAACCCCGTCTCCTCCATTCTGCCACGGTACCTTGGATGGTGGCTTTTGTCAGGAGGGCATGGATGGCAGGTCAGCTGTATTTTTCAGTCAGTATCTTGAATATGTTTTTTTTTTTAATACTGGCAGTCAGTGTGCTTTCTTCAGGGCTTGGAGAGAGGAGTTCGCCTTTAATCAGTTCCAGCATAGGCTTAACAGAGGACACTGTGATGTATGTTTCTCCTGAAAGGACATCTGTAAAGTCAGCCAGTGGTTTTATTGTTGCGTTGATGGATTCCAACACCAAAACATCCTGCCAGGTTGGATTGTGATGGCTGTGCTTTCTGTCTTGAACCAGGACTCGTCTTATGGCTGGGAGTTGCTCCAACACCCTCTCAACCATCTTCTGTTTAGTACCCCATCATGTGACAACATCCTGTGGGATATTGAAAATGTTTTTATTATATAATGTTACTCTGTTAGGGCCAAACTTCAGCATTGACAGGTAACAATACTCCCCTTGTGACAACAAGTAGATATAACACCAAAATGACTCTATATTGTTCCAATATAATAATATATAGAACTATATTAGAACAATACTATTTGTTGTTGATGTATTTCAACATCTTTAAAGAAGTGATACTTTTTACATTTCAAATTCTCCTTAATAATTTGTGTTGTATGTAAAATTATTGCCAGACAACAGTCTTAATTATATGGTCTTAATTTTATAGCATGTAGATTCTACTTGTCTACATGCTATAAAAATAAAGATAACTCTGAATATTTAGAGTTACAAATGAATGAATAAATTACTTTAAAAAAAATAACTCACCAGAATGAGATTGTGCTGAGGAAGATTAGCTTCATCCTGTGCCTTCCCCAGGTCTCTCTTTTTAAGGAAGCTCAGGTTGAATGTGTTGACCAAACTTTTACAGAGTCCTATGGCACGTGCTGTCCGTTCTTTGTCACTGTCTAGGCCATGGGAAACAGCAAGGTGGAGGTTGTGGCCAAAGCAGTTGAGCCATGGTCAGCCAAGATTTCCTATTGCAGCGACGATGTTAGCACCGTTGTCTGTTGTGATGCAGACCAGTTTGTCCTCATCCAGTCCCCAGTCTGCTTAAGTAGCTTTCAGGTTTTCACCCAATGTGTCAGCAGTATGGTTATCTGGGACATATCTGGTCTCTAAACATTTAGAGTGCAGGGTCCAGTCAGCACTTATATAGTGAATGGTCAAGCTCATATAAGGGGTCATATTTGAACTTGACCACATTATCCGACGTAGCAGAGTAAACTGAAATGTCTTATCTCCTCCTTTACGTCCTCTTTAATACTGTTGTACAGTTGTGGAATAGCCGTTTGTGATATGTATGTTTTTCCGGGGATTTCGTACTGTCTATCAAATGTTTGCAACATTTTTCGAAATGCTGGTTTTTCAACTATTTTAAATGGGAGCATTTCTTTAGCAATAAAGCGAACTACGCTGTCTGTGAGCGCGCACCACTTTGCGCCGTCCCTTTTGTACGCTGCCTGTCGACTAATTGCTTCAGTGATGGTAGATTGTTGCGAACTTGAAGATGGAGACGGGTCACCGATTTTACTTTTTATCCCCAGCTGTAAAAAAAATTGTTGGATGGTTGTGCTTTAGGTGCTTGTACAAGTTGGTTGTATTTCTGCTCTTAGTTGCTACTGTTTTATGACAAATGCGACATACCGGCTCGCAAAGGTTCAGCGGTTCGCCTCGGTCATTTGGTTTGAATCCAAAATATTCCCACGCTGCTGCAGTTGCATTCGGCTTTGAAATCAGTTCCATTTCGAGCTTTTCCCCAATATAAGATAGTGTTTCTTTACCTTGCTAACTCCTCACAGAGTGCTAAAGCTGCAGAAGTACAAAATGATGCGCGCTACGTCGCTAACTACCTGATGCAGTAGTTCTCTCCTCCCCTCTCCTCATTTTTTGCCCTCATTTTTTTCCCATCCCAAAAAAATGAGGAAGGGAAGGGTCAGTGGAGAGCACCGGAGTTGAGCTTTCTCATCCAGTGTCATGGAAAAATGCAGGGAGAAACGATAATGCCGATAATTTAAATGGGCTCGATAGCTTTTTTTTTTTTTATCGTCCGATTAATCAATTTATCGTTTATCGCGACAGGCCTACTTAAGCATAGACATGGGAGAAATGGCTGCTAAATTCAGGAATAGTTTTCAAGTAAACATGCTTATTGCAAAGCTTGTGCTCATTTTTATTAATCTTGCTCTCTTTAGATATTAATTAGTTGGGCTATCTTCTCTGGAAGCCAGTCGGAGTTCAGCTGTTTTCCAGACATCCCACTCGTATCTTCCCATAAGGGATTTTAATTAAAATAAGTGCCAAATTAATAAAAGTGATGGTTGCACTCCTTTAGATTGACGCCATTTTTAACAACCAGAAATGTTTCCGCACACCCAAACTGATCCTCATTGTAAACAAAGTGCATGGCCCTTCTTTCAGCTGGCTTACACATCACCAAATTAAAATCTAAATTTGGTCTTAGTCCACATCACCAAGTGGAGGATTGTTGCAATACTCTGTGCTCCGTAGGCAAAACTCCTTCTACTCCAAAACATCCTGTTGCATCTCACTAAAAAGGCCTTCAAGGCGCAGGATTGCTATTTAAAATCTTAAACTTGAAAGTATATTTTTTTAAAACCTGTGTTTGCCAGTGACCGGCCCATGTCTGATGCAGGAGCTGCAAAGTCGAAACAGACTTTACAGCTGTGAGAGCATGAGAGAAGAAATGGCACATGGCAGCAATAACTGTAGGTATGAGTTAGTCTTTGTGCGAGGATTTATTCTCTATTTTTTTATTTTTTTATTTTCTTAATTTATGTGCACTACTGAGCAAAAACAAGCCTCTTAAGTAGAGTGTGACCACAGCTGATTACGGAACACGCCACCATGTTTTGAGCTGCTCCAGAAAACTGGGAATTTGATTAGTTCGGAAAAATGAAGTAGACAGTCTTCATCATCTGCAGTTGGCAGTAAGGGCAGCTCATTGGCAGCTAAGGGCTCTTTGCTCTTCTGCCGCTGAGAGACCTTGTCCTCAAACGTACATATCACGAACGTGGACATCTTCAAAGCCATCCCGAAGGAGCATCTCACGTCTCCCCTGAGAGGCAGAGGCCATCCGGTCGTTCCCAGCGGCTCCGGCCTTCGCTTTTGAGGGAGACGCGAGGCCAACTGCCGCAGCTCTGCGCAGCCAGGTTCTTGTTACGTTCCGTTATATTGATATTGGAAGTGGAGTTTTAATAAAAGCGCTGCTGCTGCTGCTGCTGCTGCTGCTGCTGCTTCCAAAGAAACCTGAACCTATCCTGTGGTGCCTGGCTATTGCAGCCCCCCCAACAACCCCTTATCCTGCTGTCTGCTCCTCGGTGTATATATCATCTCAGATCATCTCAGTGGAAGGTTTTTTTTTGTTTTTTGTTTTTTTGTTTTTTTTTGTGGAAAATGAAAGTCTGGAATGTCTTGACTGCTTCAAGTTATGTCGTGGTTTTCAGCCACCTTAGCCCAGTTCTCCTGTCCGTTCTTCTCTACGCAGCCTGACATGTGCAGCTTTTTTTTTTCTTGCCCGACTCGCCTCTTCCCATGCATGATTCCATAAACATGCTGCAATAACATTTTCTTTCGGCTCTCAAACAATTTTTGAGGAAAACCGATCCTCCCAAGAGCCAGTGATTAAAGGTGGAAGATCAAAACAGAGAAAATATTAAATTAGGTCCCCAGTAACAATGTTGACGGCCGGCACCTAATGCACAACAGATGTGGGTGCCCTTCAAGACATGCATAACTCTCCCACTGACTCTCCGTCCCGACTTCCCATTGGAGGCTCACAGAAATAGAAAGAAAACATCAAAGTTGACAAATACACAGTGGTCTTATGAGACTCCCTTCTTTTCTTTTTTTTTTCCTCCCTCCACTCAAAATTCAGCAGAGCAAGAAAGGAAATGTTGCTCCATTCAAAGTGATTTTTTAAAAAACCCCTGTTTTGATTGGCTAATAGGAGAGCTAGTGTTAGTGTGATGAGGTTTGGTCGGGGGGAATCTTTTTTACCTCGCAGGGGCCGCTGTGGAACGCTGTGATCTCCGTTTCACCGCTCACCTCGTCACTCCCCACAGCATGTTGCCCTTCTCAACTTTAAATGGACGAGGTCACTCTGAAATTGTTAAATTGGGTGTAGAAAACAGCGCGGGGCTCCCCGCTGTGCCGTCAGAATTGCCATTCCAGAATCTGCTCCTTCTCGCTGTGTTTTCCTTTGAAAGGCTGAAAAGCGAGGCGGGCAGCCAGCTCTTTAAAGCGCGCTGCGATATTATCCTCTATCCCTCTATACTAAAACAGCACACTTATACTTTCAAAACATTTTCGTTCATCTAGTTTTCTTAACATTTTTTTTTTTTGGTTTTTGAGGATGATTTAGTTTCAGATTAAATATGATGAAATTATGCTTGACTCGCTAAACAACATCTGATCGCCGTGAATCTCTGAGAATGTTAAAATTGGAATATTTTGACGTTGATTCACACTTAGTTGTTTTAAGAGTATGGAGACGTCAGCAAATAGTGGTTTTTGTTGTGTTTCTTTGTGTGTTTCAATTAAAATTAGGAACATTTTAATTTAACATTTTTCTTTGAAGTTACTTGTACGGAAAGTTTTAAATTAATATTTAATTAATAATGACACCCTGAACAATTGCCATTAAGCAAATGACAAGTAAGCATTTTTATTTTATTTTTTTAATTCTGTGTGTTTAGTTTCAGGACTTTTATTTATTTGGGGGTTTAACTATATTATGACGTGGAGGCCTATTTCTTTTAGTCACTTCAAAACGAGAAAGACAAGAGAACATGCCACTGAAGTGAGGCAAAATAGGTGGTGAACTTCGTAATCAAAGGACGCGGACACACATTGTTGGTCATGGTAATGAGGGTCAAATGATGCCCAAGCTTCCTGTTTGAGGACCACAATGAGCTGATGAACCTTGTCTTTACCTGGACTCCAGATGAATGTGGATGGTTGAGAGGTTAAGCTACAAAGTTAGCTTGCCAGGATTTTCCTGGTAAATATTGTAATTATTAGTTGGCTTAATCTCACATTTTTCTATAAAATCAGCATGAATTGAAGTTTGAGGCTTGTACTTTTAGATCCAACTAGTATTTTCTTTCTTTTTTTTTTTTTTACAAGAATATTTAATGGTCTACAGACGTACATTGTTTCAACATGTCAAGATTGGAAAATGTGGGTTTCAGTTTCAAAATATGTATAAAAAAAAAAGACGTCTCTTTAGAGATTTTTTGTTGTTATTAATCATTTTGTTATCCTCATTCGTCTTCTGACATGAGAGTTTCCTGTATACTTCACCATGAAATTACCAAATTTCATTCACTTTAAAACTAAAACGCGCACATACTCAATTTCTTCATCGGGTCATGCTTACAAAAAGTGCTACGTAGCTTTTTTTGTTCTTCAAATGTTGTGTTTAAATATCCTGCATGAAACTATAGCACTTCATGTTTATTTAACTGTCAGAACATTGTTTTATGTTTTCATTCGTATTTATTCAGTCATCCGAAGCTAACATAGTTTTCACCAGACTCAACGGAGAAGTTGTTTGCTGCCTTCACGTTTCTGTTCATACAAGCTACATTTATACCTAAACAATTTTTTTTTTAAATCTGTAGTTGTGCATACAAAATCTCAAAGGAAATATAACGTGACTCTTGTGTCTGATTACCTCAGTTACACTTAGGTACGGAAAAAAACTGTGTTCTTTAGCCTTTCTGAACACTTGATGTCTTGCTTCAATTGTTGAGCCGATTATCATCATGCAGCACTTGATGTTTAATGGTGGGGAAAAACTGTTCAAGAAATAGATCCAGTGATATTTTTTACGTTAGGCTTTTTCCATGTTACCACCATGGCTACAAATATGCAGACTAAATAGTCATGATTAAAGCATTTTTATCCTTATCTTTCTTATGTTTTAGTGTGAATCTGGACTGAAACAAGCGTAACCTAAATGCACACTGGTACCACATAAATTAATGACTGTACAGGATTCAATACGTGTGTGTGCATGATTTATTTTGATTAGTTTTGTTTATTGTAGTTCTGGTTGGGAAATTCACGTATCACATGGTGACACTGACGTATACATTGAAAAATTTCTGTTCCTGAAAATGTTTTTGTTAGTATTGTTTGTTTGGCGTATAAAATCCTAAAGTTCTTGTCATGTTGGCTCTAAAACAGGACTTGGGGGAAATAATGTGTTGCATAAACTGACTTGTTGCTGTTATTCATTTATAGAGCACTATGGCACTGCTGCAGTCTCTTTATCGTAGAGTCTTCGCAACATACTTTGATAGTAAAAAGAAAGTACACCCTCTGTACCGTTCATAATAAACACAGTTTATATATTTAAAATGAAGTTCCATTACATGAGCCAAATATTCAGGTTTTTTTTTTTTTTTACTAGTAAGATTGTTATAATATTGCTATTTAAAATAGGGATGCAACATATGCTGAAGTTTTTTTTAATTATTATTATTATTATTAAATATTATCACAGCTTCCTGATTTTGTTGTCCTTCACTCAGTGTTACGCTACCAAGAACAGAATGACGAAAAGACAAAAACTACATAACAAGTTGATGGATGTTTATTTTACAACTTGCTTTCATCTCCCAGCGCTGCAGTTTTTGAAACGGCCAAATGTTTTAGCCAAAGTAGAATTCAACCCGTGATTTATTTATTCTTGTTGCCGGAAGAGCCTGATTGGTATGAAACAAGTTACTGATTTTAATCAAGAGTGCCATCCGTGATCTGTTGTTCACAGCATGTGTGTTTATGTATTGGTTGTTGAATATCTACATCAGAAACAGGTGTGAGAGACAAACCAATCGGTGGTTGTCCCAACCCAAAACTGAGACGACCTTAACCACAGTGATTGGCCCTTTAACGCTGAAACTGTCTGGACTTTATCAGAAACCACAATTATTTAGATCTGACCTTAAGTGGATCCCAGATTTCACCATCATTTGTTAAAAACAAAATAGCTGAAAGTTTGTACAACTTTTTTTTTTTTTTATGAAAGCAAACTTATCAATTAAACACTCCTCAGTATTATCACATTATTACAATGAAATTGTGTATTTCCAAAAGACCAATTTCACCACTTATAAATACTCCGAAAGCTGTAATTCTTATAGATTGTGTTTGTATATTCAATTGACTGAAGCCTTCTAACTGGGTACACTCGAGGAAAGCAAACTGAGCCCCATTAGTGAGTCAGACATAAACATGATAATAAAGTCAACATGTGGCCCAGTCCTAAGCACTTCTCTCTGCGAAAGCCCGCGTATTTAAACCCGACATCGCATGGCGTCAGGACGGATAGCCCACGGTCAGGACATGCAGTCAGGGTCTTAAACCAAAGCAGTGCGGTCATCGCCAGATTCTGTCAGTTACCTGCCTTAAACAACAACAAAGAGCCATCCAAGCTCTTTGGAAATCTGTTTGCTAAGCCTTTTCCCTTTTCTTCCTCATAATAATCCCTCCTGATGGTTTGTTTGGGCTCAGTCAGGGCTGGAGGGGAGCAGCGGGGAAGGAGAAAGTGAGGAGTTAAAGTGGGGGTCTTTGATGATGACGAGATTAGATATAGCCCGGCAGACTGTCTCCTTCTGCCTCCGCTGCAAGCCCTGCCTCACACCCACCTCTGTTGGCTGCATGCAAACTCACACACACACACACACACACACACACACACACACACACAAGGTTACACGCGCTTAGTTGCACACATATATGGCGAGCTGCAATGCACGAGGCCACCCCTTTCCTCATTGTTGAGGAATTACTTGCTCTTTAAGGTCTTAAGTTACAAGAGCAATTGATCCCTCTGACCCCCTGCAAACCCTTGAGGTTGTGCTGGGAATCTGAGCTCCAATGTATACACACAGGAGGCTGCTCAGCCCCCAGAGCAGCAGGCTTCGCACTCCCCTGCCTTCCACACAACGCACACAAAAACTCATCCACACGCTCTGTTCTCTCTTGTTTGCGTTCTGATTCTTCAAGCTCCAACGCTGAGGATTTACCACCCCCTGCTGGTCTAAAAGCTGCTCTACAGCGCTTTGCCTTTACATCAAGAACTAAGTGCCAAGTTATAGAATAGAATAGAATAGAATTTATTGATCCCCAAGGGAAAATTGCTTATTTGTTGAAAGCTACTCCATCTTAGGTAATAAATACAAAGTTTGTAAAAAAAAAAAAAAAAATAGGTATATATATATATATATATATATATATATATATATATATATATATATGTGTGTGTGTGTACTTAAGAGTGATAAGTTCAAAATGACTAGATATAAATGAATAAATAAATAACAAGCAATCACATCCAATATATTAATCAATAAAAAACCTATAAATGAGCACAGAAATTTTTTTAATCAATTAGCACATACTTGGGCATTGTAAAGCCTGATGGCAACAGGCAGAAATGACTTTTTGTGGTGCGCTTTGGCAAAATGAGTCTCTGGCTGAAGGTGCTCCTGTATCCGGCCAGCGCGTCATGGCCGGACCGGTCATGGACGAGGCCATTACCTGCTGACAGAAAGCATAGTTTATGGTTAAAGGTAAACTTCTCATATCACCATGAGTTTGTATCTTACACCTAGCAGAAGGCCAAATCTGTATTTAAATTCAAATATGCGCTTTAATTGCCACATTTTGTTAAAAATGTTAGCATTTAAGCTTTTTCTGCTAAAACGAACAGAAATAAGCTGAGGATGACCTTGTGCTCTTCGTGTTTTCTCATTACTGCTTAAGATTGATCATTTCATGCCATGTTGCAGATGTCGTTGTCGTGTCCAAACGCATTCACCGACTCCCCAAAGCCAACGATAATCATAGAAACTGTTGCTATGTCTCAGTAAAAGCCAACAAAAACAAGGTTTTCACATTGTTTACAGTGTTTCAGTTTTTGGGTCTTCATTAAATCCAAAATGAGCGTTTTCTCTCTTTGCGATTGACTTAAAATACTACCAGCAACATCAATGGATGCCACATGTTTGTGTTCATTACAGATTTCCTGTTATTCAACAGAGGCTCGACTATATTATATTTGGGTAGATCTCCCTTTGAAATTTGCAAAGAAGTCACGACTTTTGACAAAATGGTTATGGCAGACCTCCTTGCCATAACTATAATCTTTAGATTCCTCCACAGATTCTCCATCAGATTCATGTTGGGATTCTGCTTGGCCTCTCCAAAACATTAATGTTGCTTCCTGTCTGAAGAAATACATTGGTAAAATTAAAACACTAACTCTACATCTGTGCATATATGACCCTGTTTATCTAACGTTTACTTGGTGAATTGGGAAACATTGACATTTTTGAGCTCATGAGCTTGAAATGTATTGAAACACTTTACCAACTCTTGTACCATTGTCCCACTCTACGTAGAAACTCCTTACACAAAAGTGACCTTAGAAGACAATAAAGCAGAAAGTCGTCTGTGTAGTGCTGTCAGCCTCTTTGGTTAAACGAGTCCCCACTCTCTCATGTGCTGGGCAAGGCTACAAACCTGACAATCTGAGCCATAGGAAGTGCTCTGTTCTCCTTGAACCCCTTCTGAGCTCTGTCACACTGAGCTACAATTAGCTCCTGACCTCAAATAATGCTATTATTACAAGGATAGGTTCACCTCAGCTGCCCCTGCCTGTGTTAACATGCCGCCACCCCCAACACCCCCCGGCGCAGAGCCTTACATCACTGTTATCTTTCTAAGCAGACAAATTCGTTAACCCTGCTTGTCTCCTTCTCTCCGGATTGGGAATAGCGTTTTCTTTACCGGGACGTCAGCTTTAATAAATCCGCTCAGAGTCGGCGTGTCGCGAGGAATGTTCAGAGCCGCCATTAAACGCGGGTGCCAGGTTACTCCTAGCAGCCAAGGCAATTTCATAATTGAGGTTGTTAGAGTGAGAAGTCCGAAGGCTGAAGACAGCGTCGTCGCGCTGTCCAAACACCACCACCCCCTCCGCCGCTTCTGTGGCCGCTGTCACAGTCAAACTCATTGTGTCATTTTTCAATCCCGGGCTTGTCTGAGCTCCGTCGTATTCTGGACCCAACAGAGCCCACTGTGTGTGCATCCACACCCACTCTCACCCTGGCAGCGGAGCCCTGCGGACGGGGGGAAGCAATTTGGTCTGTTTTAATATTTGACCAAATTGCAACAGCAAACATTGGAGCGCACCAAGTTTCCTCTGGTTTTGCCTGTGCACACACACATACACACACATACACACACACACAAACCCAGACATTTCGCCTATGATAAATGGATCATAATTTTAATGCTTATTAGAGATCGCTCTGTCAGTGCTATGTGCGCAGAGGCTCATGTTTTTATTTATGAGAGCTGTTAATTGAGGAAATTGCTGGTTTGAGGGTTTTTTTTATGTACGTAAATTGATGAGTTGCTGCGAGTAAATATTGAGAAGTCAAACAGACGTCAGATCCACTGAATTAGTCCATCTGTCAGATCCAGTATATATATACCGAACGATACTTTACTCTGGCTCTGTCTGAATGTAACGGAGAAATTTAGTTTCCTTTTTGGATGAATGAAGCTCCTTCTGGAACAAATTTGTACACAGGTCAAAGAGTCTTATTGGCACAGTGGATCCAGGTCTGTTAATGCGTCTTTTCACTTTGTCTTGGCAGATAACGAACATCACGAAGCTCAAAGACTTTCTGCTACAGCACCGAAAAGACTACGTGAGCGCCGGAAGGTAAGCTTCTTCAAGACAATTAGAGTAACTCGAAGCAGACCAGATGAAAAATATCATGTTCAATTAAAACCAGATGTTTACAGACACAGCACAAAATAGCTCTTTAAATGTCAGGATAATAAAAGAGAGAATTCTTTTTACTTTGAAGTTCAAATTCAAAAATACTTTATTAGTCCTAAAGGGAAATTAAATGTTGTTGTAACTCGTTAATATAAAAAAAAAGGGGGTGGGGGGAATTAAACTTTTACTTAATATTTAATAGAATTCCCTTTTAAACTGTGTTTTGTGTCTTTTTCCACAAGTTCTTGCTGTAGTTTGTTGGAATATGACAGAACCGCTGTAACCGAGTCAGACTTGTTTGCTCGAACACACCTTTTCATCTCAGCCCACAAATTTTCTTGAATGATGGCTGCTACAAGACACTGACTTTGCTGTCCTTTACCTCGGTTGTCGCTAGGGCTGTAGTGATACAATAATCTCACAATACAATACGATACATGATATTCTGCTCACGATACGATATATATTGCGATATTCCGCAAACAATACAATTCAGTACACTTTTGTGATTTTCTGAAAGATTTTAGAGGGACAGAGTGATTTTGGTGACATTTTGTGACTGCTATAGAGTTGGATTGAATTAATTTAACTGAAAATTGATTAAAAGCACCAACTACACAATACCTGGCTCTGGTTGGACATGGACTCAGACTTAAAGTCGACAGCTGGACAAAATGAATCAAAGAAGTGGTGAGAAAACATGCTTTGTTTTCATTGAAACAGTACAAACTGTAGCTTACGTGCATTTGTAAAGTAAATAAAGTGCACCAACTACCCTGCTCTGAATAGTTTGATACCTTTTTAATCTTGACACTTAACATCTGAAGGAATCACTCTAAGCCTGATGACCTAATCACTCTCCTGGCGAAGCAAGCACTGAGTGAGCAAGGTGACAGTTGGATGTTAAGATACTTGCGGATGAATATCGATTTTTTTTTTCCTAGAAAATAAAATATCGATATATATATCGCAAAATCAATATTGTTACACAGCCCTAGTTGTCGCTAAGTCTAAGTTTTTACTCCCCTTTTGGTGTCTTCAGATCACTATTTCCACACAAGTTTCTTTATGATGCCATCTGTTTTGTGAAGCGCACCAGTCCCTCCTGCAGCAAAACCTCCTCATAACATGATGCTGCAACTCTAGCGCTTTGCAGTTGGCTTGCGTTTGTCACTTTTTACTCCAAATGTGACGGACAAACCCTTTAATTAATCACACTCTCCTCTCAGGATTCTGGGATAAAATAGAAATAATTTTGGTAATCCTTTCTGATTTTTGAAGAGAAAACAAAGGTATGTTTATGTAAATAAATGCCTTCTGTGTGTGTGTGCGTGTGTGTGTGTGTGTGTGTGTGTGTGTGCGCGTGCGTGCGTGCGTGCGCTGATGGCAGTGAGTGCTGGCGAAAGGTCAGCAGCATGTAGGGTGGTCTGCTGTGGCAGGCTCCAGTCTAATTGTCTGGAATAATTGAGCTTCAACCAAGTGTAGAACAAATCACGCCCAGGGACTAATCCGGTCTTTTCTTTGCTCAAAAGCTTTCTGGGGGTTTTTATGCTGCCGTTGTGTCTGTGGGCGTGGAGATTAGCCCTAATTTAAGAGATTGGTTGACAAATTCTCAGCCAAAAAACATTGACAGAAACATGAAGAGCGATAAGTGGCTTCAGTGCAGGATCATTCAGTAGTTGTTTGTTTCTTTAATGTCCAGCCACTGTTACTTGATTTAAATTTATGTTTTTCTCTAAAAGAATGATGGTCAAATGAAGGCAGGTTTTGACCATTACCATTGTCAGTAGGCAATTTGAGAAAAAAACTAAGGTGAGGTAGGTTAGGTAGTTTTATATATATTGCACATTGTCAGTAAAGAGGCAGTTCAAAGTGCTTTACATAAATTAGAAGGAAATGCAACAAAACAACAAACCAAAGGAAAGAGCAAAAGAAGAAGAAAAAAAAGAAATCAAAAAGCATAACCCCATGTTTAAGAATAAATAATCCGTGATTTATAAACTGAAATGAAAGAACATCCTTAATGTCTTATTACAATAAAACATCAACATTTTTTTCAGTCTTTTACCTTCTCGGGTATTTTTCTGTTGTAAATATTAACCTTGCTTTCTGGCGTCCATTAAGGCAGCAGGCGGTGGCGATGTGAGGTTTAAAAAGCTCAGGTCCATCAGAAGGTGACGTTAATCAAATAAAACAGCTGTCTCCTTATATTTGAACTTTTGAGCACTTTCGGTTTATCAAAAGTATATCTGTATGTTTATCTTGTAAGCTTTAATATGTTCATGGACTAATTTAAATGCTTAATTTGCCCTTTTGGGGTTGATATGAATTTATCGTGGGGTAATATGACTGTGATGCTGGAGGCACAGTGACTGGGTGGAGTAGTTTTGTTTTCCTGTGGGACAGTTTGTCGCTGAAATGATTGAACTGCTTGACTGAACGTGCTTTGTTTTCCATTTCAGTCTCATCTCTACAGACCTCAGCCGTATGACCGACAGCGAGCGAGACCAGATTGACCAGGATGCTCAGACCTTCATGAGGACCTGCTCTGAAGCCATCAAGCAGCTACGCAGCGAAGGTCTCTGTTGGAGTCGCTTCATCTACATCACTGCTGTCCGTCTCTCATAAAGTCATGTGGCAAAAAAAAAAAAAACAGGACACTTTGCAACATATGTGGGCGTATTTGCTAAGATTTTTTGTTATGTTTGTTTTTCACATGTTCTGTTGCATGCAGGGATCTTTTGCTGGAAAAGTTCCTGCGTATTTCTGTCTGTGAGTAAATGTTGAACTGCTTTCATCCACAGTGGAGAAGCAGGCGACATCAGCTCAGATTAAGGAACACAGGGTAGCAGTGCTGGACCTCGTTGACGTGTATCTGAGAGGTAATTTTCTGCTTCGTTGTTTCGTGGCCTATCTGAATGCGCCGAACCCAGACCCGAGCACGCACACACACGCGCATTTACGACATGTTTGCGTTTGGATTTCAAGGGGTATGCAAGCTGTACTCTGAGCAGAGGGCCATTAGAGTCAAACGAATGGTGGACAAGAAGAGACTGTGAGTATCTGCACGCTTCATTCAAACATCGATTGAATCTGCGTGGGCCTTGCGGTTGTTCTCGGTGCATTCGAGTAAACGCAGGCAATGTGTACTGGTTTCAGATCGAGACTGGCACCAGAACATCCCGGTAAAGTGAAGAAAACCGCGGCGGAGGAGCCTGCAGAGGAGAAAGTTGTGAAGGAGGAAAGTCCTGGTAAGACCGAGAGCAGAGTGAAAACAAAAGGCCCACCTAAAGCAGAGAGGTCTTCTCAGACGACAAAAAAAAAAAAAAGCTACAGTAACAACACGGAACACATGTGGTGAGAAAGTAACACTTCACACTGTGATTGGAAACAATGACTTTACAAACACTTTTCAACAAATTAGGCAACCATGAAGGGGTAATTTATTTAAGTATTTAACTTGAGTGTTGTTGGTTTGGTGTCAACACTGCTGCATATTGTGGAAAATTTTCTGAAGAAATGAATTTGGGGTCTTTATTCGTTGCAAAACATTTGTATCGGCATTAATAGAAATTAAACACCGGAACTAAGTCATTGTACATAATAAATCTGTTTTGTTGATTTTCTAATCGACTTTTATTTCAAGGCTAACACAACTTTAGATTTCTAATTTAGATTTGCCACAAAAATGGGAGCTTGAAATGCATATTTTTGAATTTATCCAACATGTTATAATTTCTAAAACTGAAACTGTAGTTGCCTTTGAAATCCGGTTTAACAAAGTAGTAACTTTTTAACCGATCCTTTTCGTCCTTGTCGTAGAAAAGAACATGTCAGAAGTTCAGGACAGCGCCCTCAACCTGTGGGAGGAAGGCCGGGTGGAGGACGAGCTTTCCCCGGAGGAGATCCAGATGGTGGGCAGCATTAAGGCTAAAAAGACTGACTAAGCAATATGAATCAGCTCTCTGATTTAAAAAAATATATATATATAGTTAATTGCTAAAACTTAAACTATTAGAATTTTAGAGAAACGTTGAGGCTTATTTTTTATTGTGAAAATGGTCAGTTTGAGAGTTTTTACACCAGATAATGTGTCACATTTCAATTTCATTCATCCTGAATTGACGTGAAACATCTTGTTCATCTGTCTGGGACCAGTTGGGAGGATTTAAACGTGTTGTTGTTGTTGTTTTTACTCCAGTTTGAGCAGGAGAACCAGAAACTGGTCAGTGAAATGAACAACCTGGTGGATGAAGTGAGGTGAGTTTGTTCTGGTGAACACAACTGTGACCCGTCCAAAGGAGGACGGTGAGGCTTTGAGTTGTTGTTCAAACCTCAGTTCAGGTGATCTGTACAGAAAAGAAGCTGCTTAATCCTGAAGTTAAAAAAAAAGGCATTCAAGACGAGATAATGTTTGATTTATACGGTATGTTCCCATCATCATTTCTAATGTCTTACGTTTTGAACCTACCAGGCAAATTGAAGGGAAAGTGGTGGAGATTTCACGTCTTCAGGAGATCTTTGCTGAAAAAGTGCTCCAACAAGTAAGACGGCGACCTCCTCCTGACTCCTCCGTTTCTGTCGCCTTAAATTCTGCGTTTATGATTTGTGCGTAAACGTGCTGCCCGTTTTGACTTTGTGAAACAGGAAACTGACATAGACAACATTCACCAGCTGGTCGTGGGAGCGACGGAGAACGTCAAAGAAGGCAATGAGGATATTCGAGAGGTAGGTCAAAGTTTTCCACTTTACGTTGATTTCATGTGTTTGGAAGAAAACATCTAGTGGAACTTTTTGTTTGTTTGTTTGTTTTCCAAGGCCATCAAAAACAATGCCGGCTTCCGAGTGTGGATCCTCTTCTTCCTCGTCATGTGCTCCTTCTCGCTCTTATTTCTGGACTGGTACGACGGTTAGCAGCGCTCCTTCAAAGGACTGCACTGGACTGGTTAAAGTCTTAGAAAGCGGCGATGACAACATTTGGACTGAAGGGACGGCTCGCCGTGCCGCAGCTGGTGTTCCCCGTGAAGATCGTCTTCGAGTGGAAACGGTGGCGTGTTTGTCCCTGATGCGGATCTGTGAATCTGGGCTCTGATGGGATGAGTGGACAGAACTCCAGCTTAAAATGGGATCCAGTGGATTGATTATCAGTCGTATTCTACCACTAAAAGTGATAAATGTTTGACTGCAGCTGGTGTTTTTTCTGAACTCCTGTCACATAATGGGAAATTTCCTTTAAATTAAAAAAATAATCGACTCAAATGCCACCTCTACTTTTTTTTTTTTTTTTGTGAAAATTAACACCTTCAGTTGCATTTTGATTATTTTTTTGCAACAGTTTTTTTAAGGTAGTGAGTTTAGTAACTTAGGCTGGAATTTCAGGAGGATGAAGATCTGCAGAAAGCCACCGTGTGTCGCTGTTTCCTACGCTAACAAGAATTACCTGCTGAGAGTTGCTGCATGCTAATTTTGCTAATCTACAAGCATTTATGAGTTAAGTTCAGGTCCAGACGTCTGTTGACCTGATACAACCGTCCCAAAAACAGTTTTATTATTGTCTGTTTGTGATCGTTGTCTTGCTGCAAAGCCGTCAGACCCAAACTCTCACCTTCAAACGGAAAGGAAAGAGTTGAGGATGTTAAAAATAACCCAGAAATCACCAGGATTTCTGTTTGTATTAAACTGGAAAATGCTGGATCGCCAGAGCATCAGGCTGGACGTTTCACTGTCAGTGCTGGCGGCTATAATACAAATCGAAATAACATTTTTCCTACTGCAAATTAGTAAAACGTGTACCTGTCAAACCCACAATGCCCAGCCAGCTGCACAAAGTCATTGACTTTGCAACACTCTCTCCCCCCTACGCAAGCTCTACTAGCATTACTGCATGGCTGTGGCTGAGCCAGGAAGCGGGGATTAGCTCCAAAACTCTTCAACTTCACCTTGAATCGACACCAAAAAGCATTAGTCTTTGGTGGTTTTCATGGTTGCAAACACCAGTAAAGACCACCGGTGTATATTTAATTTCACCCCTCTGTGGATCCACAAGTAAGAGAGACCAGTTCAAACACGTCAGTTAAGCTTAAAATGTTTTCTGTAAACTCCCAAATGTTTCACCAGAGTACTTTAAGTCGTTTTAATCTTTAAACATCCAGGCATCAGTTTGAAATGAAAGCACTTTATTTCGGTTGTTCATTTAACATTTTCATGTGGCAAATGCACTTTAATGGTAGTCATCACATTGCTTGGAAAAAAGGGGGAAAAAAACGGTTCATGTATCCGGGACGGTTCGAGTTAAATGGCAAAGAGGAGAAAGGAAAAGCAGCAGGTTCAGATTGTTCCACTACATCAGGCTAAAACTAGTTTCTGATGGCTGCGAACCGCCGACTGAGGTGACATTAATCAAAGCAAAGCGCTGCACAATACAGTGTTCTTCACTTGCAAAAAAAAAATAATAATAATAACATTCAGTACAACAGCATTTAAAGTTGTGCTATCAAAAGCAAGTATTTAAGGTACACAGTAAGCCAGCAAAGAAAAGCGTCTGCTGTCCATGTAAAGTGGGAACAATCATTAAGAAGTCCATATAAGAGGACTCAAAACAACACCGTTTAAAATATTTCTTTTGCTGGTACATTTCTGTTAGGTCAAGGCTTAACGATTCACAATATCATGACATTAAAATGTTTCTGCACAGATAAAATCAATGATTTGGGTGGGGGGTAAAGAGGGGGAGGGAGGGAAACGGCACTAAGTTTGTGAGAAGAACGGATCGGAGGTGTGAAAAGCTGTCGTCGGTGCTCAAAAACGAGATTCGAAGCAAACCGGTCGCCGCCGGAGTCGAGTCGTCCGTGCATGTGCTCTCAGACGGGCGACGCAAACACAGAATGGCTCACGATCTCAGTACTAAAGTGAGTGTATGTACAAAGACGGTGCGCGTGTTTCTTCTATGCCAACCACTCCGTTTTTTTTCTCGTGTAAATAAATGCGCGACGTACGCCATCCAAGCAAACCGCGAATCCACCGAACTGAGCCTCGCCGTGCTGACAACATACGCTAAAACCTCCACAGATTTCCAGCTACTGTACACATCAGCTGACCAAACTACATCAACAAGGCAGCGTAGCACCTCAGACAAAATAAGATGGGTTTTTTTGTTGTTGTTGTTGTTTTGTTTTGTTTTTCATCCACAGGATTCGAGGTTTGCTCGAATGGCACAGCCGTTCTATTTATTTATTTATTTATTTATCTATTTATTTATTTATTTATTTTCTGCAGCAAAGGCGTGAGGCCACCTGATCCCAGCAAGGTTTTAGGCCAGCTTCTGGGCGGTCTCCATCTCCTGCTGGGTCACCTTCTCCTCAGACATGATGGTCACCCACGGAGAAACTGACCGAGTGATCGTCTGCTTGGCCATGTTGTAGCGGTTGATGAGGGTGAAGAGGCGCCCGCGGCCCCCGGGGCCCTGAGGGGGGTAGTTGCCGTAGAGCCCGGTCGGCATGCAGTGGCCTTGCTGCTCCGGGAGGAGGTAACACGACACATCGAGTTAACAACAGGAAAACAAGCATCAAATCCAGCAGAATATGCAACGATTAAACTGTGACTCATTGGGGCTATTTAAAGATACATGAGAGGAAAGACGAAGGTTAGTGAAACAAACAAAACAAAGCCTCTCTTCCAAGCTGCAAAGCAAAACTCAACCTCCACCAAAAGGTTTGCTGTACAGGAGCTTTGAATTATAATTTAATTAAAAAAAAAAAAAAGTTCTTTTCAAGTTCAGATATTAAGTATTTACACAGAAGGAAGGTTTTACCACGTAAACGAAGCTGTCGGGACACGGCTGGTCATACTGGTAGAGCTTGTAGACGACCAGGAACCCCACACACACCAGGAAGGCCAGGGCGCAGATCACCAGCAGTGTCACCTGAAGGTGACAGAAACGCCTCCATGAGAGCAGACAACGGTGAAACTTTAGCCAGCGAAAAGCAGGATGTGGACAAAATTGGACCAACGGACCCGAATATACATATTGTCTGGTGTAAATGCTTCAAGTAATGAACCAAGGAGGCTGTGTGAATGCAGCTTATAGTTGGAAAAACTTTATAAATACAATTTTTTATAACTTTGCTTAGTTCCGGTTTCACATTTAAAACATCTTTCAGTTCCTGTTTTTACAAATTTCTTCAGTTTCGTCCTTTCAGAGAAAATGACCGTCAGTGGAACTGACTCACCGACATTTTGCTCGTTTTTAGAAAGGGAAAGTTGGATTGATGGATTTCATTTGTTTTGTTAAGCAAACCAATCTCCCTGAATCATTATACAGAACTGCATGAATTATAACTTTTATAAATGATCTAAAAGCCAAATGGCATTTATGAAGGGACTTGTACTCTGACTTACTTGGGTTATTGCAGCAAATTGTGTGCATGCTTAACAAATCATAGATGATCTTATTTGTTTGTCTTTTTGTTCAAACACATTGTCATCAACACATTTGTTGAGCTGAGAAAGACATTTAAGTCAGAATCGGTATTTTTTTTTTATGCAACTTTTCTATTTTGGAAATTCAAGTGGGAAACATTTACCTTGAGGACAAATGTGTACCAACTTTTTGCTTTTTTTTTTTTTTTTTTTTGCTGATATTGAAATTATTTATTTATTTTAAAAATAATTGTTTTTATAATCTCCAAGTCCTTTGAGTTGAAAGACCTCTTTTCCATCACCCTAATCTTTAGCTCTGTCCAGAGATTTTTAATCAGGACTCTGACTCGGCCACTCCGAAGCCTTGCTGTCACTTCCAGTCAGAAGACGGACGTTGGTAACATTAAGATTAATTGAGAGCTAAATTTGCCAGGGCTCTGAACAGCATTTTTGACCAACATGTTGGATTGAATGTTGCAGAGCTTTAGTGGTATCTGAAGCTTAGATGTTTTAAAATCTACACCAATTGATACGTTGAACAAAGACTAAATAGAGGTTTGTTATAAATTCTTGAATTTGTAATCTGATACTTTATTCTATGTCGACTAATAACCATTGCATTTGTATTGTTTGGCATTTATACCAGTACAGGAGCTGCATTGGGACAGTATCAATCAAGCATTTTTTATATATAAATAAATTTTCTCCATAGACATTAACAACTAATGTCAATATTTTAAATGTTTGTGATTTTCTTTGGCTTTCAATCAGTGCTACTTCCAGCTGTATGCTTCTTCCTTTATTTGAAAGGTTAAATAGGAAAACAGTGTTTAACAGAACACCGATGGAAAAATGTAAATGTAGACAAAAGTATGAATGTACATAAATCATACTTGATATTCTGATGCACATTAATAGGATTTTATGTGACAGACCAGCAAAAAGTACAACAGAACTAGTAAGTGAAATAAGAACGGGTGCATGAAAATAATACCTGGCTTTAGTTGTCGCATGAAAATCTGAAAAGTGTGGCGTGATCCACAGCAAGGGGAAACAGAGTACTCTCTGATTGGACGAGACCAAAAAACCCCAAAAGAAAAAACAAAAAAAGTTTAAAACCAGGTCTGATTTTTCTTTCACTTTTTTTTTTTTTTTTTTTACCAGTGTGCTTTCTTTGACGCTTGACAAAATGTGAAATTCACTGTACTGGTAACAAACCAGCTGGAGCCCCAGCACAATAATGCTTGTAGTAATTCCACCAGCATGAAGCTCTGGTGGCCATCTGTGAGGCTGAACTGTTGATTCTCGGGAGAGTTACGCAACAGCTACTGGCGATTCAGTGTAGCGAGAGAGCGGGATAGCAGAGGATGTGGGAGAAAAGGTGTTTCTAGTGTCAGATATCTGTTTAAGCTATTTCTTTTTTTATTAGCCAGTATAAATGGATATACTGCTGCATGCTCTCAAAAAAATAAAAATTAAGCCAACAAATGGTGGTTTCAGGGATGTTGTTGTTTTATTTTTATTTTTTTTTTCTTTCTTTCTTTTTCCCAAACAGAACATCCTATGCAGACTCTCGGTGTTGTCTGGCTTTTATCTGTCTGATCAAATCCTACAGTTGTGAAGCGGAGCAGACGGCACACAAAGTGAAGCAACAGGAGCCCGACTGTGATGAAAGGGCCTGCCGCTCTCTGAGACGGGGACGCGTCTCTCCTTCTCCCACATGTCTGCGCCCTCAAACCTTCGTAAAGGAAGCTCGACGTTCCTCGCGGAGCTGGTGTCCTCCTGTTGTTCCTGAACGTGGAGATAAAGGAGGGAACCCCGTATGCAGACCCCGGTCTCCCTCCCCCCCAACCTGCACCGCCTGGGGTCTGTGCAGGTTTAGCCCAACTCCACCTGTTCTCTCAGCGCTCGCTCTGGCTAGAATAACACGCAGGAATCATTAGGTGTGAACGGTGCAGATAGAGGAAGGGGAGGTGGGAGAGAAGTGGAGGCCATCTCCATGGCAGCAGCAGAATTAATGAGAGCCTCAGGGCGGGGTTAAGTGAATCATTATGCATTATGGCTCCCTGTGTCTCTGTACAACATGAGGACATCGAGAGGTGTTGTGGGGGGGAGGGAGGGGGGATGAAAGTGACAGATGCCCCATGCAGGAGGGGACACAGCCGCCTGTCCTCCAACACATGAGGCTGCGGGAGGGTGAGGGATTTGGGAAATGAGGAGGGAGAATCATTGGTCTTACTTTGAGCCGCTCGGAGACGCCTTCGATGATGCTTATTGAGAACTCTGCGATTTTAGGGGACCGTAGCTTTCCCTTCTTGCTCTCACCGTCATATTCTGCCTTTGTCTTCACAACCACCTGGTCAAGACACACACACACATACACAGCAGCTGTAAATTATCTCTTGAGGAAGCAAGGATATTCAATTTTAATAGATTTTTTTTATTATGTATTAAACATTTGATTTTGTTCTTTAAATCAGCTAATGAAATCAGAAATCTCACCTTATCCGATGGGGGGAACTGCAGCTGGCTGGCATCTAGCGGTGTGATGAGAGGGATGGTGTCAAATCCGTCCTCAGATGCCGCCTTCCCGTTGTTTTTCTCGGCGAAATTATTCCCCAGTTTCACCATTTTTGCCCTGCACAGAAAAAGGGTGGAAATAAGCGCTTGGTGACGCTAAAAATGAAGGGGCGTCGTTGTTAGTCACGCCCCGTGTGTGTGTGTGTGTGTGTGTGTGTGTGTGTGGTTCCGGGGATAATTTATGGAGAAACATATGGAGAGAGAGAGAGAAAGAAAAAGAAAGAAACAGAAACGATATGCATGATGTCAGGCGCTTTGTGGGCCAGGAGGTGGGAGATTAACAAAAGCGCACGAGAGGAGAGGACTCGCCGTAAGGGGAAACTGACTGCATTATAATTTGTAATATAAAAAATAAAAAAAAAAAGAAAGAAAAGGAAGGAACAAACATCAACATGCTTTTCTTTTCTGCATGCAAGCACTCACCAGCTCTGCCGAGTCGCGTTGTGAACCTGTGCGCTTCCTCCCTGGATGCCTCGGCTTTTCTCGTTCCAGCCTTGCTGCGTGTGCGTGTTTTCTTAGATGTGACGCAGCCGATTTGCGCGGAGCTGGTGTGCAATATGGCCAGCTGCGTTTGTGCGTCGCCCCTCTCCCCCTCCTTCGCACCCTTCCTCCAGAGCTGCTGGATGCTGCCGCCGCTGCCGCTGCTGCTGCTGGCGTCTGGCCGCACTACAAGTGATGTAACGTCCATCCATCCATCCATGCACACACACACATGCTGCAGTCAGGGGGGGCCAGCTGGAGCCCATCAGCAGCCAACACTTACAGCTGAACGTGGGGCTCGAGAAATAGGACATGCGTGCTTCTTAAAGGATTTAGTGTTTGAGAACATGAGAACAACAGAAATGATGTTTATAAAAATAATAAAAAAAAAAAAAAGTCAGTATAGTTTTTGTGCAAGGACAGGACAAACAGATGCGTGAAAAGGACTTAAATAAATGCATGTCCTGTTGCAGTGCAATGATGTCACTCTAAGAATTGGTTTTGATTATTCAGTTGCAATTAATTTTTAATGGGTTACTTGTGATTTTCTGTTTCCTTGGAGTATAAGTATAGTTAGATTTTTTTTAGCCACTAGGCTGGTGGAGAACCCTTTTTTATTTTTGTCGCCACAGACGGTGAACAGGAAAGTTACTGGGGCGTCTTGGATTCACAACGTCTCCATAGCAACCATTAAATGCTATCTATATGCCAGTCTGTTCACTTAAACAGTTTCTTTATATAAATGTGTGGAGCATAATTTTGTTCTCATAGCTGCAGTATGTAACTTTTATAAACTTTTAGAAACAACCAATCAGATCCAGGAGTTGGGTCTTGGTGTTGTCAATCACCCTCATGTACCGGCTGCTCTGTGCTGCGCCACACCACAGCCTGCCATGGTTGCTCAGGCTAGTCAGCGGGGCCACCGGTGACAGTTTTCTTATAACTGTAAGTTGTTTCTTCACCATTAGCACATTTAGCAGTGCGTGCACAAGGTTGAGAGCGCGGAGGCCTTCATCCTGGCTCCAATCGATTGTTTCTGACAGAGAACCGTGCAATTCTGCAGATGACGGTAGGGCCACAGGGATGAGGCAGAGGAGCTTGATTTTTTTTTTTTTTTACAGTCTCATGTTATACTGTCACAACATGGCAACAGTTTTAGCAAATATGAAAAAACATAAAAGTTACATTGTGCAGTTTTAAAAGTCCCTCTCCTCTGTATTTATTGCTTTTGAAGGACTTTGCACTTGTGAAAAGTGCTACAGAAAAAACAATTCTGCTTACTTTAATTGTTTAATTTACCACATGCATCATTTCTGCAGCCTGCTGCAACAGTTAGCGAAAGAGGATATGTAGGGATTCTTGCTATATCCTTTTAAGGGCCCTCAGCATAACGGATCCTCGGCCCTGCTTAAAGGTGAGCATGAGGTGTTTTTATGTATGTACGTCTTTTGTTTCGTGTCAAAGCTCACCTTTATAAAACTACAACATCACCGCCAAAACATCCAAAGCAACAATTGGTTCTCCATCATCATGGCAAAACATCTACTGAAATCTATGTAGATGTTTCATTTTCAGGAAAAAAACAAAACAAAACATCTGCTTGTTGAATAAAGCTGATCAAACGAAATGTTTGATTTTGCTTTCTTGCACAGTGTAAGATTGTGCTACTTCAATAGGGTTCATTTATATTCATCTTTACTAGCCACGCCAAAGAATCTGTCAGATACAAAAGTGCTTATTATTTACAAAAAGCTACTTAAATGAAACCCAGGTAAAAGTGACAGTATGAGGGCTGCAGCTGTGTGTTATGATACTCTGAGGATCTGCAACTCCTCAGACCTTACAGCGCTGCAGTGTGTTGCTCAGCCCACAAATGTTTTTCACCTCCATCTCATTTGTTGTCAGAGCAGGCGGCTGTTCCTTTTATCAGCGCTAAAGGTGATGATAGATAAATGCTCGCAGTCTGTTTTTTGTTGTCCCTAAGTGGCCCCTAGATTAGTTATTGCAGCTTTGTAAGTGTCTCTCTCAGTAAAAGGCACTGAACTCACCGTTTGCTTTATAGCTGCCCATATATCGGGATATAGAGGCCGTGAAGAAAAGACGGAAAGAACCTGCTATCAATCACTTTATGTGGTCTCGGTAGGAAGAAGAGAATTAGAGAAAAATAACCCAGTTGTCCTATTCAAAGCGTCGCCTGAAACCATACAGTGATATGGTATAGAGATTGCCTGTGCCTACTTTATCCACAGTGTCTCTTTATTATGTTGCTCCCTAGAAATGTGAAAAAAAAAAAAACAAGTCTGTGGCTGAGTATTAGCCAGCTTCTTGTTGCCAGGTTACAGGGCCAGTAAAATGGGTTTGGGGGAAGCGGCATAACTGATCAAATCAAACCCTGTTCAGAGCAAAACTGTGAAAATAATTAGTTAGGAAGGGAACAAACAGTAAAAGGAAAAGACTAAAGCACTATGCATTAGCCTTGTGGTTTTAACCACTGATGAGGTCGCACATGAAGCTCATCGTCTCCTCTGAGGCGAAGACATGAAGAGACGTTGTCATCATGGGATACTTGGCACAGCATTTTACGTGGAAACAGAAATTAATCCATTTTATAATGAGGCCATGGCATCAAAAACCTTCTGGACGAGCTCTGACAATGGCAACAAGTAGAAAATGTAGACAACTGAAACAAGTTTATTTGGCACTGCGCATCCTGATGGGATATAAAACAAAATCTAGAAAGCTTACCATTAGAGCACTTAAGCAAAGACTGCCATCTCTGGGTCTCCTTGTACTGACTGTTAAGCACGCTGGAGGATCTGTGATGCTGTGGGCCTGTTTCTCTTTCAAAGGAACAGAAATCCTTGCTAGTGTGCCAGCAGGAAGGCTTTAACGTGCAAGACTTTGTAAAGGTTTTCATACCATTTTAATTGTTATATGTTTTTGTCACAAATGATGGTGTATTTTATCATGGATTATTGATACATAGCTAGTTGATGACTGAGACAAAGGTAGCCATATTAACAAATGTCCATCGTACATGGTTTGGTGTCTGGTTGCTTTCTCGTCAAGGCATAAAAAAAAAAGTGAAAAGGAAAGCCACTAGAGGGAGACACCACCTTGATGTTTTCATTTCTGCATTTTGTTGCAGAAGTGAAAACCGCCTGCATTGCTTTTTAAAGCTTGATTTCATCCAATATGTTTTTTTTTTTTTTGTTCCGCTGCTTAATGTAGGGAAGAAATGACGCTGGCAGTAATTCACTCCAGCATTCGATTAAATCTGGCTTTGAACCTGCTCATTGTTCGATCATGTTATATGGGCTACCGTGACGTTTCTGCTTCCGTGAAATATAAGAAAACCCGATATTAGACAGGCTTTAGTTCTAGGTCAAAGGTCAGCAACTTTTTATATTCCAAAGAGACATTTTTGCTCTGCTTCCTTCAAATTAAAGTGTCCACAGTCACCTTTAGAACAAAATAATTGATCAAGTTTTATGAATACAGGTTACAAAAAGTATGTTTCTATCATTTAAAAAAAGTTATGTTTTTATACGAATAGCAAACAAAACAATGAATCAGAGAGCTTTATCGTGTAGCGGTAATAAAAGATTTGAACAGTATTCTCACAGATCACAACCTACCATTCACTGGTTTTTCAGAGTACATGTGTGTGTGGTGCGTGTAATGCTCTAGATCAGCCGTGTCATTCGACCTTATATGGCCTGTTTCTTTAAAACCCACTCTGTTGTTGGCGCCCTGCCCAGAAAGTTTATTTCCCTTTTCCCATCCAGCCACATGGACAGGGCTCCGTCACACACACACACACACACACACACAGAGAGAGAAAGAGAGAGAGAGAGAGAGAGCAGGAGTTTTCTCACTGAGAGCACCAACTCCACCAGCAGCACCAGCAGCAGCACCAGCACCACCACCGGCCGGTTGAACAGGGAATCCTCTATCTTCCACCAAGTAGATCTTCATCCCGGTCGATCTGTCACAACCTCAGAGGAGTGAGGTGAGTCTGACCATATGCATTGAAGTGGTGTGTGTTGTGTTTCTGCTTCTGTAAAGTGAGTTATCTGCTGACTTTGCTGCATCTGGTTTAAAGGTTGTGCCGCCACGCGAGAGACGTATTGTATTTTGACAACAAAGGCTCTTTTCACAAATCTATAATTCCCCGCTGCCTGGTCAGCCAGCAGTATGCAGTCCTTTGGATGTGAACTGGAACACTCTTGCTTTTTTTTTTTTTTTTTTAAAAGAAAGAAACAGAAGGATCTGAAAGCATTTCTGCCAGAAACCAGGGTTATGGGAGACAGGTTGGATGACCCGAGCGTGGGACTCAACATCCGCCGAGTTGCTGTAGTAACCCAGGCGGGATGTTTCTCCGTAAAACTTTCCCTGGTTTGTTGTTGTGTGGGAAGCAAAACTGCGGAGGCTCCATGCCTGTTGCTGCTGAAGTTTGTGGATTGTAATTTTCCTGTGGAGATGAGGTCACAGGCAGACACACCCTGAGACTCAGACTGGGCGCAGGAAAAAGGGCCGACTCTCTGCAGCGGCTTTCAATGACTCACGAGCCCGGGGAGGAAGCAGTAGCCGTGGTGGAATTTCCATTCTGTTCGGAGCGGAGGAATTTGGGCCTGGATGCGGCTGCGTTTGATGGAGGGAGTAACCTCACTGACACAAGCCATGTGACAGCCCTTAGACTACATAATGAGCTTTCGGATTTCACAACCTATTCAACCCCCCCAAAAATCATGTGCTTCAAATCCATTCATCAAAATGAAAAGACATTGTTTTTTATATATATATTTTCGTTCAGGAATGTGTTTGGAATGCAGCTCATTTCCTCTTTCCCAAAAAGTTAGCTGTGCAAGATTTGTTTAAAGGCCCACTTCCTGATGTCTTCTTCCCAAATGTACACATTTGGTTAGCCTTGTTTGAGCTGCAGCCTGGTTTCTAAATAAATGTTGAGTTGTTGGTAGCAACGCCGTGCTGTGATTTGAAGTGAGTTCAGATGTGCAGCCGTAGCCGGACAGGGAGAGCCGAGGCGGAAGTAGGAGGCGGAGGGGTCGGGGGCGAATTGAGTCAACACAGGATTGTTTCTCAGACTTTTCACTTCTGCTCTCATGCCTCTCAATGGACTCGCGTTTACCGGGGGGTAGAGGGGGCTGCAGATGGCGGCAGATGGTCACGGTCCGGATAAAATGAAATCAAAGTGTGATTAATGGATATTTTCTGCCTCTTGATCAGGGACTCATTGTGGTGATTTACTCTTTTCAGGCCAACGAGGTCCTTTGTTTCCTCCTGATCTGGAAGACACATTTTGCAATTTCCGGGCTGCAGAAATACTGCATGCATTAGTGGAAAGTTAAACAATTCCTTTTTTTTTTTTTTACTTTACATCCTTTGATTTCTCACGCAGCTCATGGCTGTTTATGTCTGTTTTATAAGTGGCAAAAGTATTCAAACCCTTTTCGATATTTTATCACATTGCAACCTGGATCAGAGTTTAGAAGGGGCTTAAAGAGGCAGTAGCCCAGGGTCTCAAGTTTTGGGGGGTGCCCCATATATTTTTATTTTTTAATAAATTCATGTTTTGCATTGTAATTCGTATAAGAGTTATATCAGGTGAGTTGTAATAATAATCTGGGATTTTTATATAAACAATACTCAAGTATTTGAAAATTTTGACGTTAAGAGTATTTTTTTTAAGGTGTGGGGGAAACAACGTGGCGCTACTAGCAAAGGAACGTCATCAGTTGGTATATTAAATTATGTATAGTTTTACCTGTTTATGTACTGTATTTTGCTTTTGCAAAATAATTTTACTTTAGTGGGAAGGGGACCACATCATGTAAATCCAGCCCTGGTTTCAACCACTAAGGATATTTTATTTTTTATTTATATCTGCAGAAGCACTGCCCTGCATGTAGCTCCATTTAGATTCCCATCAACTCGGAATGGCTTCCCTGTGTACTACAACATTTTAAAATGGCAAAGAAATCACTTTACTATTCTCAGAAAATTAATAAAAATTTCACTGTATAAGAACAGATTAAAATGTAAGATGAAAAGTGTGATATATATTGCAAAAAATATGATCGTATGAAGTGTTGTCCCTTTTGAATAACTAATGGGGATATTCAAAGGAAATATTAAACATTATTCTGATGTTTAAGTCTTGTTTTCAAATGGTTACTTACAGTGTAATGTTTTTTTTATTATTTATGGACTGTCATTTCTTGACATCTGCAGACACAGATTTGTAATTAACATCAGTGTGTGATGAGCTGACAGCTGTGTGTGAGATAATCCGGGTGGCAAAAACCCACATTCCTCTCCTTTCATCTGAACTCAAAACATCAAGATTAGAAACCAGTTTTTAACCGGGAACCAAATACCTGAAACATGCATCATGCATAGCCTCTCCGGTCGTCATTATCTGATGCTGGTTAAAAAGAAAACTACACAGCTGTTTTGTGACAACAACGGCAGACATAAGGCCATCGTGATCAGGGCTGCACATCAACACTGTGTCTATTCATTATAATGACTTGAGAAACTGGCAGCATTTCCTTTCGTTTACCTTTAACCCTTAGCAGAACTGTGGTCAGAACAGTGGAAGAGTATTCAAAAGTTGCTCTTCTCTCTCTGTGTGTGTGTGTGTGTGTGTGTGTGTGTGTGTGTGTGTGTGTGTTGATTGTACTTGCAAATAAGTCTTTCCACTGGACTCTTGTTTTAGCCAACCGGCTTAAATTTAGAAAAACAAATCTTCAAATCCACATAGATGGCAGTCAGACAGAAGTACTGAGCTTGAAACACTTTAAAGTTTCTAAACACTGGTAACAATGAATGATTCTTAAAATTCAGAAGCTTTGCCACTTTTTAGGGTGAAATAGTTACGTTTTTTTTCTTTTGCTTCAGGTGGACAACATGCATCCATGGTTAGTTTATACTACACTCTTCCTAAAACCACGGATTAATTTAAAAGCTGCAGTAAATAACTTATGAAAAATGTTTTTAATACATTTGTCAAAACTGTCACTAAGTGGTGACAACATATTATGAGAGATAATCTGTAAAAAAAAAAAAAAAAAAAAAAAAAAACTAAAACATCTCCTATGCCTTCTCCCGGTGGTCCTACTGCCTTTGCATAAACAGTCAAGAAGAGGGTCTTAGTGCTGTCAATCAATCTTGTGTACTGGCTGCTCACACTCACTTTCTTCTACAACAGAACTCGCCATGAATACTCAGGCTAGTTAGCATGGCCGCCATTGATGGTGCCTTCATCAGTGGTTTCATGTAACAGAGTTGTTTCTTCTCCATTAGCACATTGAGCGGTGCATACATGAGTATGATTGACATCACTCAGACCTTCCTCCTGGCTGTGATTGGTTGTTTTTGACCTGAAGTGTTGCATTTAGGTTGCAATAAGAGCACAATTTTTTTAAACAGTTTATCTGTCTGATAATTACACTGACAGTAGCAGTTTTAACAAATATGTATAAAAATTAAATTTAAAAAAATATTTGTTTTATTTTATGGTTTTCATATATTGTTTTGTTTTCAAAGTCAAAAAGCACGATGCCCACCAGAAACAAAAAAAAATCTTACAAGTGTTTAAATAATAGAGGAAATAAGCCTAAATAATTCACTGGAGAGCACGTTTGGAGTTGTGTAAAAAGTTGACGTCAGATAACCATAAAACTGTTTGAGCTCCAGCTCATGGTAATCCTGAACACAGAGCGTGTTTGTGCTTGTTTGTGGCAGTTCTTTCAAAAGAAACTCTGTTGCCTCAGGATTTAACGTTTTCTCCATAAGGAAATATGTTGCTAAACAAATAAATAAACTATACGACAGCTTAGATCTGGAAAAATCCTTAAGTAAATGACGTGAAAGCAAAAAAAAGGACTGAATGCTTTTGTTTTTTGTATGCCATCAAGAATAAAACCTCCTGTGCTCCCTTCTTCGTGCTCCTTTAAAGTCAGGAACTAGTAAAGCCACATCCCACCTTATCTCATGACTAATATCCGTTTATGGCTGAGGGGTTCTACTCAGAGCCGATCCCTCCCTCTTTTATTCCGCCTCAGTTTATCCAAGTAAGTGCAGTTAAACTGAAGGAGGAGACTTTCTCAAGGAGGGAGGGCTCACCTGTAAGGAGAGGAGGAAGACTCTGACAGCAGCGCCCTGCTGTCACCTGCTGAACTGTCACAGAGCAGAACATGCCCAGCAGCTGAGGGGACGCTCGGGTGGCGGCCGTCCTGCGGTTGGAGATTTAAAATGGGTGGGACGCAAAGTCAGGATCGGAAGAGGAGCACCCGGCGAACAAGTTTTCGGAACGTCGTAAAGAACATAACGTGAGTCGACCCGTTTTTACGCCTCTGAGAAGCTTTTCTCCTTCTGCTACGCTACACGTTCCTGAAGATGTGTAATGATTAGAGGCCCTGACTAAACATTACAAAGCAAAAGCTGCGGCGCTAACTGTGTCGCTGGTGTCTTGCTTTGCATTTTGGTGTGACGCTGACCTCCGCTCAAGTATTGATGCAAATTTCCACACACCCTCAGAGAGCAGATAAGGTCACATGCAGAACGGCTGTGAAATGTTTGCTTCCGTGGACTTGGAAGAATGTGGATGCACGTGTTTTGGTGGATTAGTCACAAACAGATCTTATCATATTAAACTAGAAAAGAGAAAGAAAAGTGGACTGAGTCACATTTGTTTTGTTTTTTTTTTTTTTTAAAAAAAAAGGAGTTTCTTATCACATGTTTATCTGTTGTTTTTTTCCCATTAGAATAGACTCTGTTGTCCTGTTACAGTATGATCTCACTGTGAGAAATATAACAACTCGACTGTGTCAATATTTGCTTGAGGCGTCTCAGCTTGAACTCCTGTTCTTAGTTTGTCTGAACACAGTTTCCATGCAGAGAAAAAAAAAAAAAAAAAAAAAAAAAAAACATAGCGCAGGTTTTACAAATTGGGCTGATACACAGCACTCGGACTAAAACCCATTTATACTTAGAGGAGGAAACAAAACAGCAAGTTGTTAACCAGGAGTTCCTCAAGCTTTAACTCAAACACGTTTTCTTGGGAAGCGATGAAACTCCCTCCTCTCCTCCACTTTAAAACAACAGAGGGTTCAGGCGCAAGTCACTCCCCTAACTCTGGCTGCCTGTTTCCAAACTGGTTTGCGAGTCCTCCGCCTCCTCCGATCTGACCCAGGCGTTACTTTTCTGGGCTGGCGCCGGGTCGGGCTGGCAGGAGTCGGCGAACCGCTCACGGGCTTTCTCCCAGTTCTTATGGGACTTGGATCTGGTGGCGGAAACGTCGTCCACCGACATGACGCCGCCTGTTCCCAGGCCAGACTGCGACTTCCGGATTTTCAGTTCGATCTGTGAAAAAGATGATGACAGACCGTCAGGCTTTGGAACACATTAAAACACGTGAGCTGCACCAATCAGGCTCCTTATGGATGATGCCGATATCGGCTTTTGGAGGTCTGAATGGTTTGCATTACATAAACGAGGGGGGGAGGACATGCTGCAGCTCATAGGTAGCAACGTTCAATGGAAAACACAGAAATCGGAAGATTATCCTGTTTTATGTGTCAAACCTTTTATCAGTTCCGTCTTAAAATCACATTTTCAGAATTTCACCAAAAGGGAAACGAAAACAAAACTTCCAGTCTCTGGACATGTTAGATGTTTGGCTAACAGAAGATTAACTCACCGGATCTTTCATCCCCCGTCCCTCTTTTCCCAGCCCCTCTCCTTTTTTCCAGCCCATTTTTTCCAGCATCTTCCGCCCCTTATTGACTTCACTGATCTCCCTAAAGAGGACAGAAAGCAATAACATATGAGCAACATACAGGGTTCCAGTGCATTATCCGTGTAAAAACTTCAGTGTTCTCAGTTCTTCTCCTCTTAAAAACACTACAACTCAGTCAAATTATGGCAGATAATTCTACAGTGACCAGACTTTGCATACAGAACCTGCAAGACGGGAAGGAAGGAAAGAAAGACCTCTTAAATGGTACAAAAAGGAACGAAGTCAGACATGAAGTCAATTATTTTTCCATGCCGTTTTCCTCTTCCACACTGATCCAGATTTTTCCAGACTTACTCGTGTACAGAAGCGGGTGCATCGTCCCGTTGGAAAACGCCTTCGCTGCCCACATTCTGCCGGCGAGACTCTGCTCTGTCCCTGTACTTGGGGTTCCTCAGGGCTTTGGTCTCCTCGTTGCTCTATATTGAACAAATGACCAACCGTGTAAACAAACAAATAAAAACCTTGATGTATATTTTAACCCTAAATCCAGCTGCAGGTCACCTAAACACTCACTTGCAGTCCATATTTGGCCTTCATTTGCTTCAGCTCTTTCTGTCTCAGGGATTCTTTGTCTTCTTTGCCGAGGCCAGGAGCTTCTAGAAGCAACAAGGAGAACGCCGACATCAGACGTTTTAAATAACTTGTACAAATGTCAGCTTTTTGTTCCCCCCCAGTGGATTTGTTCTCTCACCGGCGCTCTCCTCCCTCCTGTGCTTGCTGATGTGAGCCATGACTTGTCCGGGTTCACAGCCGTCACAGGTGTCGGTGCCTGAGTGGATGTGGAACGACAGCACGGTCTCTCCCATCTTGACCTCATCCCCGTGCATGAGTGCATGAGGCTCCGACTTGGTTTTAGGCTGCAAGTGGACACCAGAGTTTAACTGGAAGGTTTCACTTCTTATTCGACGCGTCGAGACGAAGTGCCGACCTGCAGTATGCGGTTTCCGTTAATGACCGTCCCGTTTTGGCTCCCCTGGTCCACCAGCATGTAGCTCTGCTGTTCCTGGTCAAAGTACACCTCCGCATGGAACTGGAAGCAAACGTGCAACATTTAGAGATGCTGCAGGGAAAACGTAGGAATAGTTTAGACTCCTGCAGGGAAAGCAAAGCAGGGAGTTGTTACCTTGCTGACTCCCATTTCTGGTAGTCGAACTGCATGGTTCATGTCTTTTTCCCTGCAAAGAAACACAAAAAGCAGAAGATTGATTTTTGCTCAGTTAATCAATTAATATAAAAGTTTTCAAAAAGCAGGAGTGTCATTTTCTAAAGGATTTAACACCACATTTTTTATGTTAGACCCACAAATTTCAAAGAACCTACAGAGTTTATTTGCAGATTAACACAAAGAAGTACAAATTAGTAAATCGGTTAAAAAAAAATGTTAGGATTGCAAACGGCAAACACAGTACTCCGATTTTTATTTGAAAATAAAATGGCAAAAATTGTGTTCGTTTTCTTTTAAGCGTTGTTATTATTCAGAACTCGGTTTTGGTTTAACACATGAAATCCCAATAAAACACATCAAGATTTGTGTGATATGATTGCATGAATACTTTTGCCAGCGCTGCGCATAAACAGCTGAGAAGAAGAGAACCAACCTGCCGAACGTAGCCGGAGAGTCGGCTGTGATGATGAACAGAGTTCCCACCTGCAGCGCCGGAGACCTGACCACGGTCACTCTCACACAGGGGGGCCAGAAGTTGTTAACTGGAAGGAACGAAACAAACCGGCTGGGTTAGCAGCAGAACAGAGAGTTACAGGAAGCTTCATGGCAATCAAATCACCGATCGGGAGATCTGGCTTGATGTCATGTACAGATTTAATGAACCATCCCAGAACCCGGCTTTGAGAGATCTGCGCACCTCGCGTCTCAAATGTTGGGGAGTTTTCTCCTCTCACCTTCTTGGCTCTGCACCTCCATTTCTGACTCAGGACTTTCCCTGGAATGTTTGGGGCTGGAACACGATGAAGGCGACGAGGCAGATTCCAGATCTTCCTTTTCAGACTCCGTGATCTCACCCTCCTCTGGTTCGCTGTTGCCCTCCGACTCCTCACTCTGAACAGGACTCCTCTTCCTCTTCTTCTTCTTCCTCTTCTCATGCTTTTCTGACTTGGATTTCTTCCTCTTCTTTCTTGAACTGCTCTTCTCCTCGTGGTGTGAGCCGTTCTTCAGCCGCCGTCTCCGCGATGGCGATTTGTCCCGCTCTTTCCCGTGTTTCGAAGAGTCTCTTTTACTCTTGGATAAGTCTGGACTGCGAGACCTCCGGTGCAGTTTTCGGGATTCGGTTTCTTCCGTTTCTGGCTTCGCCTCGTCCGGTTTGTATTCCTGCCACCAGACAGTCAGCAGTGAGATTACCGTGCTGAACGGCAGCAGGCCAGCTGACTTTTTACCGTCGATCCCAAATCTCAGTCACACGTTAATTCCTGGGTCTCAGTCTTTAAAGTCGATTCATCATAATGCTTCAGGAATTACAAAAAAAGGTTTTAATATGCATCAAGATTTGCAAAGGGAGGTTTACTACTTCAACTATAGGCTAGCATGTTTTGTTCCCTTGGTAACAAGATGAGCGTCTGGCTGGTGCAGTGACAGTAAAAAAAAAAAAGCTGTGTTCTCAGAAAATCTCTGACTAAATGGAGAAATAAAAAAAAAAAAAATGAAATTCCTGACCCATGGTAAAGAAAAGTGCTTCAAAAATTAATTCATATTACACACTGAAAAATGTTAAGAAATCCAACATTTTACTGTGTAAATCTATGGAATGAAAAGAAAACCTGGTACTGCTAAAACTCCTTTTCAAATTAATGGAACTGAATCTTTTTTTCTTAAATTATACATTTTGTTTTAGGATGATGACAGATTCAAGGAACGTCTCATCATAACAATTTATTTTTTGTTTCTCTGGGGTATGAATATGACGTGACACAGAAGCCCAGTTCGTTTAGCTGTTGGCCACTACGCTGGATGATCCATATTTATATTGCCCGAACAAAAGTGTCGCCTTGCAGCCACCAAATCTACACAGCAACCATCAGATGCGATGCTCATGCCAACTGGTTGTTTGGGAGCCATGTAAGAAAAAAAAAAAAGCTCTTTATCCCTTTCATCACAAAGTACTACACTGGAGCTTTAACTGGAAGTCTCTGTGCTTTGGTCAGGTGGGTTAAAGATTGAGCTTTTCTGCAACAAACGGTCTAGTGTGGAACAAATGATGAACCAAGTATGGCGGAGGATTGGTAATGCTGTGTAGTAGGAAATCTTGTTACAATATCATCATGAGTTCTTAAAAAAAAATCTGGAAATTTTTATGAAAATATTTGGCTATCTCAACCAGAAATCCAAAAAAATGGGTTTTCCAATAGAAAAATAATTAAATTAAGCGGCTAAATTAACAAAAATGTTTGACCAGAAACAAAAACCAACCTCCCTCCATGACCGTCTCAAGACCCAGATATAAACTCTACCCAGAACCTGAGGAGAAAAACAAGTGACCCTTTGTATTTTCATGTTACAACCTAACAGGACGTAGAAAGAATTGACAGCAGAGGTGTCAATTATTAAACCAGAGGTTATCACATAATCTGGGATTTTTTTTCTAAATGCAGCTACTAAAAGTAAATGTCTGATTTTTCTCTGTTCTTTAGAGTGACATTATACCACTGCAAAATAAAAAAATAAAAATAAATTATATTATTTGTTCACATCACTAAAGCATGGCAACGTATTTCATTATTCTGTAGTGTAAAACTAAAGTTATACCTCTGTAGGAGGGAGTTTTCCAGTAAGAGCAAATCCTCATTTTAGCCAAAGAGTTAGTCACATCTTGAACCTAGGCCAGAAGAATAATAGTCTTTCAGTCAACTATCCCGCATCGTCACAAACACAATAAGCAAACTTTTTTAAAGACTGAGACCCAGAAAAGTCAAGAGGAATGAAGGGGAACGGCAACTTTAAAAAGCCAGCCGCCAGCCACCAAACACTGCAAAGTAACGACTACTACGAGTCGCTGCACCTCGTTGTTACTCACCCCCTCATCCTGATGCGACGCTTTCTTGACTGCTTTTGGGAACTTTCTCCATTTCTTGTCGGGAACGTGAGTCTCTTGGGAATGGTCGGCAGCGCTTTGCGCAGCAGGCACCTCGATCCTGGAGTGAAACTGATACCGTCCGCTTTCCGCGTCGTAGTAGTAGTATATGCCCGTGTTGGCGTCATAATACAACTGACTGACCTGGAGGGAAAAGAAGAAAGTTTACAATGTAAATGAGCAACAAACACCGAATCTGGCACTCAACCGAACGAGCAATCTCAAAGAAAACCAACAAACCGAGTCGTAGTAGAAGCCCGTGCTGTGATCGTAATACATCCCGGACGTCTCATCGAAGACGAAGCCGGTCTGCGTCATGGCTTCTTCAGCTGTGGCCCTCAGCATGTCAGCTATGGAGCCCGCATCACCTCCCTGAAGCAGACATTATTATGAATGAATGTATCAGGGCCAACTCAGATTTTAAGCTCCAAGTCCAACTACGACGGACTTAAAAACGCTACATTTTTATTATTTTGAATGCACTTATAGAAAAGCAAACCTCTGCTGGAGCTACTTCGCTGCACTCTGCTGAAGCGGACGCATCTGGGGCCGTTGCTTCGTTCGTTGTCAATGCGTCTACCGCTGTACTGTAATCAGTTACATCCACAGCTGCCGCCGCCGTACTGGGATCAGTAACACCCTCAGCTGCTGCTGCTGTCGTCAGGCCCAGACCTTCCTGGGAATCTGCTCCCTCAGCGTTCTGACAGTAGCCTCCGTAGTAGTAATTGTAGTAATCTAGGGGTGGGTGGGATCAAATCCTGAATGTTATTTGTGATATTAACTAAATTTATTTACATGTTCCTGTTGTGATGATATGCATACGCACCAGTTTCTGTCCACACATATTCTTCTGTTTGAGTTTCACAGCTGACTCTGTCTTTCTCTTTCTTCTTTCGCTCATGAATCTCTGCACTGAGCTGGTCAACCTGGAGTCGCACAAAAAAACGATAGCAAGGACTTTCATCTAACATAATCAACCCAGTTTAACATTATATTAAATATTAAGATTTGCTTTAAGCTTAACAATATTTCCTGACATCATGAGAGTGGACTAACAATTTTATTTTAATAACGTTGCTTGTAAAATTATTTTTACCTCTTAAAATCTCCACATTTTTTGGAATTTTTACAATACAAACTCCAATCCATCTCATTTCAATTTTATGTCTTTAACTAACACAAAGTAGTGCAAAAAATATAAAGTGACAGAAATTAGATATATTGTTTGAATTTTTTTTTAAATAATCTGAAAATGGACATGGGGTGCTTTAGGTAATGTGTAGCATTAAGTTTCATTCTTCCACGTGTTTTGCGTGTACTCTACTTGGCTTACGCCCAACATGTCACTAATTAAAGTTCTCCACAAATTGGTCCCTGGCCTGTACTCGATTTATAAAGATTTATCAGAGTAAAGGAGCCAGCGCAAATGCACACTTTTCAAATTTGCTCTTGTAGGAAAATCTGAAAACTATTTGTCTTCCACTTTACAATTCTGCACTGGTTTGTATTTGTGTATCACGCAAGACCCCAACGAAATCCGCAGAGGTTTGTGACAAAATGTGGAAAAGGTGAGAGGTGTGAATACTTTTGCAAGGCGGGTGTACATATTGAATAGCTGACCTGCTTCCTCAGGTCTTCGTTGTAGCTCTCGGTGCTCTTCTGGAGCCTTTCGGAGTGGCTCAGCTGCTTCTGTAACTTGGTGAGCTCGGCTCGGCACTCCTTCAGCTCCTGTTTCAATGACTCAACTCTCAGACGGAGCTCAGCCACCTCACACTCCGAGTCTTTCTCTCCTCTCGCTTCTTCTTCCTCCTCCATTCGGAAAACTGGAACCACGACAGCGAAAGCTGCAGTGGGAACAACACGTTCTTAACCGAGATACTCGCAAAACAGAATCTAAATCCACCGGCCCTTTCTGATAATAACCCACTACTTGGTTTATAAACGGTCCAGACATCAATCACTTAAATACAGCCGGACTCCATGTTTCTTACTTACCGTTTGCTTTGTTTTCTCCGAGCGGGAGGCGATTTCGTCCTCAACGCGGCGACCTGAAAAGTTGAACATAAACATCTTGTAACTTCCAAGCGTGTTGGACACAGCCCAGTACATGTTTTGAGGACAATTAGACAGTTACAGTTGAGGCAGCTGAAATGTTTACAGTCCACCCTGCTCGCAACCGCCATTAACTCACGGCGGAAGTGATTCTTCTTCGAGGTCTGGCGCCAGTTGTAAACCCTGTTGTCGCCACCTGGCGGCGACCGCGGTTAGTCCCCGCATCAAAGCCGTGAAATGTTCACGGTTGTTTGTTGGTCTTCGAATTCTGTCCACTAAATGGAGCGGTAAGTTTGCATTTAAACGTTTGTCTTATCTGCAGTTAAACACATTTGTTTTTGGTTGTCAAGTGTGAGTTTTATGTTCAGAGTCAACTTTAGAGTTATATGGGGAAAAACATGGATGCATGTGAGAATTATATGGATTTTGCTCAGCATTGGTGGGTACTAAATGGGTCCGAGCTCTCAGTAAGCCTCATGGGAATCCAGTTGGTCTTAACTAGGTTTCAAATAGGTTTAGAGAAAATTGTATCACAATATTGGGTAACTGAAAACTCTATTAATTTCAGCAACTCAGTGAAGTACATTATACATATACAGCCTGATGTTTTAAAGCTTGGTGATTTCCACCTGTTACAGCTAAAGAAAATGTATTTTAAAATAAAAGAAATTTACAATTAGAATATCAGACCAATAAAAAACTGTTTTAAAACATAACTGTGGGGTTAATGAAAAATATGTTTAATACCTACTTAAAGGTTATTTTCAAATAGTACTTTTATCTAAGAAAATCACATTTTCTAATTTACTGATATAACTGTAAGGAAAGTCTACTTTTTTTTTTTTTGCTAGAACTGCTAATGTGTGTGAAAATTAATTGCAGCCACTATGTAGTTTGTTACAATCTTCTGATGTTAAGTACTTTTGCCAATTTTCTGCCAGTATCTCATCTATATGTAATGTGCTAATTGGGTAGTTATGGTTAAAACGTGGGATTTTACTGATATCAAGTAGAAACTAGGAGTCAATACCAGTACACCATAAAAAGTAGTTGAGAAAGCTGCTTTATCAACTCATCATGGTTTACTTTAGAAGACTAAAGCCACAAAACCTTCACACCTTCAGAGGACTTAAATAAAAAAGACCAATAAATAAGTATAATAATGAAAAGAGAGAGAGACTGAGGAACAGGGTCGATTTAATATGATGCAGAGTCTCTGGACTAGAAACTGTTTTGGTGTCCTACACATTTTGTTTTTCTCAATTATTAATGGAAAGCCTTTACTGACAACACAGAAATCAAACACTTCTTAAAATCGCTGACCAGCTTTTTGTTTGTCTGTTCTGGTATTTTTACAGTTTGTCGATGACGAGCACAAAGTCTTTGAGGCTGAAAGGCCTTCTCGTCATCATGCTGACCTTTAGCTCCATCGATGCCGGGGACACTAATGACGCTAAAAGTTGGCATCTGACTTGCTGATTCTAAAATATCAATTATCTAGACTCCTAAGCTGTGGAGTGTACTGAGAAAGATTCTTTTCAGATCATGAAACATTTAATGTTTATCTTACAACAGGGAAACTGAACTGCGTACTGAATTATTCTACGCTGATGATATATTCTCTGCAATCATGGGATTGGTTTGTGAAGTCTTTAATCTGCCCCAAAGGCTATTGAGCCCAGAAGGAGGTTATCACTCAGTGCAGCTTTCATTCAAGGATTAACATCCCTGAACTCAAGTACTACAAGGAGTACAATGAGTTTTTTAGTTTCAGCACTGGAAAACATTTTAAGGAAGTCCAGTTTTCGATTTCAGTGACAGACATTGACCACTAGATGTCAGCAAATCCCATGAAATCTGGAAATAATAATTTCCAGAAGTCATGTAAAAAAAAAAAAAAGTTCCATATATAGATTTGAGTTATTTCTTTTTCACCACAGAGTAGCGGAAAAATAATGCGATAGCTAACATCTGTTAGCAGTTTTCCAGCTTGTTAAAAATAGTTCTATACATTTTCAGCTGGTGCCACTTAAAACTCAAATAGAGTATTAGATTCTTCCCAAGGCAGAAGTGTATATTTCATTGTGCTGACTCAAGCTGATTTGTGAGCCCGTCGCTGTTCCTCTCCCTTATTCCTCGTTCTCATCTGTATCTCTCCCTCTGGTTGGATCTGGGCTGCCCCTCTCCTCCCCGTCATGCTCCTCCACTTGACAGTTCTTCCTCCTCTGACCTTTCTGCTCCTTTGTACGTTAAATAATTTCCTGGAACTCCTGGTTCTGTCACATAGATTTACAGGACATAGCCAAGGCCAAATTATGTAGACTGATCTTAGGCCGGCAGGATGGACTGTTACATCATCATGTGGCTTCTCTATTGTCTCTTGCTCTGTTTGTAGAGAGAAAGTATATGAAGGACTGCAGTGTACCTAAAGTAAAAAAACCCAAATTTTCCCCTTTTAGCAGTTACGTCTTTTGCGGATATTTGTTACAGCGAGTTAAATCAGAAATGACCCACAGACTAAACAGATTTGGGTCATTGGTCACTTTTACGCTAAAGTCTAAATGGGATTCGGCAAGTTTGTTTTACGTCATATTTAAGGGACTTGCTGTTTTTTGAAAGCGCCTGCAGCGTTCCTCCTGCTGTGATTGAAATCTGAGCTCTTTTGGGTTGTGTTTGGATTCTGGTGGAGCGTCAGACCTCTTGGCAGGAGCTCTGAGGCTTGTGTAGGTGGTGGGAGAGCGGCCTCAAAGAACCGTCTGGTCTGCTGCCCAGTGATGTTTATAGATGCCAGTTTTAGTGTGGGTCAAGATGAGCAACGGGTCGGTTCACAATTTCTTTTTCACTGCTTGGCGAATTTACACAAAAATGGTGCTGATTAATTAATTAATTTATTTATTTTTTTGTCTTAAAATAACGGTTTAATATTTAAGACGGAAATTGTTTGCTGTTCCCTCAGGAAACTCCTTTAGACATCCTGCAGTTAATGCGTGCGCTGTCCCTGTTCGCTCCAACCACAAGCCCTGCATAGATCGCAAAAATAAGTGGGTAGAACAGAAACTCCTCCCTTTCTGGTATAATGTGGAAACTCTGAGTCTGACTGAGGTTATGGGTCTTTGCTACTTCATGGAATTTCAGAGAGTTTGCTCGCTGCGCTGCTGCACGGCAAAAATATCTGGCCAGGGAGAATAAAGCACAAAAAGGTTTCTATGAGGGGAGTAATGACATTAAGAGATGTCGCAAAACCCTCTAGAGCGTGAAAAAGTCTGGTAATTCACAACAAGACCAGCTGTGAACACGAATTTAGTCTTTCATAGACGTTGCCATTGTTGTGACTTCTTGATCTTTCACATCTTGACTCTGGAAAGTATTTTATTATTACTTTCTGAAGAATTGTGTAATTTAGTCAGGACCAATATCATAGTTCATGAGATATGTTTTCATTTACAGAAAAAAAAATGTTTACACACACTCTATTAAAAGACACATTATTACTGCAAAACATTAAAATTGACTACATTTTTTTCAGAATAATTAGGATTATCAATTGTCCTGGAAATTTCTATTTGCTAAATGCCAAAATAATGAGAGGTTTTGTAGATTTATTTTATTTTATTTTTTAGGAATGAATCAAAATTCTTGCAGACTATTTTTAGGAATTCATGAAAACGTCATAAAGTTTGAAGTCAATGCTATTCATAATAATAATAATTAAAATGTATGTAAACTTGTATCTTTGAAGTAAAGAATCTCATTATTTTTGCCTTTAGTAAATAGAAATTATCTTGTGAACTGGTCTGAAGTTCAGATTCTGGGTGAAAATAAACTCAAATTTTTAGATGTATAAACTTGTTTATGTGATATAAAAAGTGGGATCTGAAGATATTTGTTTGAAAACATCTAAAGGCAGAGAGAGACTATACGCTGTTTGTCCCACGAATTGCAGGTAAAAGAAAAAAAAATCTGTTTTCTTCTCTGTTAAACACGATGCTGCTATCCCAAATCATCTTAAACCATGAGTGACAGGAAGCTTTGTGGTCTAAAAAAAGCTTAGACTTGTACTTCTATTTGTGAGATATAGCAATTTAAAAACATGCTTTAGTTTCAGGTTACTTTAGATGAAAATTTATACCAAATTCAATGGGAGATGAAGTGTGGGTCCTATGTTCTCCGTTACATTAAACCATCAACCATACCCTGATGACCGACACGTTTTAAGAAATGGGACAAAATGCCAACGATTTTGATAAAAGAAGAAATTTTTGGGGAGGTAGTTTGCCAAAATTCAACTGACACACTCTAGTGGCGATGGAAATCAATTTATTTTAGTGAAATGTGTCAAAAAATAAAAATAAAAAATCCAAAAACTTTAACTTATGATTCCATAAAATCCATTTAAACTTTTTGGGATGTGCCTTCCTGAAAGTGTTATGTTCTAAAGAGCACCATTTTCCCATTTTTGTTTTATTTTAGAATCTCCTCAGTTTGTCCAGTTTTTTGTTTCTTTAAAAAAAAAAAAAAAAAAATATTTTGTTTTGTTTCTGACTCACTCTTCAAATATTCCCAAGCATTTTACTTATCAACATGCCACCGTGTAATTACTTTGGTGGTGCTCTGCTTCGTGGTTTAGTGTTTCCTCTGACAGATTGAACCCAGCAAGGTAGTTCTCCTGAGGCTGTCCAACAGAACTGGTTCCCCGAGTCATGCATGCCTTCCTGCCGCAGCGTGGAGGAAACAGTTAGCTGCTCAAGAGCCTGAGGGAGGCGGGGGGGGGGACTAATAAGTCTTTAAGATCCAGCCCCCACATTCCTAACCTCTCCCTGGACTATAAAACACAGAGCCCCAAGAGTTCAGCTCCTCCTCTGCCTCCTACTCCTCCCTCTGTGTTTGTTTTGTGGCCCATTTTTTTCTACTTTAGAGTAGAAGAGCAGGCTGACAGAGACATACCATTCTTCAACCACAGGGGAAGTCATCAAAGCAGCCGTGAGTTTTAGGGCTTGCAGCTCACTTCCTCCACCCCCACTGCAGTTTTTGCCTGTGAGCTGTTCCGAGGTGGAGCGGGGAGGATGGAGGAGGTTCAGAGGAGAGAGAGAGAGAGAGAGAGAGAGAGAGAGAGAGTCGGCAAAGCATTTGAGAAACCAGCTGATCAGAGCTGAGGTATTCTGCCACGGAAGGGACGTGTCAGCGTGACTGGAAATTACTAACAGGCGAAGACGGAAAAGCAGGGTTAAAAAGAAAAAGAGAGAGAGATGTCTCCTTCTCTTCATGTGAATCTGGGAACTCATGGAGAGATGTGAGAGGGGTGGAAATCTGAGGAAGAGAGTGAGAGGTGTACTGGAAGCCAAGCCCTGGTTACTGGTGAGTCAGCTGGAGGCTGGGGAACTTCGTCGAATAAGGAGCGATGTCTTGGCTGTCTCCGGTGTCATGGGCCAAATGGACGTGGACGGCAGTGCGAGGGGGAGAGGAGGATGGAGAAGAAGGGCAGGAAGCCAGCGAGGAGCGGGAGCAGTGGGGAAGGAGAGAAGAGGAAGAAGAGGAGGAGAGATCTCAAGGCAGCAGGCAAGTGTTGTGCTGAAGCCCTGAGACTCCAGGCAGAGTGGTTCACGTCGCCTGCGCTGGAGGAGGAGGGGGGACTTCTGTCCATGTGCCTCTAACCTACTGGAGACTGGATTTTAGTGACATTCTGGGCGAGACGTTTTGTGAAGTGCTGGCGTGTCCCTGTCTGTCTTTCTTTTGCTTCATAACTCCAACCCTAATTCACACAGGATTCACTCAAAACCTTGCAAGCACGTGCTGAAGTCATCAGTGTGTGTGCCTCGTGTCCACGGTGTTAACATTATCGCTGCCTCTGTTCCACCATGATACAAACACGACGACTACTTTCAGAAGACTTCCACCTTTCCATTCCTGCACTGATACAGTATCAGCCAATATACTGACCTTCTGGGGCTTTCTAAAGTGATTACATCGCAGAGATAAATCTGATTTAAATCTGTCCTGTAAATTGTTAGAGTCGAGAATGGCCCATATATCTTAAAAGGCTGCACGTTTTATGTTTTCTTCTGCATTTCTCGTGTCATAAACTGTATTGTTCTTAGAGTGTGACAGGAAATAGTAGGCTGTCCTGCATGTACTTCCTCTTCCTTTATGTATGCGTTACTTTGGCTTTGGTTACTCTTCCCCCTGTAGTTTCAGATTAGATGGTGTTACAATGTTTCTGCAACGACAAAGTGCGAAGTTAAGCTCAATATAGGTCAGTTTGGTGCATCAAATAAAAGGGTAATAAGTTTGAGGTTTTATTTTTGTATGTTTTTTTACCAGCACAAGGGGTTTTGCAAGATGATGCAAAGCTTCACAAAAATGCATATGTTAACTGATTACATAATAGCCACAAATCCAAGGATTTTTGCTTTTAAAGCTTTAAGTGTGTTTTTATGATAAATCCTTGCATAATAACAGTAATAGTACAGCTATTTTTGTTTGAGGAGAAGATGCATCACTCCCGCTGACTCTCGGCGTTCGTAATGTGACCATTGCTTTGGAATTATGTAATAGTTTTTCTGCTTTCTCTCATGTCTTCACGTGCTGCAGCTCGGACTCCGAGGGTCATTTTGACACCCCTGAAGCAGCGACTCCCGTCCGCGCCCCTCTGCCCGTCCCGGGAGAGCTGGAGAACAACAACACCGATGCAGGCAAAGCAGGTGAGGCCGCTGCAGAGCAACGACAGGCAGAAGGAGAGGAAAAAGAAAACAAAAACGGGAGGGGGAAGAGCAGCAGCATTTGTGACTCTTCAGGAAACCTAGAGGCTCTTATTAAATCTCAGCAATCTAAGGGAAGTGCATGTTCAAATACTTTGGGCACTATTCCTTTTAGTCTCAAGGTTGCCATGGAAACAAGAGTCATTTTATGGTCCACTAACTATTCAGGCGTGACATCATCTTAAACAAAAGAAAAAAATGCTGCTGTTCATGAAAAATCCTAACTTTTGGTCGAAAATGAGACACGTGTCTTAAGTGATGACGCTATAGCTGCATGATGTCAGTTATTTAAAAAATGCAGCAAGACATAAATTATTTTTTTTGCTTTTTTTTTTAAGAATTCATACCTTTCTAAATTTGACTTTGTGTAAATATTGATGTGTCCCGTTGTATTATAGAGATTCCACATAGTGTTTGCTAAAGGTAAACAAGGTTATTTGACACCTGAGCAGGCAGTGAGCGGCCTCCCGTGAACCTGGTATTTAAGCTGGAATGCACACAGTTTTTATTTCGGATAGTTTTTGGGCGTGATCGCGTCTGATGCTCTGTCTCTGTCGTTTGATTCACTAAGAGGAGGGGCCTGTGGAGGAGTGTGGGAATGACCTTTGCTCCAGAATTCAACAGGTTGAACAAAAGCTCCGAGCTTTGGTTAGCTCTGCTTTGTGCTGGACACCGACGGAGGTCACAGCGACGTAACGTAGCATGTCGGAGCGTGTTTTTCGGAGGTTTGTTTAGAGGGTTTTTGTTGCATTGTGTGTGAGGCCGCCGCTGGTTCGGGAGAACTAAAACCTTCCTGTAAAACAGCTCCAGCAACATTTTCTGAAGGTGAGATATCGAATCAGAAAGAAGAAAATAAATAGCTTTAGCAACCTTATTATTAAGACTGGTGGGGTATGACTAATTTCTGGAGATTTTCATGTAATGAGATGAATTTACCTTCTGGGGACCCTTGAACGGCATTCGTTTTTTTAGCTGCTTTTTTGTTTTTAATTATGTTTTTAAAAAAACTGAAAAAAAGTGGATTTTTTTTTTTTCAGAGATTTGCACAGAATTTCAGAAAAACAACACACCTGTCAAGAACTGTTTTGCTAGTGTGATTAACTGGGGCTGCTTTGCTGCTTCAGGACCTGGAAGGTCGGCTCATCACACTCAAGCTCACTTAGGGTTATGCAGCAAAACAATGATCCAGATTACACCAGCAAGTACAATTCTGAGTGTTTGAAATGGAGAAGGTCTCGGAGTGATGTAGTCAAAGTCCAGACATAAATCGGATGGATATGCTGTGGGATAACTGCTCATTTATGCTTGATGAGGCTGAACTGAAACCAACATCTCGCTCTCTCCCTCTCATGTGATTGAAAAATACTCTTTGCCAGGTATCACAAACACTTGATGCCACCTGTTTTAGCCAAGAGTGGCACAATCAGTTATGAAGGTTAGGGAGCAAATTACTTTTTCCACATAAAGCCATGACAGGTTGGGTTGGATAGATTTTTCCAATAATAAAAAAAAAAAAAATTATAAAATAAAAACTGTGCTTTGTCTGATCTAACATGTTTACTTATTTGAAAAGTAGTTGTGACAAAGAGGGCAAATACTTTTTCACAGTACTGTGTTACTGATTATTCGAGTGTGTAAGGGAATGCACGTGTGTTTGGGATTGCGTTAGGTTGTCAACTCTTGAAACACATAAAGCTGGTTAAAGCAGAGCAGGCTCTGCTTGTCTCTTGGCAACATGGTGTTGTATGAACAGAGCGATGATGATGATAATGACAGGCATGCTGAAATATGCTGCAATGTCAAAATGTTCCCTGGAGCTAGCATTCAGACCGCTCTGTTATTTTTCTGCAAGACGTAACACAAGATAAGCGAAGGTCTGCTTTGTTTTGTGTTTTCGATTGCGTTACTTTTGCTTTTATGGCGTGGCACTCATAGTAAGACATCACCATGGCAACAGCAGCAACTGGAACAGTTGGCTGGTGAGTAACCTGCTTTCAGTCAACCAATCAGATATCGTCCACATCCGAGTTCACATGTGATGGCACTAGCAACATGTCGACTCTTAAAGTATGATAGTTCTGTGAAATAATTAATTATTTATTGTTTTGGTTTTGTTTCTTCTTCAGATTTGGAGCAGGAGGAGAACCTGATAGTGTCTGTTCCTGTCAGGGATCCAGAAACTGCACTGGACCACAGCATGGGTCAGGATGAGCCTGCAGTCCCTGTGGGAGATCAGCTCGAAATAAATGTGCAAAATCAAGACCAAGATCAAGCAGAGCAGCCCTCAGAAAACGTGGATTCTTTTCCCGGTCCTGATTCAGCCTCACAGAAGGAAGAAACTCAAAGCACAGCTCTCCTTTCTGAGCCACTTGAAGAGACAAACTTCCTCCACGAAGCAGACCCCGTCGCAGATCTGGCCCCAGTACCAGATACTACTTTTGTGCCAGAATCAGACTCTGTTCCAGTCAGGGAAACTTCAGTCCCAGATCCTGCTTTTATTCCAGAACCAGACTTTGGTCCAAGCAATGAACCTTCAGCTCAAAACCATACTTTTGTCCCTGAGCTAGACTCAGTACCAAGCAGTGAACCTGCAGCATCAAGTGCTTCACAGCCTCCAGAGGAGAAACCTGTCGCTGATCTAGAGGAACATCACAGCGATCTCCCCAGCCTTGCAGACCCTACTCAGAAGACAAAAACCAGCAAGTCCAAGCCTCCATCCCTCAAAATAAAGGCTACAGTAAGTCCTCCTCCTCATACGGATGAGGAACAAGAACTCCCAGTTCCCAAGGCTACATACAACTTTGACCTCGACCAACTGGACGACAGCTTCAACCCTTTCACCAGCGGCGGATCCAAAATCCAGAACTCTCCTCCACCGTGTGGTTCAAGCTCTCCCCCCAGGCTAGAACCACTTGGGAGCTCATTATCTGCTTGTGAGTCTGCCGAAAAAGCTCAAGGAGACTCAGAAATTATAGATCAGTCTTTAGAGGCAAAGCCTGTGGTGCTGGAATTTGGTCTGGGTGAAGGAGTGGTCAGAAAGCCCCCTCCAAAGAAATTAGGAGGGAAAAGGACAACCAGCAAGACTGCTGCAAAGAAGCAGAAACCAAAAGATTCAGAGACTTCTTGCGAGCCAGCCCCAGAAGTGACGCATCCTGAACCGGCGTTAGAAACGGCACCAGAATCGCTTCCCCAATCCGTTACGGAGCCTGTTTCAGAACCACTTTCGGAACCTGTAACGACAGACTCCTCTGTGCCTCTGAATCTGGACGATGTTCCTATTCCCAAAACCGCAACTTATAACTTTGACCCTAGCCAGTGGGACGACCCGAACTTCAATCCATTTGGTAGCAACAGCAAAGTGAGCAGCTCTCCTGTTCTGCCAAAGGGCTCGTACAGCTTTGACCCAGACAACTTTGACGACTCCATAGATCCTTTCAAAGCATCAAAATCCCTGAACAATGAGGATTTGTCCAGCAGCACCTCCCAACCTGAGACAAAGGTAAAAGATCAAGGCAAACAGAAGGCGAGACAGACCCCCGGGGAGAAGAAAGCAAAGCAGATTCCAAAGAAAAACAAAGAGAGAGCATCCGCGTAAGTCTCCTTTTTGCACAATCCAAAATATTACAAGGCCGTAGTCCAGCAAGCTTCATATTCGGTCATTTTCTTACACCGCCTTGCAAAGGTATTCACACCCCTTGAATCTTCTCGCACCACAAACTTCAATGACTATCGTACGGATTTTATGAGTTCAGGGAGTATGAACACCATTTCAAGGCTTTGTGTAGGTCTGATCTGGCTCCTCCTCGAACTAATTCACTGCTAACAATAATATGCATACCAAAAGATACTTTGAAGGCACAGATAATACTCTGCATACCGAGCTACTAATAAACTGAGACATAAATAGATGTGCTTAGAGCTGCCGTGATTAGCTGCATATGCTTGAACTTTAATCTGCCAGCTAAGTAACTAACATGCTGACACCTTATACTCACTCATACCCTCTTCCTTTGTCTCTCGGCCTTCTTTATCCTCCATGGCTCCCTTGTCGAAACCCTCCCTGCTTTATCTCCCTCACCCTCCATCTTTCCTCGTGTTGTGTGTCGCGCAATCCCCCAAAATCTTTGCTTTCGTTCGTCCCACTTTTATCGACCTCAGGACATCTGAGCAAGTCAAGTTTCTCTGTTTTCTGTTGTAAGTACTCTCTCTATCAAGGCATGATTTCACTCATTCTCATTGGTGCACGCTCTGTCCATGTCTGTACTGATTGTTGGCGTTGAGGTTTTTTTTATCCTCATCACACAGCATACTTTAGCTTTCTAATTTGCTGTATTTCTTAGCACGATTTTTCCATTTGTCTTGCTAAATCTCATTTTCATGTCCATAGAAAACAGGAACAATAATAGCCTTTCAAGGATTAAAAAAAAGAAAAACAAATTAATATATTCTCATTTGCTTGTTTTACAGGAATTCCTGTAAAGTCCAGAAATATGATGAAAGCGAGTCACTAGTCCTCGATGTTTGTAGTCAGGTAATTTTTTTTTTTTAATTATCTGGTTGGTTTACTGGGAATGTTTTACCTTACTGTAGAAACACTGCAGTGTTCATTATTCAGCTGCTGTGCAACCTCTTGGCCTCAGCATACTTTTACACACACACACACACACACAGAGTTACACAAGTTGAGTGAGGCATCAGCAGTGCTTCCAGTACTGCGGTCCAGTCTTGGCGTGATGACAGAGCTGTGACTTATCACTCTGCAGTCAAATATTACTCTGGAGCGTTCATGCCCTCAACAATATCACATCCTGAAGAAAGAAGATTTATAGCTAAACAGAGCTTTGAATAATTAAGGTCACATGTCAAGACCAAGAGGCTGAAACCTGAAGTCATGAATTACAAATGAAACTTTTTTGGAACCCATCAATTTTAAAAAAAAAGGTGGAGTGTAAATAGAAAGTGCTTGTGTTACATAAATTTATAGTATTTTTTTTCCCTCTAAATGAATAAATGTTGAATAATTTCATGCAAAAAAATTTATTTGAAGGCTTTTTTTTTACACATCTCTACTAGGAGAGGCAACAAAGTGGAGAGCACTGCAGTTGGGGATCAGATATTAAATATGTAGAAAGTAAACTCGACTGTAATAAAGTTAACGTCTCCCTCTATTACTTCCAGGGGGAAGACGAAGTGGTTCAGACCCCGGAGATCACTCAGCGGGTTCATCACGCCACGGACGAGGAGAAGCTGGCCTCTACCGGCCTGATTGGCCAGACGGCCGACAGTCAGGAAGAAAGAGAGGAGCAGGAATGCAATAAAGCAGCTGTGAAGAAACAGCCGTCCAGCGATTTACCTGCTGTAGATCGTGAGTTCGAGAGGGAGAAATGTGCAGGAATTCTCCTCAGAGGACTTGAAAGTTTATTTTAAAAAAAATCATGATATGGAATGAAGCAACACCCAAAAGAGGCGCTAAATATTGTATATTAGAAATGTAGCATTGACTGTATTAAATGTGCGAGTTGAAAATGTCAAACTTTTCTCAGCAGCTGCTTTTTAGAGTGTCAGATTGTAAAAGTAAAAAAGAAAAAAAAAATTCTGTTCCAGATAAAATAACACTATAAGTGAGGAAAAAAGAGCTTCCTATGTCTCTACATCAGGACTGATCTTTTTACGTTGTGCACGTATTGTTTTAGTTTAATTTAGTTGTTTAGCGAAAGCAAGATATAAGCTACTCAGTTATTTGTTTTTGAGTTGGTAAGGTTAATTTTACATTTTTTAACATTATGGGCTAAAAAGAAAAACTATAAATTCAGTTTTTATTGATGGATACAATAAATACAACCCACAGTTATTTCTCTGATGTTTTTTGTTTTTTGGGGGGGGGTTTCATGTCCAGAGATCAAGATTACAGATCATCTGCCAGAGAAGGACACCTTCAGCGTGAAAGATGATATGGTAAGTGCTGCAAAGCGACCACATGAATTATTCAGTGTGCCTGGTTTCTTCTGCATCAGTTGTTTTTGATCTCCATAGTCTGTTGAAAACAGATGATTAGTCATAATTTTAAATAATGTTTTTCACGGTGATTTCCTGACACCACACATATACCACACAAACGGCTCACGTTAGTGTTTGTGATCTTCCACAGACGGATATATCAATGCACCAGACTGCAAAACTGAGCAGCCGTGACGACCCTGACCCGGCAGCCCTATCGCAGGACGGCGTCCCTCTGACCGAGATGGACAAAGCTGCGGTGCTGACCCTGATCAGAGAGGAGGTACGTCGCTCCCACATGCACAAATGCAGAGAGATACTGAGCACACAAAATGAAACTTTAATAAGTCTAACTTATTTTATTTGGTTCCCAGTATCACTCCATATTTTGAATCCATCTATTTCCTTTAAAACAGATCATCACTAAAGAGATTGAGGTCAGCGAGTGGAAGCAAAAATACGAGGAGAGCAGAGCGGAGGTTATGGAAATGAGGTGGGAAGCTTCTGTTTCGATGAGAATTTTCCTTCCTTTTCCAAAACGATACTATTAAAAAAAAAAGGTAAAATAATACGAGGGATTTAAAAACAAAGTTAACACTGGGCTGCTTTTTGTTTGACAGGACAATAGTTGCAGAATATGAAAAAACAGTTGCCCAGATGATTGGTAAGTTGCTGCCACCTGGTGGTGGATGTTTCTTCATACTCTTGTTTGTTCATCAAACTTTTGATCTAAAGTATGTATGTTTTGTCTCTGTGGTCCCGAGAAACATGCTTAAGACTGATCAAAAATAGGCTACGGCTCTAAAATTTGTAAAGTCACAAAGAGGTGTTGGCAGCAGATTTGACTGAGTTTTAAAATAAAATAAATATTTTAAAGTATGTCACTTTAAAATGAAGAGCACAAGCAAACACTTGGTATGTCCCTTTGTTTCCTCCTGTCTGCATGCTGCCAGCATCACCTCGTACTTATTTTTGTGACCTTTCACCTGCGCTCTAGTCTTCAGGAAGCTCCTGATCAGTTACGCTGAGGTCAAGTTACTCAGTTCAGTGAGGGAAACGCATTGTGAGGTTTTTAATGTCCACTTCTACTAGGATGTCGCGATACAACTAAGGGCCATGAGTTTGCTAATCTCTTCTGTGAATCTGAAAATTTTTAAGCTTTTTTATGTTTCAACCCTAAACCTGCATGCATTTTTACTGGGATCTTATGCAACAAGTTAGTGAGCATGAATTGAAATAGATGTTAACTTTTTTTTGTTAACGAATTAAAATATGAACAAACCCGTATCAAATAGTAAAGGAGAATATTACTTATTACAGAGATCTACCAGTTCAGTTTATAGGACAATTATTAGTTGTACATTTTCAACAAATCAATTCTTCAATCAAGTTTACTTGTGTAGCACATTTCAGCAACAAGGCCGTTCAAAGGGCTTTACATCATAAAATCACAATGTTTTTGTCTGGATTTAAAGAAACTTGACCTAAATCAACTGAAGACTTGAAGATTATATTAGAAATGCACTGAAGCTTACTGAGCTCTTGCACAAAGAAAAATGGGCACAAAAATGAGTCTCTAGCGATAGAAAGCTACAACTACATCAAATATTTCAATGGAAATGCTCACTGCACTTTTAAGTTTTTCATGGTAAAACATTTTGACACCACATGAAGTTTTTGGTTGTGATATGACAAAATATTAAAACGTCCAAAGAGTATGAATGCAGTTATTTATCGTCATGTACTCGGGTAGCATAAAGACGGTTAGTGTCTGAAGGTTTGCTAAGATGCTCTTTACTTAACCATCACATGATTGTAGACAGTAGCATGCTTTCTGAAGCCATCACTTGTTTGCTTGCAGAGGACCAGCAGCAGAACAAGAGCCTCTCCTCCAGCAAGTCAGTCAGGCAGCTGACGTTGGAGCGCGATCAGGCTGTGGCCGACCTGAACTCCGTGGAGAGATCCTTCGCAGATCTCTTCAGGAGGTACGAGAACATGAAGGGAGTCCTGGAGGGCTTCAAGAAGGTTGGTGATGAATATTCTCAGATGTAGAGCAGAGTCATGTGACGTAAACTAAACACCCACTGACACGACTTGTAAACGTGCATTCAGAATGAGGAGGTGTTGAAGAAATGCGCGCAAGATTACCTACTTCGTATCAAGCAGGAGGAGCAGAGATATCAAACGCTAAAACTCCACGCTGAGGAGAAACTGGACAAGTAAGATTAACTTAAATCTGTATGATTGAGGCATAACATTTGCCTTCATTTAGTTTTATCCTCTTGTTGTTGACGTCCTCCCTGTCAGGGCCAATGAGGAGATAGCCCAGGTGCGCGCAAAGGCTGATACCGAGAGTGTGGCACTGAATGCGAGCCTGAGGAAGGAGCAAATGAGGGTGGAGTCCCTTGAAAGAGCTGTCCTTCAAAAGGTAAAAAAAATATACAGCAGATCCACTTCACTTTGTGAGTCTGTACTCTGGGGACGCTAGAAGACCGCTTTGTGCTTTGTTAGAGGGAAATATAGATTTTGTATTGTGTTTCTCAACTACTAGTGTAAGAAAAGATCCTTAGTGCAATGTGTTTCAGCTTTAGTGCGTGACTTTTAAAATGGTACGTAGGAATTATTAAGGGAAACAAATCAAACCCTGTAGCAATTTGTGGTTTTTGTTTCCACAACACAGTTCAAACCACTTCCAACAAGCCTCACTGGTTCCCATCACCACTCTTTGCTTATTTTTTTATCTAAACAGTGGTGGAGAATGTTGGATGGTTTAGATTATAAACGCTTCCAGGGAAATGGATTTCTTCTTCTCTTTTGGTAAAAGTATTCCGTTCTTGATTAGATGGTTTTTTATTCATGGATTAATGTATTTATAAAAAAAAAAATTATTTGTAAGAATTTTAGTGGGGCAGTCACACTGGTGCTGTAAGACTAGCACTAGCATGGACACGATTTTCACGCCATCTAAAATGCCACAATCTAATGAATAATCAATTATAAATGTGTGTCATTTCTGCAATTTAATTGCATATAAAGTGGTCAAATGTATAAATAGAATTTCATCACATCTGGAGCCATAAAATCCCCAAATAGGTCTAACAAAAAACATTTAAATACATGTGGTGATGCAGTTCATAATCATACAATAATTCAACTGCGGGCTAATTACAGAGGTGGCTTTCTATAAATAAAACAAATACATTTTTATATGTAGCATATTTAATTTATGGTGTATGTAATCAGTTTTTTTTTTTACTGTTTTAATTAAATCATTTATTGAAAGACTAAAGTCGTTCTTTCTTTCATTGATTTATTGAGTTGTGGTGCCTCCGTGAATTAATGGCTCCTCTAGCACAGTGTTTCTCAATTATTTTCTGTCATGCCCCCCCTGGGGATCATAATTTTTTCGCCCCCCCCTTGCTCAGTGCCCTTCCCTCTCCAGAATTTAAATACTATTGCGGATCTGTTCATATTTAATAATTTATCGTACAAACCACTGGCTCCAACATTGTATGACCTTATTATCAAAACCGCTGTTTTATTATTGAAAGCCTCAAAAGAATTTTCAAAATCAGTTTGAGTGAATCGCTAACATTTAATCAAGATTACTCGGTTTGAAAAAGTGCAAATGATTCACTGGGATTTGCATTTTTTAGACTTAATAAAAAAGTCTAAAACTATAAGCTTTACAACTATAAGCTTATAGTTGTAAAGCTTATAGTTGCTTTACAACTATAAGCATTGATTACTTGTCAGCTTCTTCAGTTTAATTTTTCACAAGGCATATAGTTCTTAACATTTATTGTGGAAATATTTGCAGCAATATTGCTAATAGTTCAGCTTGTCAGATGAGAAGAGATGAAAAGTGTATAACATTTTTGCATTAACAATAAAAAGACAGGTTTTGTCAATTTCCTGGCCTTTTTCTGCAGCTACAGTCACTTGCTTATGATGGAGTATAAGTGAGTTTTTGATTTGTGTTTTAAATACAAGTAAAGTTCGATGAGAATAAAGTCGTAATTTTATAACTTTTCACCATACTGCACTAAATTGCGGAATACTGAGGGTCTTACAAGGTTATAGTTGGTCCTGGTTTAACAAATGAGTAAGTACTAAATATTTTACCACATCAGAAGCAAATTTTCAGCCCCAAATTTTCAGCCCCAGGTCTTTGAAACAATTGCTTACACAACTTTTCTAGTCTGACAGAACCAGACTTGCTGAGCGGGTCACGTTACATAGCACTCTATCGAAGCTTTTTAATTTAACGACTTTCTTCCGGCGTATTTACTCTGCCAATATTTAAATTACTCTGCTGATACGAGAGTATTATCACTGTATTCTTGTATTTGAAAATAAGAATCTCTTATCCTGGCCACTGACCTCTGCTGCCGTTTTTCTTTTCACTGTCAAACTTCTCCGTCTCTCCTCTAGATAGATATATTTCAAAACATCCGCGCTTGTATCCTTCGCTTTGTTTTTGTTTTTTGTTGTTGTTTTCTTCTGCTCCATTTACAACAGTGCTGTGGCTACTTCTACTGGCTTGAACAGGCAGGCTGTTGATTAGTTTGAACACTGCTACCACCTAGTGACCGGAGGTGGCACTGCTGCCACATAGTGACCCGAGGCTTGTTTATCAGTTAACATGAATCAAAACTTTGCCACGCCGCCCTGGGGGAGCGGGGCCCACTATTTGTGAAGTACTGCAGTATGCTAAGGAGGCCGGTCCTGACCCAGAGGCCGGTCCTGACCCAGAGGCCGGTCCTGACACATAGGCCGGTGTTCTGTGTATCTGTGCTACCCTGATAAACTTTGCTATCTATCCGTGTGACCGTAGGAAAATCTGACGAGGTAGCACTTACAGTCAGAACATCGGTCCTGACTCAGAGGCCGGTCCGGACTCAGAAGTCGGTCCGGACTCAGAAATCTGTCCGGACGGTCCGGACTCAGAGGTCTGTCCGGACTCAGAAGTCGGTCCGGACTCAGAAATCTGTCCGGACGGTCCGGACTCAGAAGTCTGTCCGGACTCAGAAGTCGGTCCGTACTCAGAGGCCGAGGTCGGTCCGGACTCAGAGGCCGGTCCGGACGGTCCGGACTCAGAGGCCGGTCCGGACGGTCCGGACTCAGAGGCCGGTCCGGACTCAGAAGTCTGTCCAGACGCAGAGGCCGGTCCGGACTCAGAAGTCTGTCCGGACTCAGAAGTCTGTCCGGACTCAGAAGTCTGTCCGGACTCAGAAGTCTGTCCGTACTCAGAGGCCGGTCCATACTCAGAGGCCGGTCCATACTCAGAGGTCGGTCCGGACTCAGAGGCCGGTCCGGATGGTCCGGACTCAGAGGCTGGTCCGGACTCAGAAGTCTGTCCAGACGCAGAGGCCAGTCCGGACTCAGAAGTCGGTCAGTACTCAGAGGCCGGTCCATACTCAGAGGCCGGTCCGAATTCAGAGGTTGGTCCGGACTCAGAGGCCAAAGTCGGTCCGGACTCAGAGGTCGGTCCGGACTCAGAGGCCGGTCCGGACGGTCCGGACTCAGAGGCCGGTCCGGACTCAGAAGTCGGTCCGGACTCAGAGGTCGGTCCGTACTCAGAGGTTGGTCCGGACTCAGAGGTCGGTCCGGACTCAGAAGTCTGTCCGGACTCAGAAGTCGGTCCGGACTCAGAGGCCGGTCCGGACTCAGAAGTCGGTCCGGACTCAGAGGTCTGTCCGGACTCAGAAGTCTGTCCGGACTCAGAAGTCTGTCCGGACTCAGAAGTCTGTCCGGACTCAGAAGTCTGTCCGGACTCAGAAGTCTGTCCGGACTCAGAGGCCGGTCCGGACTCAGAGGTCTCTCCGAACTCAGAGGCCTGCCCGGACTCAGAGGCCTGCCCGGACTCAGGGTTAGGACTGACCTCTGAGAAGTTTAAAGATATCTGCAGAGTTTTCTTTCCAACATTTCAAAAAAGACAAAATCTATGTCCTTTACTTCTTCCCAGAGTTTAGGAACAAGCTTTTTCTGGACAGATACGGTATGCTTCATTTTGCTTATCTAGATATGCGGCATATCTGTCAATTTCCTGGCCTTTTTCTGCAGCTACAGTTACTTGCTTATGATGGAGTATAAGTGAGTTTTTGATTTGTGTTTTAAATACGAGTAAAGTTCAATGAGAATAAAGTTGTAATTTTATAACTTTTCACCATACTACACTAAATTGCGGACTACTGAGTGTCTTGTAAGGTTATAGTTGGTCCTGGTTTAACAAATGACTAAGTACTAAATGTTTTACCACATCAGAAGTAAATTTTCAGCCTCAAATTTTCAGCCCCAGGTCTTTGAAACAATTGCTTACACAACTTTTCTAGTCTGACAGAACCAGACTTGCTGAGCGGGTCACGTTACATATCACTCTATCATTTTGTAAGTGGCATATCTAGATATGCCGCTTACAAAATGAAAAGCATACCGTATCTGTCTATGACTGGACTTGTAAATCAATCGCCAAATAATTTTTTCTACCATATTTCTTCCTTCCTCTTCGGTTCCACGTTTGAAATCCATCTCTTTCGCGTCCCTCAATAATCGTTCAGGGTCCACGCCTGCCTGACTATAATCCTCACCCAGGTAGTTTTCATCTGAGTACAAGTCTTCACAAGGAAAAAAAGTATTTCTGATCTTTCGTTTTGTAGATGTAAACATTTTCTTTGGAGGAACAGGATTCTCCAGATGATGTCTGAATTTTTCCACAATAACTTTATGTCCTCCTGGGTAATCAAGAAGTCCAATTAAATGCAGTCCAGAAGCAAAGTGGAAAGCATTTCTGGTGAGGCTTTGGAAAATCCGTTCACTCAGCTCTTCTGACACCTCTGAGAGAACATCCACATTTAATTCTCCTGTTTCTCTCAAAAGTAAGATCAAAACCTCGTGGTGTTCTTCCAAAAATGTTTCTCTGACAAAATGCGGAGTTGGTCCGTCCGCAGATATTTCAATCACTTTCCAAAGAAGTTCGCTGAGAAAGTTTGTTTCCTGTAATCCGGGGTTGTTTGACCAGGATGGATTTGTTGGAGAACCTTTTTTTCATGTTTTTCCAAAAAAAAAAGTGAGCTGTGAGCTTTCGTTACTCATCTGTGTTGAGCTGAGCTAAAATGTCCAAATGATTTCTGTGTGAACTGACCGGAGAATTAACTGATCAGTTGGTGATGTCATGGACTCTATGACATCACAAAGTCATCCTCAGCAGGGCCTCATGACACAGACATCATTTAAAGTCATGCTGATGACATCATTGTCAGCAGCATGGGAACTGTTGCTAGGGGTAATAATAGCACTCAGTGAGCATGCGCTATGAAAAACAATAGAATCTGTGGGCAGTAAATACATTATTCCCACAAGTCTGAACTGGAAGTGTGCATCCACTGGTTTACCAGTGGATTTGCTGGTTTCAGAAGTCAATTTGCAATCCCTTATTCACTGCATCGGCTTATTTTGGTGAGGGCAAAATGAATAGTAGCAACAACAAAAAAAAGAGTATTACTCAAGTAGTACAGTGCTGTGAAACTACTCTAATAAGTACTTTTTTTTTTCTTCAAAAAAGTTACTCAAGGAAATGTAACCAGATCTACCCAATTTTGAACATAGGCAACATCATCAGTAGCCTGCAGGCTACTTGTTAACAAGCTCAAGGTGCTGTATTGTTATCAGCTAGTAATCTTTTAGCTAACATTAGCTGCATCCAACAGCATTTGAACTCAGCCGGTTAGTTTGCTTGAAAAACTGTGCAAAGTTCTTTGCGTTTTGCTGGTTTGCTGCCATAAATCTAATATCATTACATTTTATTTCCAGCCCCTTAATTCTATTTACAACTTACATTGCTGACAGCCTATCTCATAATCTAAAAAGCTTGAAAACGTATTATTAGAAAAACAAATAACAGTGAAACTTACAAATGTCCAGAAAGAGAAATAGGAAACACTCCATGAAAGACGTAAACAGGCTGCAGACAATCAATTGGTCTAATGTAAATTCACTCTCCAAAGTGCTGCTGCAATAAAATTGAACACTAGAGGGCAATGTTTCACTTCACTCAAGAAGCTTAGTGAGATTTTAATTTAGGTCATTTTAAACATTTCTTAGATAATAAACAGTGTTTGAATTTGTGTCAATGCAATGGCAAGAACAGATTGTTTAGGAATTCTAGCTGAATCTACAGACGAACTCATAAAAAAGTCAAAACTGATAGTCAAACCTTGCTGTGTTTGTTTTGCAAATGCTGTTTATACCTATTTTTAATTTAAAATGTGAACAACACAGTTTTAACTTCATACACAACTCCCTCTACCTGACATGCATTTATTTTTAATATTTGTCCTGAACTTTAGTTTTTTTAAAACTCGCTCAAGTTATGTTTTGCTTCTTTGATTTCACAACACTTCTGTACACAACTTGGAAGTAGTTTATAATAAACTTTGTGCACCATCAATGCAGTGTTGAATTTTATGCAGTGTGCTAAATAGTTCATTTGCAGGATGACAATGAACTGATGTGTTTATAATTGTTGAAGCAAACCTCAAAGTTTTGCTTTTTTTTCTTACCTGATAGAATCAAGAAATTGAGGAACTGACCAAGATCTGCGACGAGCTGATCGCCAAGCTGGGAACGGAATGACAGACGTTCGGTGATACTCACTTCATCAGCTCCCATCTGCTCAAATTCAAGATTTTTTCGTACAGCAGCAGCATGTGATATAAATCCTCCACATCAGCACAATTTAGCAATTTTGTTGCAAAAGCTACAAGATATCATCAGGCGTCTTATCATTTTCACCATTATAATTACCAAATGTTTAAAGAATAAGTATCATCCTAAGATGTAAAGACTTGTTGTTGATCGTTTGTGCATTGCTGTTGTTTTTAAATCTAAGAATTTCCATAATTTTTACCGCATGTGTTCAGAAACTGAGGGAGAGGACGACACAGCTCCTTCTTCATCCCAGCACACTTTCATTGGAATGAGCTCTGTTTGAAGGCTGCAGAAAACATATTTATACCGAGTGCCTGAATTGATTGAATTTTATTATTTTCTCTGCAGACTTCTTACTTCCTTTTCTTTTGATGTCATTTATAAATGTATATATATATTCGAACTTTGCAACATTACCCAAAATGTACATTGTTTTCTCTGATTTCTGAGTATGGAGCATTTCTTTGATTTGACCATATTCTTATTATGCAGTAATTTTACCCATGTGCCATATTGCTTTTTTTTTTATTACTAAACTTTCCTGTGTGAGAAAAATCTCCCTTTTTTTTCTGGTTTTCTGTGAGTCAAGATGTTGCTGATGTGACTCCTTTTTTTTCTGCTTAGTTCATGGATAAACCTTAATTTTCTCATTTCAAGCTGTTGCCAACTTGTACTGTATGCAGTATATTTCCTGTCTGATCAACATATTTTGAAACCTGAATGCGTTTGCAGTGGCTATGGCTTTCCTTGTGGTTCATAAGGTGTTGAAGACAGATGTTTACCTTTTACTCTCGTTAAAAAACCATCCAGCTAATTTTGTGGCGAGAACTTGAAGGAGCTGTTGTCTTCAGCCTTGGCATATCGCACAAAAATGACAGATTTTTGTATGAAAGCCTTTTGCTTCTGCACAATCGGATGCCAAATATCACGGTGACCTGAGGCGGACTTTGGTGTGACTCCATGTCCTGTCGTGATGTCGTACTCGCTTGAAGCTGCTTCTCAAAGAAAGTCCATTGTTGTGGTAAAATCTGTATATTTTATACTTAACGGAAAGAACATTCAGAGTTACGTCTCTAATATTTGTAAATGTAAGAGCGGAGTGTGTCCTGATTGTATGTTAACTGCTATATTTTGTGAATTCCTGAATAAATGGATAAGATTTAATAATATGTCAATACTTTTTTCTAAAACTGTTTAAAGGGACTGCTGGGAATTTTAAAGTGAGGTTCTGTGAAAAGGTTAAAGACGATTAAGGAAGTATCTCACAGTATCTTCATTCAGAATAAAACTAATTAGTTTGATCTAGAAACTGAAACTAACAGATAGTCCAAGACAGGAAACTTCTACCATCATTTCATAGCTGTTCATGCAAAGACGTTTTGTTTTATTTCTTTCCATCAGTATAGAAGCCTGTCATATTCTATTCATCATGTGTCTCACAGGAAAAATCCCTGGATCCAAGCTATTTGGAGTATAAAACATCATCAGTATATTAAACTATGTGATGAAAACAGCGGCGCATAGGCAAACGGAATCATTCTTTTAAAAATGAACCAAATGCTAAATCTTTGGGGGGGGGGTTTTGCACACAATATCTTGAATCAAAAGCCTAAAAATAGCTCTGTTTTTAAAGCCCTGAGGTGGCTGTTTTTCCTCAGTCACGTGTGTACCCTAAGGTGATAATCGACTAAACATAACATCCTATCTAAATCCTTTTTATGTCAACACGGTGAATACGTTTACATTTTGTGTAATTTCAGAAAACCAGTGTGGTTGAGTAATGTTAATGAGTTCAGGCTTTGCTGCTGGGTGTTTAGTCTGCTTCAGTATTCCTAGTTCTGCAGGAGCATGGCTGAAGCACAAACTCTTTTTGTTGTTGTTGCTTTTCTAGTCTCAATCATTTAAAGTTAGAAATGTGACAAAGGGATGAAAAAGTGGTACTTTGCTACCAATTTTATTTGCTTTTTTTTGATAAATGGTACATTATGGGCTTAGGAAAAGGTCCACACTCTACTGAAGATATTTCTAATAAACAATCTCTAACCTTGCAGCTGTAAAGCTTGCTGAACATGTCTACATTGTGCCGCTTGTGTTCTGTCTTTTACTGAAACATGTAATTTACCACAGTTACTAAATGTGAAAACAAACTCAGTTTTTGCTTGCAATTACTTCTACAAAAGACTGAAAATAAAAGTTTATGTCTGACACGTGAATGCGTGCAAATGTATAATTAAAATCATTTTATAATTATACGTTTGGTTTACAAATGCACATAAGATTTGTTATTTTCGAGGATTTAGCACGTCACAATCCTATGTCATTTTTTCCTTGCGTGTTCTTTCCACGTGGGGGCGTCCTAGAACAGCTTAGGGTGACTAATCACACACATTGTTGGGGTGTCTGAAGAGGAGAGAAGGCTTTCGCTATACCTTTATTCTCTCTATATATAAATCCAAGGCAAGAATACAGAAACAGATACTTGCCATATTTCCTTTTTTTTCTGTCTGTGTTTACTTATTTGACTAATGGCTGCTGCTTTGTGCTTAAGTTAAATTTGTGAAATTATTATAATTATATTAAATATTTTTAAAGTTGTCTGTCACTCGTGAATCTGCGACTAGAAGAATAACTACGGATTGGTAATTAATAATCTATGCTTTAATTTTCATGGTTTTGATTATAAAGTGTATTTGTATTATAAAAAGTACATATTTACAAAGGCAACAAAAATACCTTAATCTGATGTAAAAGCTCCGGACTTCACTAATTCAGAGTTCCTGCTTTAATAGCATTTTGATGCAAATCGTGACTTTCCGGAATAAATCAGGAGGCAAAGCGGGAAACGGTGAAGTCCTCCTCCTGTAGCTGTTCCACGGAGTTTTGTAACCCTGGTGATTAGAGCGGAGGGGGCGGGGTCAGGATGCTGAGGCGGCCCTTCATTGGCTGTCCGTGATTTTGAGGAGTGGGTTGGGACTGAGCTGCCAGCTGTGCGGGGAGTCCAGATAAAGCAGCCTGGAAAGTACTTATGGGACAAAGAACCACAGTTTCTTACTCCATCCTCTATCACCGGTTTGAAGCCAGGGTTCTGGAGGGTTCGGTCTGCTGGTTCTTCTGTATCTTCACAGTAAGTATTTTCACTTTTTACATTCTTCCAACTGTGCAAAACCCGCACTCGGGGATTAATGCCTGATACCCTTTTGTAATTTGAGAACAATTTTGTGATTACCCTCCCTTTAGCAATTTAAACATTACAAAAGTCTGCTTTAAAGCTGTTAATTATGCTATTTTAATGTAACGTTTAAATTTTTTACATTTTGTGCTCATTTAGACTTCAAAATTAGAAAATGAGCTAATAAATAAAACAGGGCTACATTAACATCACTCTTTTAGCCATGTTAGCCATCTGCACTATTACATGTAATTTTTGCTTTTATGCTACTTGTAGTGACTTGCTAAACTATTCACACTCTTAACTTTGCCACATTTTGTAACAAACGTTAATGTATTTAATTGGTTTCATTGCTGACAGTGCAGCACAAAGTGATGCCTTATTATGAGGAGAAAAAAACAGAATACATCATCTTTAATCCACTACTACTAATAAAAACATTAAAAGTGTAGGATGTGTCATTATTCCTCCCCATTACTCTGTTACACCTAAATAAAATCTTGTCCAGCCATCTGCTTTCAGAAGTCACTGAATTAGTCAACAATTCACTGAAATTATCAGTGTATATTTTATTATATTATGCTTAGAATCCAGCTGTCATGTGAAGAACTGAAATCGCTTTTGTTTGTTTTTTTTTGTTTTTTTTTAAATATTAGCTAACAACACATCACAGGTGGAGAAAATTATTACAACTACAGTAAAAACATAATAAAAATAAATAAATCTAAGCAGAATTTGGGGTGTTTTTGTTAAAGCTAACAGAGGAAGAAGTCTTTTTATGTGATGACGATTACAGAGAGGATTGAAGCAGAGTTCAGTTATTTACAGTATTTCATACTTTGAACATATAAAACAGCTTTATCCGAAAGATTGTCTAAAAATGGAAAGACTCTATCTATCTATCTATCTATCTATCTATCTATCTATCTATCTATCTATCTATCTATCTATCTATCTATCTATCTATCTATCAAGTCAAACATGTTCTCTATTAAGCATTAAAGTTGCTTCTGCTGCCTGTACTGATATTTAAGGGAGATAAAGCACATGTTTTACTTTGACTCCCAAGTGACGCCCCACGCAGTTTCACAATTTACTGACCTTTCACCCAAGGAGGTGTTTGTACAAGCGCCTGCAGTTTGTTGGGCTTTCACAATGACGTCAACTCGGAAAGCTCCCCCCCCCCAGCCTCATCCCTCCTCAATCCATGTTTAAGGATGAGGAAGTCTCCTCCTAACTTTCCTCTTTCCATGCCTTAACTCCCCCAGGTATTTTTGGTCCCAGAGCTGACGAGTTCAGAGTTTTTGACGAAATGTTAAGATTGACTTCAGTTTTCTCTCTGAACTGGAGTTCAGAGAGTTCAGATCGGCCTGAGGGTCCAGATCAGCAGATGAAGAGACAAGCAGCAGCCTTTCTTCAGAAGCTCACATTTGCTCCCAGTTAAGCTGCCAGACAGATTCAGAGACCTGCTGCTTCTCATTGTTAACAAAAACACTCCAAATTCTGCTTAGAAGCATTTTCACCTCTTAAATAATAATTTTAAAAAAATTGATTCTGAATTTACATGTATCAGCAGAATGCTAAATATATTTTATGGAGCAATGTTTCAGTTCGGTCAAACTTGTTACAAAACACTTGAGCTGTGGTAAAAATTTGATTCTATACTCATGGCTGGATAGAGGCAGTGGAATAATGCCTTTTGGAAAATTGATAGCCACACCAAAATCTTATAAAGATTGCCTTCAATCCCTGACATTATAGGCAAAAAGTACCACAAACCACGGTTCAACTGAGAAAGACCTCCAGAAAGAGCTGGCGACAGCAGTTTTGTAAAGATGATCATAAAAGTCATATGCCTTTGTATCTCCCTCCAGATAACTCATCTTTTCCACGTTCCGTCCCCATAATGGTGAGCCGACTTTTACTGGCTTTGCTGTGCGTGTCGGCGCTGAGCACTGCCCAGTCAGACGCCGGCAAGCCTGTAATCCAGCTCCGCCTCGGGGGGGAGAAGAGGAAACACTACGAGGGCCGGGTGGAGGTTTTCTACAATGGAGAGTGGGGGACGGTGTGCGATGATGACTTCTCCATCTCTGCTGCGCAAGTGGTGTGCAGAGAGCTGGGCTTCATGGATGCTGTGTCCTGGGCGGCCTCTGCCAAGTTTGGGAAAGGGGAAGGTAAGGAAGAACGGGTCTGTTGTCAGAAAGTCCCCTAATCCAGTAGGACTAAGTCAAGATTTCCTGAAAGCCAACCAGAAGAATCAGAGTCAGACTTTTTACAATGGTGTGTGTGTGTGTGGGGGGGGGGGGATTACTTTGTCACCCAGCCGCATACATTCGAAGGCAGGCAGCACACGTCTGCGTTCAGCTCCAGGTTTTCCACGGAAATCTCTGAATGGCTTCCAGGTTTTCCGCGTCTGAGTGGTAATCCTTTCTGGCCCTGGGTTTCTCATCAGACGTGAGGCGGGGGCACGTCAGTCCGTTCAGAGCGGGGAAAGACCATAACCCAGACATAATCTCACCTCCGTTTTGCTTTTCTTTTTTTGTTTTTAACTTTCCAACCTATACAGTTTCCTCTGTTGCCGTAGGAACGCTGATGACATCCCCATCTCTGTGAATGTTATAGATGCTGGTGGTCCTGCCAGTCATAAATTCAGTCAGGACTACAGAAGCAGAGTAATCAAGTTTCCAATTAACTTCATGAAGCACAGCAGTCATTGTGGAAACTTTGGTTGCTGCGTTTCTGAACCTAAGCAGGTCTATGCATTTATTCGTGTAGATATTGTGGCTGACAAGCAGTAAATCTTTATACTTATAATGTCTGGATTGAAAGACAGCATATACTTTAAGAAACGTTTTTCTGTTTCTGGCTGAGTGATGAGAAAAAAAAAAGCCTCATATCACGCTATGTATGGAATTTCTGGCATTTAGAGGTAGCCATGAGAAACTCTTAGTTTACGTCATGTTTATCCTTCATCATCCACCAACAATAAAAGAGAAGAGAAAAATGTTCCTTAGGTGTTCAGAATAGCCAGTTTGTGTTTTTTGTCTTGCTGAAAACACTCAGCGATCAAAATTGCATCCGTCTCTACGGTTTTTGTTTTTCACACCCTATGAACAGTTCCACATTTTGTCATGTTATGTGATGTGCAGTTGTTGGTTTCCTGCCTCCCTTAGTGGTTTGCATTCAGCTGCAAAAAGACCAGTTCTGGTCCCGTCTGACCGGAGCACATCCAGACGCATATTTTCTATGTCCTCTGCACGATTTAAAGAAAACTGCAGACAGCAGTTCTTCTGGCTTTCTGCCAATAACGGCTTTATTGATGTGGTACTTACACAAATGGCGTATTTGTTTTAGCACGACAATAGTTGTCCATTTTAAATAAATTCATCCTAACCCTGACCACGAGCTGTGAGACTTACCATCGCATACCTTGGTGGGTATGAAGTGGGGCCATACTCTTTCCATTTTTGGATGACAGGATAAACATACTTGATCCAAGACTGGAATGTTGTTTTGCAACCTAACTCTGCTTTTAACTTCTTCACAACTCTGCTCCTGGCCACTCTGCTGCCTGAAGACTGAGCATCATCTGCCCCAACCTTTGTTCACAGATATTTACAACAAATTAAACTACGCAGTTTACTCTGCGTAGCAATCAGCTGACTTCTGAAACCAACCTTTAATCTGTGTTAGTCTATCACACGAAGCCCAAGAAAATACTTTTAGGTTTTTAGTTGTGTCATGACAACATATGAAAAACGTGAGGGTTGTGAATAGATTTGTATTGCATTCTATAAGCAATACTCCTACACTGAAGATGGACATTTACAAAAGATTTTTGATTTACGCTATTTATAACTTTTAGTGCGACTCCACGGGATTACTGTCCAGTTTAGTTTGAGTTTTTCTTGGCTGCCTTTTTGCAATTACAGCTCATTATCAAAATAAATGACTCCACTCAACAGTCCATGTTAAGGCCTCTGAAAAAAAAAAAATCTAAATTGTGGTTTTACCACAGCACTAATCACGGATACTTTTTGTTTAAAAAGTCCATTGAGACTTTGCTGGATCTCGCCCTGTGGCAATTAAAGTCCAGACTTGTACTATGAGTTCTTCCATTGTTCTTCCAAACAGCAATACTCAGGGAGAAGGGTGGACGACCACGTAACGTGCAGTCACTGTGTTGGTATGATCGCAACGTTCTTCAGAAACACTCTGAGGCCGTGAAAAGGAAGAGCGGCACGTTGAGCGCTCCCACGAGTACAGCTGTGTGGTTTTCCTCACGGCTGATTCAGATCTGCCAGCTGTGCGGCGGAGGACATGCACCAGTCCGACTCTGGCTGGTTATGTCAGGGAACAAACACGGCGGCACGTGAGCGCACGTCTTTTTCTGGGTGACCTCAGTGGAAGCACCAAGAAAAGAAAACCGCTAAAGAGAGCAGTAATTGTTGGCTTTTAGTTCAAGTGTTTTGAGTTGTACAGAGTCTCAAAGAAGCAGATGATCAATTCAGGCACAAATATGACCTCGGCCAAGAAAGATTATTGCTGCTAAATTTTCTGGTATTGTAGTGATATCTAGACTTGTCAGGTTATCAGTGATCTTTGCACCTCTTGTCAGGTTATGTAGGCTTTACGTTTCTCAGAAATCAACTGTCTGAACGCCTGAGATTTTAAGAAAGCGTTGGCTCCTTTAAATCAGGACTAAAAATATTACAGTTTTCAAATGAAAGCCAAATATGACTTGATCAGTTCCTTTTTTAGAATTTCTTGCTATTTAAGTGACACCTAAACTTACTCTCACTGCATTTCTTGTTATCTGCATCTCCTTGTTTTCATGCGAAGCACTTCGAATATACCTTGTGCACAAATAAACCTGCCTTCGTCTTCTCTTGCTGCAGGTCGCATCTGGCTGGACAACGTGCACTGCACCGGCGCAGAGAAGAGCCTCGCTCAGTGCGAGTCGAACGGCTTCGGAGTGTCTGACTGCAAGCATTCAGAAGACGTCGGGGTGGTGTGCTCTCAGAAACGCATTCCGGGCTTCAAGTTCATCAGGAACCAAGCCGTCGGTGGGGAGGTAGGTTCACGTAGGCCGCTGTTGTACAAAAAAGGCCAAATATGTGATAAATTATTAACACCTCAGCGGTGCTCTAAGCCTGGTTCAAGTACACACATGTAACCTGGACAGATGTTCTCTGCGTTGGAAAACGATAGCGGACAGGCTTTGGATGAAAGAAAACCTTATCGCAGTAAAACATCTTCAAAGTCAAGTTTTATTTTCAAATCCGTCCAACTTTCCTCACTGGGATTTTATTGCAACATTTTGGTGCATTTATGATCTTATCTTTTAAAGAATGAAACGTATTGTGTAACCTGAGCTGAAACCTGCTGAAGTGTCACCAGACATCACATTTCAGAAAGAGTAAACACGCAAATTGTTATTTTTTTTGCATGAAACACAGCAAGTCGTTTTTAGCCTGAAGATGCTCCCTGTGTCCCACATTATAAGTGTACACACCAGAGCTCCACTATGCAGCCTGGGAGATCATGGCGATGAGTCAGAGAGAAGGAATACCATCCGGTCTGCCTGTAGAGAGCCCCTCTGCGCCGGACGGAAAGTCAGCGTGGGCCTGTGAACGTGACAGTCGGAGAGGGAGGGAGGCGATGCAGACATTCCTTCAGCTCGTCCAAAAACAAGTGACTAAAAAAGCTGCCATTTAAAACTGAAGCAGCATTCGTTGGCAGCTTCAAAGAGAGGCAGTGCTTTCTCACTGAACTCATGCTTGGCCTTCTTTGTTTGTTTGTACTTGACGGAGGGCGAAGGAGTGGCTGCGTCACAAGCCTCCACGGCAGCCAGAACAATGAATATGTTTTCGTCAAGGTCCAGTTAAGGCAACATACCCAGCGGAGAAAATGTGAAGACCTTGTTTGTTTTTCCACCGCCTGCTTCAGTGTTGGGAATGACGGAAATGAGGAGAGGTGAAATTTAAATGTTTATTCCTGCTTTTTTTTACAGGTTGTACATGATGATGGTAGCACCTCCTCGTCCTCTACGTGATCAGTATACTTAGGGGTTTCTGGCGTGTTAGTGCAGTTCACTCCCCCGCCCTGCAAATATTTCCTCAGTCCAACCAAAGTCTTTTAAGTTACAGAGGAGAGGAAAGGGAAAAAGGTGTAGCTACACCTTTCTCGGTTTGCTTGAAGCGACGGTAGCAATGAGCAACCCTGTTCCAGCAACCTGTTTATTCACAGCATGAATTGACATTCTGTGTTCAGTCTGGAAAGTGAACAGCTGTGGGCATTACCACAAGGATGAAAGCATTCATAAGTTTTCATATCCCCCGAACTCTCCCACAGGCAACAGGGACAATCTTTAATGAAGCTTTTATTGCAACTTTGTGTGAAAGACCAGCACAAGGTAGTAGTTCATAATTGCAAAGTGGAAGGAAATTGTCGCTTTTTTCCCTAATTCAAACAAAGTCAATTTGTGTGTAATTCATGTTGGCTTAAATCCATCTGCTCTGTATAGAGGTTTTTGTAAATAAGAAGTATCTGGAAACCCAAGGAAGACACCCGACAGGTCAGTGATGGCGCAGAAGACATTTAAGCCGCGATGAGACATGGCTGACAACTTAAACTGTCAGGGCTGGGCAAACAGGGCATTAATCATTGAAGCAACTAAGAGTCTAAACAAATCTGGTCTTTATGGAAGAGCTGGAAGAACAAAGCTGTTACTGAAATGAAGCCACAAGTATTCCAGTTTGAAGTTTTCCACAATCCATCAAGGCCACAGAGCAATCACCCAGTAAAAGGTGTTCTGGTCAGATGAGACCATAATGGAGTCTCATTTTTGTGCGTATACAAAACGCCTTAATCGAATCGGGAATATGTGGCAAGACTTGAAAATTGCTGCTGCTCACTGATGCTCTCCATCCAACCTGAGCTCGAGCCAACCTGAAAAGAAGGTCTAGTGAGTCTTTAAATGGAAAACTGGTAGAGACGTAACCCAAAAGAGTCGCAGTCGTACCTGCAGCAATAAGTGATCCTGACACAAAGGGGCTGAACAGATGCACTGGTTTTGCCTCTCTCATTTTGTTTCGTGACAAACTTTGAGTTGGTAAAATCCCATTAAGCTACGCTGGACTTTGGTGTTGTATTGTGACAGAGTTTGGAAAAGTTCAAGGGGTGTGACTTAAAACGGTGCGAGTGAACTCAAAGCACATTCATCTGTTGGAAAGGCCCAGACAGAATGGCAAGACTTGAAAGGTGATTTCTGGCGAATGCTGTCCATCCAGTTGGACTTGGGTTGAGGTACTTTTCAATGAAGAATGGAAAAGAACTTTCAGTTTTTAGAAGTGGAAACTGGTAGAAATTGACCCAATAGAGAGACTCAAAAGTGGAGTGTATCCTCTTAATTCATAATTAGACAATTAAGCACCCCTTTGAGATCGTCCACTACAGAAAATCCCACTAAAATACATAGATTTTTGCGGGTGTAACATTTGAAGACTTCAAGGGGCTGGAATACTTTGCAAGGCGCTGCGTGTTTTCATAATTTTAAGACCATTCATCCACGTTATGTCTCTCAGTTTGAACAAAGCCTCGAGTTATTCATTACTGACAAAATGTTAAATGCCATCGGCCTTCGACGGTTACCCAACACCCCTAAAAGAACAATAGACCGATCATTCCTGAGCTTCAGAACCAACTTTACAAGCCACATCTGTGACCCAGCACTGTTTCCACATTAATCTGCATTAGTTACTTGCAGTACACAGATTTAATTTGGTCTGTGCAGCTCAATACAAGTGTTGTTATGACTAATCATTTGTTTCTTATAGCGTAAGGAATTCATGACGACTGGTGCTGTGGTCGGACTGATTGTCAGCAGGAACATTTTTCCCCTAATTTAGTCGAGATAATCCAACCAGCTGTGCAACGCTGTGATGTTCCAGTTGGAAAAACACAGTGCACAGTGGGATGTGTTATTTTAGTATAATTAGGGGTTTGTAGCACAGGTTTGATAGCAGTCATCCTGAGAGGACGTTTTTGTTTTCCGAGATGCTTGTGTCACAGCTTAGGTGTGCAATCGTCATGTCATGCTGACACTGTGAGCCAAAAAGAGGCGTCTGATGGAAAGGTGCGCGCGCTTTGATTAAAAGTGCAGTCAGATTTCACAGAAAGCATTCCAGGTGAAGAGGTCCTTCAGATAAGTTTTAACTTGACAAAATTTCAGTGTTATTTAATATCTTTTCACCTCTTAATAAGGAAGTTATTCTTTCTGAGTCAGAAAAGAGACACATGCTACTTAGAACCACAACTCCCTCACTCTGCGTGTAATTACTGCAAATGATTTGTCTTATTCTTGATTTTATCTATGCTGTCGCTTACTTTATGCAAATTTTACACCTATTTTTTGGTTGCCTTTATTTTCTTGTTTCTTCTTATTATTATTATCATTATTACCTTACTGTGTTTTAGCAGGACAGTAAAAAAAAAAAAAAAACAGCTATCAGAATGTGAAGAAAATACGTAGAGACAGAAATCGAAACTGCGAAAGTTGGCAGAGAGGGAACGTTTTGTTCCCAAATCGACGAGTTAAAAGTGAACTGCACAGGCAGCTGCAGTCTGCAACCAGAACATGTTTACTTGAACCAAACAGTCACACCAGGATTCATCAATCTAATTTAAGACAGTTGTTGTAGTAGGAGGATACACCAGTTTTTATTCTCATGATTACGGCTGGAAACCTGAGCAGGGGCTAAGCTCGCCTTCAGCACGTTGAATTGAAAAAGCTTTTGAGGAAGAGACTGACTGAGGGGAGAAAGGGCGATTTATGTTCAGGAGACTCCAGTACAGGCTGTCTGGAAGGCTGCTACCACATGTTCAACAGCTGGATCCTCCCATGGCCCGAGCTCCCCTTTGCGTCTTAGAACAGCCAAGCTGAGGACTTTCAGATTGGAGTTTTATGACTCAGTGTCTTCACATGGTGCTCCCTCTGTGCATGCGGTGTATTCCTAGGAAGCTGCAGATGTGATTCAAAGCTAAAACATTCATGTTGCACAACTAGAACCACGCTAATGTAACTGTTCCTTTGGAGATAAAGCGGCGCATTCGCATTGCAACGGTAAGAGGTTTCACGTTGTAGCATAAGAAAATATCACACGAGCAAGTTTTATAGTCGGTTTTGTGAGAGAACATTTTATGTTACTGCATATGAAACCATGTGCTGCATATTGTACACAGGAACCACGCCTCTGAAAACAAATGAGATGCATCTACTTGTGAAAGTGAGATTTTACTGACTTTAATTAAACTCCCCCAGCTCCACGTTTGACAAATTCATCAAATTTTGTGCTGCAGTTTAGCAATTCCCCTCCAAAATGACTTTTCTTTTTTTAATTTTTCCTGCCAAGATGGAAGCAGGACGCCCTGATGGACTTTCCAGATGCGGAGCCTATCACTTAGCAGCCACGTACGTTTGGCAGATCGAGGTCCCAGTGAGGCAGGAATTGGGGCGGGTCAGATGTGAAAGTCATTTTTGGAGGTCTCTGGCTTTTCATCTAAACCCAAGCGTGATCAGCGTTCGTACTTGCCAGAGCTTTGCGATGTGGGCTGGACGGCAGCTGAATGGGTGGGCATTTCACTCACGTGTTGCCGAACGTGCTGCAGACGGCACGGGAGGCTGATTAGACTGGAAGAAACGCACAGTAGTGGAAGCATTAGTCAGACACTGGCTAGACCACAGCCTCATGTTCACACACCTCCGTTCTGAGGGAGACCCGGTCGGAAAAACAAGCCTGCTCTTCATTTAGCGACTCCCAGAGCGCACTTCAAAGGCTGATCTGCTTTCTTCTCTGCCCTCAGTCACCACAGACAAACATGGACTAGGAAATTATTTTTAGGAATACTTAGATATGAAGACCGTAGCAGTCACTGAGGTACAGTGAGAGTTGGCAAGCATGAAAAAATGTTTGTGAAATTTTACAGTGAGCTGATACCAAACTAGACCTACTATGAGTCGCATATTTGTGCTGCATTGAGCAATTGTTTACACAACCCAATAAAAGTACTGAAGCTGTTCTTGCTCACACATGTTTTTGTCAAAAATGAGAAAAATGACTGTTATTGTTAACAGCGTGCCCTCACTGGTGGCCTCAGTTCACTACTGTGCTTAGACTCAAGTAATAACTTAGCAGAAACATGAAGAACTAAAAACTGATCAGATAATTGATCCTCATAGATGGATGATTGACTGATTTCAACACTCTTAATTTAAGTTCTTTTTTTTGAGAGAGATTTCACAAATTACAAACTATGTGGAAGTATCCTGACATATCTGTAGATTAATGACTTCAGGTTTGATTGATATAATTTATTAAGCATTTTTACACTTGTCTCATCTAAGGTGGTTCTAATACCAAAAAGGCAGCATATAATCACTTTTCAAACACAGGAAAGATTTCACAGTTCTTGTCGCGTGTTTTAAAGAATCTGTTTAATTTTTTTCAATCACAGTAATTTCAGTCTAATTCCTCAAAACCGTGAACGACATTTGGTTAAATCCACTCCAGGCTCTTTTAAATTCACAGCTTTTTGGGTGGGGTAATTGCCGTATACCCCTGATCATGCCACCCTGGGCAGAAACCCAAACCCCTGTTACAAAAACTGCCATTGAACTGGTCTGATTTCTCTAATATAAATGTGAATATAAAAAATACTGCCTTTATGTATCATTGCGCAAATGTCTTTCGTACATGTGTCCAGCTCAAGGTGTCTCTTTGTGCTGTGCCCTGCGGCTGAGCAGAGTTAAAAACGCTCTGGCCCGTACAGCTGGGGTGCAGCCAGGCGTATAATGCTGAGTTTATGCTCGGTGGTCAGGGTTCGGGAGGCTAGCGGGCGCCTGGACTGATCCCAGCTGTGCATATCTGTCCACCGCTCTTCAGTCTCACACATTCAGACAGCCAGTTTCCTCACTCTGAGCCAAACACAGCACTACTCAGAGCCATCCCAGTGCCCCGTTTCACACCTGGCCTCACACCTGCCCGGCATGTTTCTTTCAGTTCTTTTAATTTCACAACATTTTTTTTGTGTGTGTGTGTGTGTTTTTAGTCTGTTTTATGCTTTTTGGGGAATTACCTCTCCAATCTGACTTCCATTACTGTTTGTTTTGAAGTTAAAACGAGGACGATAAAATAAAACCGATTAAATTTAAGAACACTGGTGCCTGATCCTGATCACGTATCTCAATCGTCCCTCCCACAGACGGAAAACACTCTGTCATGCCCAGACTACCAAGAATCCCTTCATGAAGGCGCAGCCTTTACCCCCTCCAACCACTGCGGTCAGTGGGAGGACCGGGGTCGCTCCCGAAGCTCCGGAGGCTCCTCCCGCTCTCTGCAGTCGTGAGCGTTCAGAGACCCTGCAGCCTCGAACATTCCCCGATGCTGACGCCATCCGCAGGAAACCACTCTGTGGGCAGATGTTTAATATTCTGGGAAACATGCCCGATTCTTCTCTTTTAGCCAAACTGAACTGCATGTTACAAAAGTACTGCAATCAGCAGTTATATATCGCAAAGCATCTCTTTTTTTGGAGTTGTTTTTGCACCTATGGTAGAACTTTACACTCAGTCAGGAGCAAACGGCAAAATCTGGCTCATGGTGGAAGTTTGAGCTGTTATCCCATAAAGGTCTAGAGGTTAAAGGTGACTATTCCCACTTGATTTAGGGGAAGTCAGGAAGCGTAACACTGATTGTTTGGATAACCGTTTCCTGACAACGTGAGCAGCTGGCTTTGTATAACCTTTAGGGAGAGAAAGGCTTTACTACCTTAAAAATACTCTAAAACCCTAAAACTGAACGTGTCTCTTGCTTCCCGTGAAATAATCCCATTTCTAGCATGAAGCGGTTTAATGTGCAGCACATGTGCAATCAGAGCATTTCACTGGAGTTCCCCCTGCAGCTTCAGCTCCGTCTTTCTTCCCAAGATGGTTTCACATTTCCGAGCAATAGTCAAAGGCTGTGCTGTATTTATAATATATCAAGTGGACGCCGTTTCAGCTGGTTGTATACCAGAGAAACTTATCTATATCCTCTAAATAACACTTTGCAGCCATTATAACAGATGGCAGTTTATTTGTGATCATGTTCCCTTTTGTAGTTACATAACCGTGTTTATAAGCAAACACTCTGGGGCTGGATAATCTCAGGGAAGGTTGGATGCCACGGGGCTCGATGGAACGTGGAGCTGCACGTTTTGCACAGCAGGTCGGAGGAATGTAGCTGACCGCCAGGCAGGTCTCGTGTGAGGAGATGAGAGGGTCAGAATATAGTCCGTTGGATTCAGTGGTTGCATGCGGCGATCAGCGCAATTACTGTCATGCCGTGTCCCGAAATAAAAACCAACATTTTGCTTTTGAGATGCATCCTTGCCTCAAAATGTTGACCGTACAGCGTTCACGGACGTCAACATGGCGGCTTGCTTATGATATTTTAGTTATTTGGCGAATTATCCAACCTTAAGATTGTAATTAATGACTTTAATAATGTGAATTTCTAATTAAAATGCCATAAATTGTAGCATAATGTTTGATCATATCTTTCTTTAGCTTAACAAATGCAGCACGAACCATTAAAAAAATAATTTTATAAATTTCTGTATTATAACATTTATAAAAAATATACAATAAAAGCCATAAACTATATAAATATATATTCAAAAAAATCTTACATGTCATTCTAGTGCAAAATGATGATAAATACGGAAGTGTTGGAAATCCTGCTGCAGAGTCTGTCCTGATGCAGTATGTGTTTTATTCCTGTGTAGCATATGTCCATACAGTGTCATTTTTGTTGCTTGTTAATATTTTACAACAAATGTGGCCATTGTTGCATTGTATTTCTTCATGCCAGCTCAGCTTCGAAGACGTAAAACCAGACAGACAAGTAGGATGGAAAAGTCACGGTGATTGTGCAGGGAAGCAAAATAATTCAAAAGCTCAATATTTTTGACTTACCAAAACCTAAGCACAAATTCGTGGATAAACATTGAATTTGCAGTAGTAATTGTAATCAAAACGGGCGTTGCTGCACTGCTTATATAGAAAACATAACATAAAACTCTTATGCTATCTGTTATTTTTCCATCATAACCAAAAGTCAAGCCTCGCTTTGGGTTGCATGTTGTCTAATGACAGCCTTTGCTTCGCTGGCCAGGGCTTGACGGTGCAGGTGGAGGAGGTGAGGATCAGAGCCACGTACTCCCACAGGAAGCGGATCCCCATCACCGAGGGCTTCGTCGAGGTGAAAGACGGAGGCAAATGGAGACAGATCTGCAACGAGGACTGGACTGAGATGAACAGCAGAGTCGTCTGTGGCATGTACGGTTTCCCCGGCGAGAAACATTTCAACGTGCGACCCTACAAGTGAGTAACGGCTCTGCGCCGGGGGAGGGAGTCTGAGTTTTAATTACGCTAATTTGCTGTAATGAAAGTCTACATGTTGTACGGTTTACTTTGGGTTACGTTAAAAACTGTTTTTTGGAACGAGTAAACACTGTGATGTACTATATATATAATGGATTCTTTAAAATTCACACGTTTTTTTTTTTTTAAAGAAAGAAAGCCGTCATTTGCGGGCAGACTTGCATCCTACACGTGCTCTTTATGCTAAAAATACAGCATGTCTGGGATGTTGCTTACTCTTTTTCTGGGGTTGTTTTTCTGTTGGGTTTTGTAAGTTTTAGGTGTGTTTAGCCCAAACCAAACAGATGTTAGGAAACATTACACAATCGGCTTTGTTTACTCCGCCAGTCACACACGCGTTTGTCCGTTTTCCACTCTCGAGGTGAAACACACTTGGCCCTGCAGATTGTTTCCCCTGTCAGAGGGAGCTTGAGCTGATGAATGATAGTCCTGGACGGGAACAACTGAGTGTACTGCAGCCTGAAATCGTGGTTCTGTTGGGTTTTATGTGTCTTTCTCTGTCTGCTCACATGGGCAACAGATTCAAACTCTTTGTGCAAACGAGCAAACACACAGAAGGAGCCTGATTTTTTTTTTTTTTTCAAAATATTTTTCCAAGCACATTCAATTAAACGGTGACTCGGCCAGGTCTGCTGCACCTGTTTCTCAGTGTGTTAATATTTTTTGACCTTCAGCAGGAATGTCTGAAAAAATCCACCCAGCAGGTCAGCGGAGGGCCCCACAAAAAAATATTTAACCTTAAGAAGCACATTAAATTGAAACACTGAGCAGCTATTCTTCTCCTCGGATGAAAACACTTGTTTCAAGTTACGTTTCACCGTTGTGGAGTTTCACGCTTCGGTAGGTGTGAGGCATCAAATTAAGTCCGCCTGCATACGGGAAAAATAACTATTAAGCAGCAGGTTTTTACAAAGTTGGTCCCAACGCACCATCAGATTGAACACATTTCTGTATTCAGATCAGTTTGGAGCTCAGCGTGGAAAAGTTTCTTCAGGTTTCAGTAATTGGCTTGATTTTTCCTCAGATGCAGCTCTACTTCAAAATCATCTCTTGGGGTTTTTAGTGACCCTTAACTTCTGACTTTCATTCATATGTGACTTCAGGGGAATATTGAGAAATTCTCACAACAGACAATATGTATGAATGAATTGCACGCCGCTAGAAATAAAACCAATTAAATAGCTTTTTAAAGCATTGCAAAGAATGCATCCTTCAACTTTTATATGCATCTCTTAAGTACCGTTGGAGGGCAGTGGTGCATTCACAAGTGCCTTAAATGTTGGAAAACCAAGATGATGATGTTGATGATGACCTCCGTCTCAAACACACGTGAATCAGATGAATGGTTTGTTATCAAGTCTCTGCAGAGCTGTAGCAGGGATGGATCCAAAGTGTCGGGACGGCACCCACATAGTTTTCGCTGTTTCCTCCTCAGACTGTTGGCGAAGCGCCGCAAGAAGAACTACTGGGGTTTCTCCGTCAACTGCACAGGCAACGAGGCCCACCTGTCCGACTGCAAACTGGGCAAAGAGATCCAGCTCAAAGGCAACAACACATGCAGACGGGGCATGCCTGCCGTGATCAGCTGCATACCCGGACGGGCCTTTGCTCCCAGCGTCAGCATGGGTTTCAGAAAGGCCTACAGGATGGAGGTTGGTCACATTATAAATTATTGGCTGCTGCGTTTATCAGCAAGAAAGTCTCGTGCTGCCCTCACACCACCTGAGAGACAGTGACGCATGTTTTTTTTTTTTAAACGTTTTCCACAAATTCAAATCTGAAAACTGTGGTACGCATTTGTATCCAGACGTATTGAGTTATTGCCACGTAGAACTCAGTCAGACTGGATCCTAAGCGTCTAAACATCGATTTTTAAGTCCTGGCAGGAATTTTAAACGGCCTCTGCTAAGTTTTCTCCCAGGTCTGCTCTGTAATTGGTTTATTTATGTCCATCAATCCTCAGCTCAGCTCTGACCAGCTTCTCTGTGTTTCTTTTAGATTATCCACCATACTGCTCACATTTTTTGGGGGTCGGGGGATTAAAAAGCACTCTTCATCCTTTTGTAGTTGTTCTGAATTCATCCATCTGCCAAATATTTGCATGTTTTTGCCCCCCCACACACACACACACACACACACTGCAGGCAATCATTTAAATGCTCACCATCTGCAACATATCCACAGTCTTGTTTATTTCGTGTGATGTTTCCACAGCAACCCCTGGTGCGCCTGAGAGGCGGGGCTATGATAGGTGAGGGTCGAGTGGAGGTGCTGAAGAACGGAGAGTGGGGAACCGTTTGCGACGATAACTGGGACATCAGAGCAGCCACCGTGGTGTGTCGGGAGCTGGGCTTTGGCAGTGCCAAAGAGGCCCTGACTGGAGGCCGGATGGGACAAGGTAACCAGGAGTTTATCACCGATGACGCCATTATATGCTGCAAAATATGCATGAGCTGATGTTGAAGAAAACACCAACATAATTTTTATATATATATATATATATGTATGTACCCACTGAATTTAAGATGAGCACTTCCAAAGTAATATTTTATTAAACTTCAATGTCTGTAAGCATTGAAACTAAAAGAAAAAAACAACACAAAAACGTTCATTTCTTCACATTTGAAACATCCTGTTGTACAATTTGTAATTACTAGCACCCCAAAGATGTGTTTATAAGAAATAGTTGTTACGGTTAATTTCTCACAAAATTTGGAGCTGTGGGAATAAAAAAAAAACAAACAAAAAAAAACAACTCTTTTTGTTCGGAGTGGTGAGATAAGCTTGACTCCTCATCCAGCTTTTAACTTTTTAATTCTCACTTTGATTGTAGATACAATCAAGTTCAGACAAGTAGCTACTTTTGGAGCCACTTCCTTCCTTACAAGGATCAGTGCACACTTTCATTACCTGAAATGCTTTCCCATTTTGAAGAGAGAACATAAATCTCGCATATTTACAAAAGGAAAGCAGAAAGTCTCAGATGTGTAAAAGTTTCCTCACACCCTGATTAGCTTAAAAAAAGTAAAATAAATTTAGTTAATGTATTTGTGCCTATTTTTATTAGCTGCTATGTGTCGTTCTATTCTTTGTTCCATTATTTTTCCCCACCACTGATTAATTTTGTACTTCACCACGTTAAATCTAAAGAAAGGGTTGGATTTTTTTTTTTTAGAGATTATTCTGCTGAACTGAAAACAAATGTCTTTTTAAAAGGATCTTTACCAGAGACGGAGGAGCTTGTATGTCCAGCTGTGAAAATGCGAGAGGTCAACCTTCACCTCCACCTTATCTTTGGCTGCTGCATCGCCACCTGTTTTTGTCTCACCTCAGCCCGTCTAGACTTGAAGTCAGCACATAAACGCAATAGAGAACGTATGGAGCAGCACATCGGTGTTTACACACCGAGCCCATTACTGAATCTGTGAAATGCAATATCCCACAGCTTTATAAAATTCATATGGCTGCAGGAAAAGTAGTATCCCCCCCCCTCCCTCTGCCTTTTTCTCAAAGCAAAACAGAGGAGTGCACAAAATGTTCCAGGGAAGAAAACATGTTTTATGAGTTTCAGGAGAGGAATTCTGGGTTGGAGCGCGGACAAGGCCGTTTCAGGGCTTCCTGGTCAAGCTAACCTCTCGCCTTACAACCTTCACCCCACAGAGTTGGAAACAGTTTGTCTTGAGAAGCTTCAGCGGAGTACACAAATGTCAGTAAATCCTGCCACTAACGAGACGTTGTGACTGATCAGCTGTACAAATCAGCCTAATGCGGAGACGGCGCCCCCTTTTGCTGAATGTCGGGGTGCAGCCCAGAGAACATCTGGAGAGGGCAATTACAGATGTTTCAGGGGAGGCGGCAGTATTTCTTATGACCCTTCAGAGTTTCATTTTTGTCCGTCATAGCTGAGCTGCTTGTTTTCTTTGCAGTGTAATATTCATCTGCCCCTTTATGGAACATTCTGTCTGAAAAACAAGGGAAGGGTTGGGGGTATCATGTGACAAAAATATCAGATTTAACTTCATTCGAAAGAAAGTTACAGGTGCTGAAAGATTGAATATATATATATAATGTTTTTTGTCATTTCCTGAGTAGAGTCCTGACTTTCCCGTGCGCTTGCTGTGTCCTGCAGGAGTGGGCGCTGTCCACATGAACGAGGTGCAATGCTCCGGGTTTGAAAAGTCTCTGACCGAGTGTTACTTCAATCAGGACTCCATCGGCTGCAGCCACGAGGAAGACGCCGCGGTCAGGTGCAACGTTCCTGCGATGGGCTTCCACAGCCGAGTGAGTTTTCACTCCACGTGGTTGGTGCTTTTTAAAGAAAATGTGTTTTGAACGACACGCAAACGTAACCGTCTCTCTGCCCAGCTCCGGCTGAGCGGCGGCCGTAACCCCTACGAGGGTCGTGTGGAGGTCCTGGCGGAGAGGAACGGCTCTCTGGTGTGGGGCTCGGTGTGCAGCGACAGCTGGGGAACCATGGAGGCGGTGGTGGTGTGCAGGCAGCTGGGCCTGGGCTTCGCCAGCCATGCTTTCCAGGTGACTTCTCCAACTCTGGTTTCTCCTCCAAACGCAAAGCTTCTCGGCTAACCTGCTTGTGTTTTTCTCTGAATACGATGAGCCTGCCCCCATCCATCCCCCTACAACAGAGAAATCTGTTCTCCCTCCCAGGGCTGCAAGAAAATAATGACATAATTATTTTCTTGCAGCTTCTTGATACATTATTTATGCAGAACATTTTTTTTCCAAGTGCGGTCGCCAACAAATGCTAAAAGTGGTTACTACACTAAGAAATGCTGCAGAGACACATGAGGACTTCCTAGGAGTTCTGCAGTTCTTATGAAGTATGACAGGTCCTGGCCAGAAATAACTTTTTTCTCTCCTTTTTCTTTCTCCTTCAGTAGAAAAGTGTGTGCAGGCTTCGGTTTATTATCTAAAGCAGTGGTTTTTGATCCTGGCCCTCTAAATCCACTGTCCTTTGTGTTTTGGACACACCTGCGGACGTCGGGAGCGTGGAAGAAGAGAAACGCTTAAAACATGCAGGGCAGTGAGTTGAGAGGACCAGGACTGGAAACAACAGCTCTAAAGTGAATTCTGCCCGTCAGAATAGACCTGAAAAAATGGACAATTTTGTACTTTTGACATTAATATCATTGTTAGGGATTCTCAGTTTTTCCAGATGCGTGTCCTATACGGTCCCATTTGCTCTCTGCTATTTCCACGATGTCTTTGTGAGGAGATATTCTTCTACATGTCTTAAAAACACAGCCAGGATCTTGTAAAAATAAAAAAAGAGCCTCCAATTTGGAAGAAAAGGATCAAATAACATGAGATGCGCGTGATCAGTTTCCATAAAGTAATGCTAATAAAACAGATTTACCTCACTGCAGTTCTGGAGGCAGGAGATGATGATGGGTTACAACCACAAAAGAAATGGATGAGATTCTTCCCAGTTTAAGCCTGTTTGGTGCGACTGTGTACGGCATTAGCTCTCCGTCTCTAATTAGCTTTACTTATCCCAGGGGGGCAAAAATAAAGATGCCACTTGTTTAGAAAAAACATCAAAACCAGGTTGTAAGTAGAGAAGGTTGGTTAATGGAGGTAACCCTATGGCAGATTTAAGAGTGTAGCCTCTCAGCAAGACTTTAGAGAAAAATGCAAGCAGATCTTTGAAGTGTAAAGGAGCCTCTAATTTAAAAAAAAAAACAAAAACACATGGAAACAGTGGAACAGCATCACACTTCTGTCCCGATTGATTCCTTCTTATGTCACGAGGTGAAAGGACACCGAGCAAAACACCCAGACGATTTGCTCTGTATATGAACCTACTTTATAGATGTTGGAGAATTTATGGCTTCAGATGATCCAAATCTGGAAGGTATGCGAGAAAATTACAGGGAGGAGTGTTGATAACTGCAGCTTTACGAGCGGAGCCTCGACTAGGTCCGGCGAACGCTCTACATCGACGAGAGCACCTCTGTGCCAACTTAAAATTTCAGGCCACGCATAATCCACATCCAGATAATTATCCCAAACTTAAAGTTCTCGTCTGTGTGGTTTTTTACTGCAGAGCAGGTCCTCTTAAGACTCACTAGAGTCTAGTTCCCGTGTTGCTCCGGTGGTTTTCCAGGCGGACCTGACCACCAGATGGAACATGTGACAGCGATCTTAAATCTACACTTCTGCATATCTGCTCTTCTCCTCAGCCCACCAGCAAATATATGCATCACCCCTCCCACCCCCAGGCCAGCTTCCTTTGTATCCTCCACTTTCATGGTCGTTGGTGGAAAGTCTGACTTTTTCCCTTGCACAGGCTTTCCATAAGGTCTGCAAAATTGTGCAACAAAGCTGAGTCAGGGCTGAGGAGAACATCTGCACAGCTCCTTACTTTCTGTAGGCGGGGAGGGGCTGAGGAAGGTGGGCATAAATTATTTGATTGGACTAGTGCCAACAGTTAGATAATTGCTTTATAATGCATCTATGTCATCGTATCCAAAACAACCCCACACACCTCATGGTAATCAGCATGGTTGCCAGGAACAAAACTTGATCGGCTTATGCCTGGATTTAAACAGTTAGTCCCATTCTTTTTTTTTATGTAACTATTTGCATACTTAACCAATAAGTTTCGAATTTTTTATGCCTACGCTTAGGAATGCATTTTATCTTTTTTTTTTAAATCTTGATTGTTTAGTTATACGGCGCGTTATTTCTGATTGAAATTCTCAGGAGACGTGGTACTGGGAGGGAGATTCATCTGCCGACTCTGTGCTGATGAGCGGCGTGAGATGTTCGGGAACGGAGCTGACTCTGGATCAGTGTCTGCACCACGGCAAACACGTCAGCTGTCCGAAAGGAGGCGGACGCTTCGCTGCTGGAGTGTCCTGCACTCAGAGTAAGAGACGGAACAAAAACACCACGTTCATGTTTCATTTACTAAATGTATACTTTCTGAAATTAGTTCAGAGAGTATACATTTCATATTTATGTTAATACCTTAGGATAAAATATAAACATGTGGCCTAAAAACAGGAAAATGGTATTGGTTGATTGTCACATTGCAGCCGCAAACCTCGATGAATTTGATTGAGACTTTGTGATAGGGTGACAGAGTAGTGAAGGATTTTCATTAAAATATTGTGGCGCTCGTCTCCATTCAGCCTTCTGATCCTGTTGAAAATGACAGATATATTTTCAAAGACTTTCTCTAACCAATCTGACTGGGCTTGATCTAGTTTGCAAAGAAGAATGGCCAAACATTTCAATCTTCAGATGTGCAAAGGTGGAAGAGACTTAACCCCCCCCCCAAAAAAAAAAAACTGCAACTGTAATTGACTCAAGTTTGTAGGGTCACCTTTTGCTGCAGAGGGTGGAATACAAATTAAAAATATGTAAGAATGCATGCCACACTTTCCAGATTTTTACTTGGACAATACTTTTGAACCATATGCATTTGTCCCTTCATGTAACGAGGTGCTTCCTGTTGGTTTATTGTATTGAAATTGCCAATAATTAAAGTTTGTTTCCAATGTAACAAAATGAGAAAAGTTCAATATTTTTGAAAGTGCCTGTATGTAGAAAAAAAAACCTGTTTAGTTGCTGTTTAAAAAATGTCAAAGTTGTTGTGATGGAGAGTAGTAAAATAAACAAACAAAAAAAAAAACTCAATCTTGAATCTGTGGACTCCGCTCATGCTGCTGTCGTCCTCCCAGCGGCCCCAGACCTGGTCCTCAGTGCTCAGGTGGTGGAGCAGACGACGTACCTGGAGGACAGGCCCCTGTACCTTCTGCAGTGCGCCCACGAGGAGCGCTGTCTGTCCAGCACCGCCGACAATGCCGACCCAAGCTCCTACCGCCGGCTGCTCCGCTTCTCCTCCCAGATCCAGAACAACGGCCTGTCGGACTTCAGGCCGCGGGCGTCGCCGCAGTCCTGGGTCTGGCACGAGTGTCACAGGTGAGACCTCACCTGGACACGCCGTGCAGCTGTACTTCTGACCTTGTTACAACTCGGAGACTCTGATTTAGTTTTACTATTACTACGAATCGTGAACGTACATCAGGTAACTTGTTGTTGGGCAAAACTAGTAAGATCTTCTTAACAGATTGTTGAAAGATTCAAAAGATTTAGTAAAGCTCCTAGATGTGCCTGTTTTCAGGATGTCTAAACTCTCCCTGTGTCCCTGTGTAATCCAGACATTACCACAGTATGGAAGTTTTCACCCACTATGACCTGCTGAGTCTGAACGGGACTAAAGTAGCAGAGGGACATAAAGCCAGCTTCTGTCTGGAGGACACCCACTGTGATGAAGGTAGATTTTCCGTTTTACAATTTAGAGACTCTGGATGTTTTTTTTTAACACTGAAACTACCTTTAAGAAATACTCTGCCGTCGTGCTGTTTGATCTCCGTGATTAAAATGAGCATTATTTTAACCGATCCTTCTGACACAAACTGTAAACATCTGCTCTGACATTTAGGCATACAGAAAAGGTACGAATGTGCCAACTTTGGCTCTCAGGGCATCACAGTCGGCTGCTGGGACACGTACAGGCACGACATCGACTGCCAGTGGATCGACATCACAGACGTGAAGCCGGGAGATTACTTCTTGCAGGTACAACATCTGCTCTGTTGGTCTCACCTTATGAAATATTCAACTTCTGGTGGAAAAGTCGGTCTCAGATCAGCCTGCTGTCTCCTATAGACCAGACAGACCCTCTTTCTGCACATTTGCCTTTTTTTTTTTTCCTCCGTTCACCGTCTAACATGTCACACAACTGAGCAAAGGCTCTTAAGGAACACTAAACATATTATCTGGTCGACCATCGCAGATAAACCTCTTTTGAGACCAATACTATTAACTCTGACTCCGTTCTTTCTTTCAGGTCGTGATAAACCCAAACTTCGAGGTTGCAGAATCCGATTTCACCAACAATATTATGAAGTGCCGCACTCGCTACGACGGACACCGGATATGGACCTACAACTGTCATATAGGTGAGGACAACGTCTCCTCCGAGACTGGACTGTGGTATAAGTCACAAAATATTACATGTTGTTTATACAAATCCAGCTTTTTGTTCTCGCATTTTCTTTTTGTAAAACACAATATTATATTCAGTGTCAATGTTTTCATGAGACCATGCAGTACTGTAGCAATTCAGTGAATGGCAGTGAAGCTGAATGATGGAAGTAGTGCAGAAGCACACAATCGAACAAACTAAGTGATTTATAATCTCTGAATAGAAGCTGATGGAGTGTTTTTTTATTATTAAATACAAAATTCAATACTTTGTCAGGCATCGATTGAACATTCCTTTAAAGATTCAAAAATTATGAAAACGGTAACAAAAAACAGGTGACATAAAAACAGAAGGCCAAAAGTCCCACAATCAAATTATGGCATCTTATCCTTTATAACACTTATTTAATAAATTGTGGCACTTTTGGTCCTCATAACAGTAGCGCAGTTAGGATTACCGTGGCTCAAACTACAATTAGTAAACTGTAAATTGGGGGGGAAAAAATAATAAATATTACATATGGAATACCTTGTAATTTGCCCTTATTAAATCTTTGTTAAAGACTATGAACAGTTTTAACAAAAACAAAAAAAACACAACCATCGGTAAACGTAGAATATTTCTTTAAATCCTGAAAATTACTTTGTGAACAAATCTTTGATATGTTAAAAAAAATGTTTTTAAAAACTTATCACTCACACTGTGCAACCAGTTCTCGTTCACCAGGACAACAAAAAGAAAAAAAGGTCAATCTTAAATATTGCCAACTGAACATATTTCAGGTGAAACCAACATGCAATAGAGTTTAATTTAAAACGTTTTGAGACTTTGGACCCATCTGAAATGACCAAAATATCCGTTTCGTCCTTGTTGAGATATGTGCCTTATTAGTGTTGCCAAAAGTGAACAATATTTACCACAAGTTGGGTTCAGTTACAGAAATCTGAGGCAGCTCTTCAGAGCTACTGATTGGAGACGGGTCTGTCTAGTCCGGCTGTAGAAACAAAAAAATAAAGAAGAAAAAGTTGGGTCAAAACCTTGCCTTTTTTGGGGGCAGGGTGAATTTCTTAGATTTTTTATTTTTGTCTTCACAGGTGGCACATTTAGTTCAGACGTAGAGGACACGTTTCCCGGATTGCTGACGAACCAGCTGTCACACAGGTAGACCAGAGCAGGGCCCATCACAAGGACGGAACTAGGAAATCTTCTGACAACCACTAGAGGGAGCTGTGTGACGCTGCATCTTTGGAGCAGTGCTGGATCATCGTTGTGCTCAGGGTTCAGCTGGTACAATAAACAACGGCTCCATAGGAAAACGAGCTGCTTGTTCAGTAAATGCATTTACCCCCCATTCAGTTGTACATAACTGTGTGTTTTAGAGTCTCTTGCTGTTCTTGAAAGTGTTATTTTGACCTGGTGCTTGTGATGCAATGAGAATTAAAGCCACGTAACTTATTAAACCAAGTGTGGCGACGAGTGCATTGGAAACCAAAGCTTTATAATGTGTGGAGTGCATCAAACCAAAAGTCAGACACCATGTTCCTTAATGCAAGTAGTGACTGAATTTGTATTGTCATAATCTTACACTGTACATTTATCCCAAGCAGCTGTGATAAGAAGCAGCTGTATAAATTAAAACTGTTAAGAGTCCAGACATTCCCTCCACACGCAAAACCAAATGTTGTAATTCATCATAGAGAGATGAGCCAAAGCCTCTGGCAAGTAAGTTCCTGTCAAGACGGGAAAACTCCTGTTGTCAGGATTGGATTTAACTAGCTAAACATTGTGACAAATTGTATCCACTTCTAAATGACAGGAAAATAAAAGTCAAAATTTATATATATATTTTTTTTGCTCTGGAAGTGCCGTGTTCAACAGAAGCCAAGGTTGTCTGGAATTAGTTCTTGCAGCGATTTCCAATGTCTGTGAGGGATTTTCCTTCATAAATTAAACCGGAACAAAAGAGAAACGGAGAAGGGGTCGCTTGTTTTCACCGTGCGCTCGTCTCCGATCTGCGCCTGTTTTCTAAATGTCTTGTTGAACTATCTCCATCAGGGACTTTGGTGCCTTTGTGAAATTACTGTAATGGCCACGCTTGTATGTGAAAATGCCTCTCAATGAATTTGTAAATGTTTGAATGTAGAACTGTAACAATCCTTCATTTTACAAGGATCCTTTCAGTTGCTAATTGTTTTAATATATTGAGGTGGATGTGGAAATGCATAACGGTTTTAAATAAAAACATGTTGAAAGCAACGTGTGTCAATCATGCGCGCGCGTGTGTGTGTGTGTGTGTGGACATTTTGGCTCACCTTCATATCTGTACAGTCTGCCTCCCGGTATGCCTAAAGCTCTGGTCACCATCCGTTTGGCCACTGCGCAGTCTGTCCTGGGACGCTCCTTCACCGGCTGGAGAAATTCTTGAAGAGGACACAAACCGTTTAATTCGACTAGTGAGATTTCACCAAAACTGTAGCTCAAAGCGTCCTACCTGCCCTTCTGACCGCCTTGCCCTGGGCTTTTTTACTCCCCTCAGAGAGAGCTCGAGTCTTCAGCAGCGGGTGGCAGATGGAGAGGGCGTGGTGCGCTGCAATCAAGACAACCGCCACCGACCTCAGTCACCATGAGTTCAAACAGTTCATCACGTTTAGTGTAGTGGAAAGAGCTCTGACCTGCCGCCTGGCAGGAGAAAACGCCCAGAGCGTGTGTGTTGTCCACCCACTTGATCTTCATTCCACCGTCACTGAGACGCGATGGGAGGAGAAAGAGGAAGAGAGAGGGAGGAAATTAATAAACAGCTATATCTATCTGTGGGATACAATGTAGAGTGCACAGTGAGAGTTTCTACTATTGGCTGAGACTAATCAGGATCCTTAAACAGACAAATTATTGCACGCTAAAAAGTCCTTTGTGATACGAATATTGCACACTGATATCACAATAATGACAAATGTGTGATATACTGCAGCACTAATTTGAACACATTTTGGAAAATGTCTATTTGAGAGTTCAGACCTCTTGACCCAAAACACAAACTTCAATCTGTTTTATGCGACAGCCCAACAACGCAAAGTAGTGCATAGTTGTGAAAAAGTAAAAGTACGTAGTTGTCAAAACTCTTATCAAGAAGGAAGTGAAAACAGCACTGAAAAATTATTTTTCTACCCCTCCAGTCAGCAATTATTTATATGTGGAGTACTACCTGGATCATAACTTCATAATCCCACCTGTATTCTGTGAAAGCATCCAGGAGGTCGTCAGTCTTGAAAACAGATGGAAAGTCATAAATCTCAATGACATGGCTGAAGTCATCCGAGTTAAGAAACACGTTCTCATAGATTGCGTAATCATTGTGAACAAGCTCAACAGAGACGCCTGTCTCTTTAAGATGCATCTTAATCTGAAAAAGAAGAAGAAAAAAAACAGCAGAAAGCACCTCATGATTAGGTAACTACTGAGGTTCTTACATTTCCCATGCTGCTGGAAGACTTTTAGAAAATCTTTAGCATTTGCCAACATGTTTCTTCTGGCTGAAAGTACTATTAATGTTCTGGAGTTCCGACTTAGGTCTTATAGAGAATCTGTGGGGGGGAGCTAAAAATGATAAAAAACATTTAGAAAAAACCCTCTAAAATAAGACCTACAACCTACCTGTTCAGTTACATCGTCTGTATCTGTGCTTGCATCCTCAGCCTGAACATTGTTGAGGTTTTCTCCCTCTGCTTCCTCCAACCTCATCTCTGCGAAGGACAGAGACTGGTCCCAGATGACCGCCTCGCTTTCATCCAGCCCTAGCGCCGACTTTTGAGTCTGTTCCTGGGGACAAAGCTGTGAACCGCTCTCAGGCACCCCAGTTACACCGTCGGCGGCACAGGCTTCCTGTGCAGAGGAGGCCGAGCAAACTTTTTGTTCTGTGGCCTTGGGGCAAGAACAAGACTCTGAAAGAGAGCTTCTGCAGCACTGAGCAGAACTTATTATGTCTTTGTTTGCAGCCGAGCCCTGCGAGTCCTGGAGAGACAGCCTCTTCCGAACGGCTCGCGGCAGGTACAGGGGCTGGTCTGGCCTTTTAGGTGTTCGGCTTTGTGACGGGGCCGAAGGCGTCACCTTGACGTCGGGTTCCTTCACCACCCTGCTGCCAGGGTGCTCTTCAGAAAGGCAGTTGCTGGTCTCTACATCACTGTCTTCCTCTGACTCAGCCCTACAGAAAAACAAACATCTTCAGTAGGGTTACCCTGATTTTCTTTCAACAACCTGTCTCAATTTTCACACATCAAAAAGAGACAAAAAGACACAGACAAGCTGCCTGGTGTTGCTTCTTGATAATATGAACCACCTTTATCTTCACTACTAATCGCAGAGGCATATATTTAAAAAGGAAAGACGTGTACCTGAGCTCAGAAGGGCAGACCACCACCCTACGGCACCAGCTCTCCCCTACAGAGAAGGTGGTGAGATCTGGTATGTCTTCTATTGTCCTGTGAATCAAGTATCGCAGTCTGCTGGGTAATGGGGGGAACAGAAGCACGCTGCACAGACACACACACACAAAGGGCAGACGGAAAAAAGATGTCAGCTTCTAAAGTAATGCAAAAGTGGATCTCTTAAGTGTTACAGGGATGGATGTCATACACAAGAAAGTACATCAAAAACCTACTAAAGACATCTCACTATGTAAATTCTGTGTTATGAGTGCTTTCCAAACAATTCAAATGAGCAGAAGTAAATCAGTGGATAACGGCTCATGCATTTCGAAATGCTGACATTTTCACAGAGGACGTGATAAGAAGGCCAGGAACTTCAATCTTCTGATTGAGTCAGGAACAGGGGGGGAAAAAAAATCAGAAACCAACCAGTTATCAGGTAAAAAGCCAGAGTAAACGGTACTCTTGGTTTTCTACACCTTGGGGAACCCCTGTATTAATTGTCTGAAATATTTCTTCTCAGTCTTACATATATAACGATTCTCTGGCAACATAGAGCAACATTTTATTACACCATAAGCCTAAAGATTTTGTTGAAGTTTAAATGTTTTATTTTTATTATTATTATTATAATATGGTCAGATTTTTTGATAAAGGCAATCAAAGTAGTAACCATCTGGATTTCAGTTTAGTTTCTTAACAGCGCCCTCTTTGGGTCACAATGTCGGATGTTCTGCAGTATACAGTCGTCTGGGGAATCTGAAGTGATACAGAATTGATGCCATAATATGCGAGCGTTGAAGCCGCTTCGAGCTTATTTAGTTGTAGAGGAGGCAAGCTATACTACTTACTTTTTAAGGCTTCTTTTCTGTTGGTATGTTTCCAGATCATCCAAAACATGATGCAAAAACTGATTTTCTTGCTTTGGGAGATAAATGCCATCGTAACAAGGAAACGCCAGGGTGAACCAAGAGAAACGAAGACTATTTGTTGAATTTTTATTGGTCTGAACAGTCGTAATTAACGTACCACTGATCTAACTAGCTAAAATATCACAGCTGTTTTAACAGTCTGCATTCGACAGTTGAATGCAGATTTCAACCGTCAGATTTGTTAAAAACTATAGCTCCAATTGCGCTAATTAACGTCAAGCAGGACAGAAAAATTAGTTTTGTCGTTGCGTTTATAGTTTTAAGTACACATTTAAAACTAGAGGAGAGCTAGCATACTTTGGATAACGGCCCTGAATGAATAATAGCTTAGCCAAATGTTTATTTTAACTTACGGTTAACCAATGTTAAAAGAACAGAAATAGCATGTTTTAATGACCCGCTACCATATTAACCCGAATAAGACATGTTTGCTTTTATCCACTTCCTCCTTCTTGCTGTGGGAGCAACGACATATCCGGCATGTTTCTTTCAAAATAAAAGCAATGTCAAAATTCCACAAACAAAAACTTATCAAAAATAAGTTCACGTCGAACCTTCTCATAAACTACTAATTTTAAAACACAATAGGTGTGTCTCTTTAAATAATAATGAAATAAAAATGTTCATTTATTTCAGTACTTCAAAATGTGAATATGTTACACGCACCAGGACTGGTGTAACATGCTGATTTTCCTGTAAATAGGATAGAACAAGCGGGAGTGATGAGGCAAAAACAAATCTGTGCTTGGAATCTGTTCTGATTTATTAAACATTTCCAAACAGCACCATATCTGATATTTCCTCAAAAATAATCCACTGTGTCTATGTTATTTTCTTTGTTATTCTACAATATACTTATTTCTGTAATAAACAACTTCTTTAGAACCTTTAATGCAAAGGTACAGCTTATGTCATACATACAGCTTCCATTAGTTTGAGACAAATGGGGGTCTCAAACTAACCCGTTTTTGTTACGCCGTATGCTACGGCATAAACAATATACAATGTATTTGTATTTTTTTCTGTACAACAATATGTTCACAGAAAGACAGAATACAGCTAAACAGATTCGACTCATGTAACATAAAAAAGATCTAATCAACATAACCAGGGGTGAAAGTAGGCGGGTACGGTCAGGTACTGCGTACCCCTAAAAGATTTAGCGGGTGTACGCTAAATCTGCAAGAAAGGGGAACGGCTGTGTGATGTAAAAAAAATCAATGGGTTCACTGTGCAGCCGTGAGTGCACCCACTAATCAGCCGTGACTGATTATTTTTTCAATTTTTTCAAGAACAATCCTAAATATTGTTTCTAAACTATTCGTGCTTTGCTAGAGCAGGGGTGCAACACGTCGATCGCGGAAGGTTTTGAGTCGATCTCGGCGGTTGGTGACAAACTGAACGCGGCCAGGACGCTGAGACCAGCACGTCCTCCTACGATTGGCTTAAAACGTTCGTAAGTTTATTAAAGAACAACAACAAAATAATCAACAAAACGTTTTCAAATTAATGACCCAACAACAATAATAATCTAAGTAATTATTGTTTCAACAAGGTGTTGCGCAATTCTGTGCCATTACCAAAATAGCTAGCAGAGCAGGAGTTTAAAATTAACTAATCAACCACCGCTGTGTTCATGAGAGGCTTATTAATGATCACAAAATAAATATCAAGCCTGAAACCTAATATCGTAACGGACTGAATGTTATGTTTTTAATGTAGTCCCTGCTCGGCTCGTGGCGGTTGCCATAGCAACGTGTGTTGTAAAAGGGTTATTTTACCATGCTCCTGTATTTTACCATTACATGCGCCTTTGCCTTGGCGCTTTACAGCCGCTGTAGTTCCTGAACGTTCAATAAACGACAAACTTGGACTAATTATCTCGTTCATCTGTGAGTATCACGTCATCCACACAAACATGAAACACGTTAAACATGTTTCATTAAGTATTTAACAAACAAATTACTTCTACCGTGATAATTATGTGAAATTAAATTAATTGTCTAATTTTAAAAAAAAATGTTTGGTGCTCTTTGGCATCTTGCTTTGAGGTAAGAGTCTGAGAGGCTTTTCCTTTATCAAACTTTTTTTTTTTTTTTTTTTGCCTCTTATTTAGTGGAAATATTGAGGTTGAGATTTTCTCAATAACCTACTGATTATCCCTCTGTCTGGACACAGGATCAATATAACCAGTTTAAAAGCTAAAATGAATGGTTATATGCCAGACATGGAAAACTGGGATGCACTCCATGAAATGATGTTCAGAATTTAGGTCTCATGGCATCTCAAGGTGTCATATATCTGCGTAGTATCTTGGCTGTGCCTAGTACTGCACATTTCTGGACTGAGATGTCTGATGTTGTTCCTGGGATCTGTTTTAGCCACTGCTGCAGTTTGGGGGTGACTGCCCCGAGGTATATACTTTTGTCATAGTACCCCAAAGAATTCAAAACTACTTTCACCCCTGAACATAACCATATTATTTTCCAACAACTTCCATAACAGTTTCATTTCATAGCTGATAACTGACGGTATATTAATGAATCTGTACATAAGAACAAATCGCAACAGTTCCTGTACAGTAGCTTTATACCTCAGGTAACTAGAACCGCGGTCGCTCTTTTTCCTCATGGGCGCCCGTTAGTTCAGTTGCGATGACACCAGTAAATTAAACATGAAAGGACTCTATAGAAACTACTTTAGTGACACTGAAAAGGTTCTTCAGAGCTATTTTGAGAAAGGAAAAAAATTAAAAAATTATACCCCCTACTAACCTGTAAACAGGATACAACAAGAAGGAGTGATGAGGCAGAAGCAAATCTGTGCTTCACAAATCATCCTAGAATCTGTTCTGAAGCGGTTGTCAGTTAGGCAGATTCTGGAGCAATTACAAGCTCACACTGCCTTTTACTGGTAGCTTTCTGATACTGCAATAAAATTAGTTGCAATAGATGCTAACTTTCGATATTTGAAAAATACATAAAAACATATAAATTAATTCAATAGCAAATTAGAGAAATAAAATAATCACATAACAAAACCATTACTTTTTCTGTATGTATGCCTCATCTACATTATACACACACAGCTACATTTCAAGGTCTTATGTTAATTTTGACATAACAAAAACCAATTCCATTAGATGACAATTAGAATATTATGACATCACAAAGTTGACTTTATGCAACATTTTCATTGTTCAAGAAACTGAATTTTGCGGTTCCACTAATGCTATTAAAGTGCACTTCTATATATTTTCAAAGTCAAATCTAAAATAAAACCCCTCCACAAGATCTTCATTTCAGGTAACTACAATTTATTTAAATAGAACATGACGAGTATGGACAATTGTGAAAGTATTCTACAAACAAAATCTAAACAATCTGCTGCAGAGCTTTCCAACTGTCTATGATTTCTAATGCTAACAGATATTGTGATGGTACATATGATGTATGCTGGAGCTGAATATATCGCTAGTACACTGTCACAGAAATGAGACAGTTCTCAAAATGTATTGGGACAACTTAGCAAAGATGATCCATCTTCAAAACCAGAAACATCTAAAATTTACAACTTCTAAAACCCCCACCCCCAGACTCCTGAACATAATTTAAAATATGGGTTCTGCAGAAGTCGCAACCCTCATACTGTTAATATTAACCATCCATAACCGCTGTGATCGCAAGCCGGGCCAAAACTTTACAACACATTAACCGTCTTAAAATTTTCAAAACAATACCTCAAATCTCTTGTAATGAATGTGGAGATGATGGCAATGAACACAATGGCACATCCTATAAAGTCTGCTCAACATCTTAGACGTCTTGATTAGAAAAAGACAAGAAAAGGCATGTACAAACATACACAAAGGCAAACAGGAGAGTATTTATAAATTACAGCAAGAAAAGATCACATTAAAAGTACACATGTATTTCAGGAAGGAAGGTCTGGATATACATTGTGAAGCAGATTGGAAGTCACCAGCCTGCACATTGAAATAAGACATAGAGCAAAAACATGCTCCAGAATAGAAAAACACTGATGACAGAGTACATTTCTGTGTTTCAGCACAGTCCTGATGATTGTTCAGCAGCCATTGTTAAGTTATAGGATCATACGTTTTCAATATGTTTATGTTTTCTCTTTTGTAGGAAGTCTCATAATTTCAACTGCACGTAACAGCGGAAAAAACACACGTTGGACCCTCGGGATGTGAAGGTGACTCGATCGGAAAGGCTACAGCGGTCACCGGACGTCATGTGGGCAAAAATCGTTTTATCTTCCAGATCCAATGTTTCTGTCTTCAAAGATGGTGATTTCCACCTGAAAAACGGGACAGTTAAGGAACGCAACATTGGAGTTTTAAACGCATATCCAACATAATAAAAAAATAGATGAAAAAAATATTAATTGAATGATACTGGATTGTCTTCTGAAATATAAATTTTATTATTATTATTTTTTTTACATAAACTGCTTACACTTATGAGTTTATGTGGCATGTAATGAAACGGGTTTATAATTCTGAAAGCTTGGGAGATATCTTTAGAAGTTAAAAAATGTTTCTCAGTGCAAAGAAAAACATTTTCTTCATATACTTGATTTTATGTTGGAAAGATCAAGAAGTATTACTCTTTCGCTTAAGCTTAATGTAAGTAAAATTTCTTTAACATTACATTTTCTCAGTCAAAGAACGCAGGTGTTGAGTAAAATAAGCCAGGTCAAGGATACGACTCTGAGGCCTCTCTCTATGGGGTCAGTCAGCAGTAAGCCTCTGGGAGCATAAATCTTCTCATTCTGGTCCTTTATGTATTTGGCGATCTTCTTTAACACCTGTAGACAGAAAACAACGCAGTGCTGAGACGAGATCAATTTCTCCACAAAGGAAGCTGCGAGGAGCAATTTAGCTCAGAATCCCAGCAAAAGCAGTTCTACCTTTTCGTAGTGTGTCTCCATACACAGGAAGATGGTGTAGGCAGTCAGACAAGCCAAGCAGCCCTCCAGGTAAGACTTTCCTCCAAGCTTCTCTGCCTCCGCATACAGGTTGTTCAGAGACTGCATGGTCTCCTCGAATTGCTGCTTATCCATCTGGAACCACAACAATAGTTTACATCCACTGTGCTGAAAATAAAGCACCGTAACCATAAAAAAATAAAAATAAAAAAAATAAAATCCATTACATACTCTAGACTCCAGCTCAGAGGGAAACTTGGTCTGGAACTTGCATATTGTTCCTGAGCTGTAGTCTCTCTGGACGAAGACCTTGGAGGAAACAGCCGGCTGCTGGAGGTCCTGTAAGCTGTGGGTCTGGACAAATTTGAATCCAGTTAGCACTGATTTTGGGTGGGAGCAATGCGGGTGCCCCGATCTGTTCGTTAATGTTGTATAAATAACGTCTTAGACCAGTTTTTTCCATCTTTGTATTTGGGTGCACATAGCTGCTTTAGAGTAAAATGAGAACAAAAAGACTTGTCAGGAAAATACTAATTATTTGCATTATGCCCACACTTCTGGTTTAAATAATATGTTATTTTGTCTGGGAAAATCTTTGAAGGGTTCATTTGTGCTGGCGGACCCAATTTCTACTTTTGTATTTTGAATTGCGGTTGCCAGGAGCACATTCAAAGCCAGTAATATTTCATCCATTCATATAAATACCTAGTTAACATGAAGACTACCTACTTTCAAACTAAATCTGCCACAGACATGAATATTTTTGCGTGTCTTTTAATATCATGAATATTATCTTGTTTTATGTTTGGTTGGATCTTCTGCTGTGGAAGTTTCAACAGCTTTCTCTGGACAGCCCAAGCCAACAGGAAAATGTAATTTTTATATAATGAACCACACCTGTCAAGCACTAGGCCCCAACTCGACCAGACCGGTAACTTTTTCTGGTTACGCCACTGGCCAAGAGGAAAGTGTTGACGTTAGCACGTTGTTAACTCTGTAAATAAGTCACTAAGCCACATAAAATTCTCACCAATCACCGTAAATTCACGAGAATTATTTGTTCAAACTGAAACCAGAACAATGTTTCTTACCTATGAAATGGTCGTTAGCTAAAAACAGGTTAGCTAACATTTCTATTAGCTATCCAAACACCCCTCAAAATGACAAAAAAAATGTTAATATTTATCCCCTATAATGATGCAGTTACCATCTGAAACCGTGTTCATGAACATCTCAGCGCAAAGCTTTTATATTCGGATAAACCGCAAAGATTTACCTCAGCCATAGCCGACGCCTGTCCTGTAGCTACAGCGCATCTGTATCCAAGTACTTCCGGTTTGATATTTTCAAAGTAAACGTTCAGTTGAAGGGTTTTAATTTCACTGTTCTTAAGAGTGGATTTAGTGTTCGGCGCAGTATAAAAAGTAAAACGGCGCCTAATATTGTTTCCCAGTCACTTGCTGCTCAGTTTATTTTTAAGCTCTAGATTTTCCCCAACAACTATTTTTCTTCAATTTAAAACTCAAATTTAAGCTAAAATCTGTCTTTAGAAATATTAAGATGAAATCGGACACACCCAAAAAGGAAGTGCATTTCTATAAGCCAGACGTCAGCTCCAAGTTTTTTTCTTTTTTTAAATGGCCGATCATCGCAGCATCCACTCTAGTAAAATTAAATCAGTAACAAAGCCCCTTAAGGCATCAGGTACATTATAACTCTGCTCATGTTTAAATGGTTTTAATAAAAAAAAAATAAAAATAAAAAATGCACAGGTTATTTTAATAAACTTTATTGAATCATGTTCTTTTCGATTCCAACAGGTTCCGTTCGCTGTATTTGCTTTAGTCGAACAGCCCAAAGCCCATGTCGTCATCTGATTCCTCAGACTCTTCCTTAACCTCCTCCTTTGCAGCTGGAGCTGCAGCAGTTTCTGCAACAGCTGCAGGTGCTGCAACAGCAGCAAAAGCAGTTGGATCAGCCAGATAAGCTTTGACCTATGAGATGGAGACAAGAAAAACAATGCAGTGTTAATTTTCACTTACAAATTTTGGAAAATCAATTTTAACCATTGCTGCCATCTCTTTGCAGGTTTGACATTGCTGCACTAAAACCTGTCCTGTGATATTACAGCAAGGACTCTGCACCGCACCTTTTCTGCCAGGGGGAAGGAATAATCCGTTTCCACAGCAACAGCCAGGACTCTCTTGTAGCCATTGATGACCGAGTGGGGGACAGAAGCCAAAGTGGGGTAGCCAATCTCCAGGCACACACTGGCGATGTTCCTCACACCCTACAGGATTCAGAAATTCATCAGTAAACTCAGCAGTTCAGAGATATTTCCTCAAACAGCAGAGCTTTGTTGAAACATATTCAGATTAGGTTTCTCACCTCCAAGAACCTGGTGTGCAGGGATGCCTCTGTGATGTCGAGCACCTCAGGACTGTAAACACTGCCGTTGTCATACACTTGCTGGATAATCAGCCCAAAGGAGAAGGGCGAGATGTTCAACATGTTGAGCAGTGTGGCTTCGCTGGCACCAACCTTGTCGCCAGTCTTGATCAGGCCGACGTCACTCTTAGGAAAGAGAAAAAAAAAAAAAAAAAGACATTACCAAATGTAGCCAACTAAAATTTACAGCAAAACACAAGTGGATGTCCAGGTCAAACATCCCACGACTTTATATCCGTTTCCATACTCACCAAGATTTCAATGGTTCCTCTGGAGATTTTGGTGGTGATGCCCAGAGCCTGGAAGAAAGAGGTCTTCTCTGGACCCAGTCCAGTATTCTGGGCTGGCACCGTTACATCACAGGGGGCGATGGCTCCAGCACGGGCAGCTGCAGGCACCTGGAGCACAACACAAGGACCTCGTATCACTTTCCAATGCCTTTTGAAATTCAACATTTTAAAACACTTGGTTGACAATCAAAAGATGGGAGAGTTACGAGTGTCTGAAACCTTACGTCCCTGACAGTCAACGAAAAAAATGACAGACAGGGATAGCGAGGAAACATTTTGACTTTCTGCAGGGGGAACGACAATACAGTACTGCACAGGCTGCATTGTAACTTATCCTGCACATTAATGGGGTTGCAATAAGAATGCCAAAATGCTAAATAAATCATTTGCAAAGTAAATAAGATAGATAGACCAAAGGCTGGTCAAACAGATGGAAGAATGGCTATATTGGCATCTCATGTTATGCTGCTTGTCCGTGGATAGTTTCACAAATTGGTGGATTAAAACAAATCTATTTAAGTCAATTTTCCTACACTGCAACTCCTTTATCTACATGTAGCCAGATTCCTTAGGGACATTGAATGCACTCAAACAACATGCAACCGTAGTACAGTGTGGCACATACATATAGATTTAGATCCAGTTTACTTAAGGAGCAGTGGGTGATTGACAGGTAAGACCTTTTACCTTATTAGCCAGCAGCAAGTCCCGGACCTCAGTCAGATCCTCCTTGGTGAAGACAAATCCCACATTGCCTTTAATGTGGGGCAGAAGCCTGTGAAATTAAATCCAATTGCATATTACATACATGCAAGGTAATAAATACAGTTGCACAGAGCAGAAAAAAAAACGGCTTAGTGTCTGAGACCTTGCGTCCCTGGCAGTCGGGGTAGTAGACAGACAGGGATAGCTGGAGACAAGTTACTTTTAGCAGGGGGAACGACAATACAGCACTGCAGCAGCTGTACAGTAGTTGTCCTGCTAGATCAGAACAGAATCCTTTAAGTCACTCACTTCTCCAAAGCAGGGTTGTTCTCCAGGTGACCACGGATGGCTTTGCGCATCATGGTATTTTTCCCCATGAGCACAACGGCTTTTCCACGCAGAGACAGGCGGATGGTCTGCATCTGCTTGGAGCCCACGTTGTCTGCCCCCACGATGAAGCATTTTGGGTAATCATCCAAGAGTTGCTGCAACAAACCACTGCGTGTCAAGACACGGATCATTACAAGGGAGATGTTTTGAGCTGAAAGCAACGTGTGTATCAAATTCTACTTACGATAATTTTCAGAAAGTAGTTGGACTTCCACGTGGCCCTGTCTTCCCTGGGCATCTTGAATGTGCTTCCAGGGATCGCTTAGCAGCTGGTTTAAAGACAAGGTATAATCTGTAAAGAAGAAACACATCGAAATGAAAATGTTCTGAGAGAACAAGACGAAAATACATGAGCCGATCAGAAGCTGGCGGACATGCGGTCCACAGCTAACATTAGCCGGCTAACCGAAAGCTAGCAACAGCCTGAAAGGCCTCGGTAACTAAAAATGCTTTTACAACCAATATAGGATTAATAAATACATTGAGATAGGGTGCGAACATGTTTATACACTCAATATGACTTTTTTACAACATACAACTCGACTTGGCATCATTTTATTTCGGCTTGAAGAGAGAGTCACTATCAACTCACCGAGCGTTAGGGTCGCGTGAAAGAAAGAGGAAATACGTGGGTCGACCGACGCTTATATTTGACAGAAGTGACCAATCAGAGCAAATAAAAGGGACAGGAAGGAGAAAGAAGATGTGTGATTGGCCTCATTTCCTGGCACAAAAGGTACGCCATCACTGAGTGGCAAATTAACCATAATAAAAACAATATAAATTTCTTAATAAGTATTTTTGCGAAATCATTTTTTGTATTTAGTAATAGATGTTCGTTTTAGTACAAAGAGTTGCGAGACAAAAAATAGTGACCTCAGCAAATAAAAAAAGACATAGCAAAAGACAGTGTGAGTGTGGTTTAATTGCTTTACCCCTGAAAATATATCAAATCTCTGAATTTTATTTACTTTCAGTTATGACCAAATAACAATTATTTTACGTATTCTGTTTACAACCCAGTGTTATAGAGCAGGTTGGGTGATAAAATATCACCCAGGACCAATGTTCTGTTGAAAATACATACGTAAAGTGGAAATTACAAATAGATGTCAAAACGCTGGTAAAACCATCCACCGAGTAAAAAACAGCTATCAACCCTCACTACCCACAATAAGTCTTTGAAGAATTTGAATTAATATGAGCTACAACAATATGAGATCTCTTTGGGATCAATAAAGTATTTTTGAATTAGAATTTGTAAACGGACAGACTAAGATGAATTAATAATAATCGTAATGATGCTAACGATAATTTTATTATAGACATATTTTAGACTTATTACAAGTATGTAACAATAATAATATCGCCTTAAACGCCACTCACAACATGGCGCCAGAGTTGACGTGGTGACGATTCCTGATGCTGCTCACTTTCATCGCAATCATCTGACACGGCTCATGGTGCTTCCGTGTCAACATCGAGCAACTAGCGTGGTGCCAGAAGTGAGTTATACTTTTATTTATATCCGTAAGCTAGCTGAATTATCCCTCACCTGGACACAAGGATGGAACGACCTCCTCCGCACCTTCCGGCTGAGGTCTGGACCCATGTTTTCAGCTATCTATCAGTGTCAGACAAACTAAGCATCCGGGCTTGCTGCAAGTACTTCAGGAAACTCATCGACCACTGGTCTCTTTGGAGAGGCTGGACTGCTGTCCTTACTTTTAAAAGTGGCTCCTACACCAAGCGGTTCTGGAACTCTCTGCGTCGTAGGAAAGTCACCAGCATGGTGGTGAGGAGCCCCAGAGCCAAGGACTGGAGGCAGCTCTGCTCGGAACTTCCCCATCTCTCTTCGCTGGTTCTGGAGCAAAGCGTCATGGAGAACCTGGGCTTCGGTAAAGACTTCCCCCACCTGGAGCGCCTGGCTATAAGAAACAGCGACGTGGTGATAGACGCACACAAGCGGACTCACCTGGAGCAGCTCACTCAGCTCAGTCTGTGTGATGTAACGTTCCCCATTAAATCCAGCTTCCTTCCTTTTATTTCCCATCTCAGAAATCTCACATCTCTGACCTGCCATAACTCTGGCACCTCAGTGGAGCCGATCTGGATAATGGAAACCATACTTTCTTATCTGCCTAACCTCAAGGACCTCTCCTTGTCGTCAAAGCGTGCCTGCGTCTACGTGCCAAAGAGACCACTTAATGAAAGAATCTCCTCCTTGTCTACTCTGGAACTCATCCAGTACTCTGATCACTTTTTCCCAGTGAACACAATGAAGAAGGTCCCTCACCTGAACAGCCTTTCAGTTTTTTCTGGAAATGATCATCAACGGATGATGCCGTCAGCAAGTTCTCACCTTGTGTTTCTCCTGAACAAATGGCTGCAAGACCTCCCCAAGCTGACCAAGCTGGCCGTCACCAGAGGCCCACCTGTTAAGACGTACGTCACGTCCATCCCAGCCACCGTGACCAGCCTGGCGCTGTGCAGCTCTGTGTTGTCTTCAGAAGACATGGCCTCCATATCGGCGCAGCTGCCGAATCTCCTCCATCTTCACGTAGACCCCAGGCCTTCACATCTGAGAGTGAACATTGCTCAGATCCCAGTGCTGTTTCCAAAGCTCAGGAGCCTCAAGCTCCGCCACGAGAGTGTGCCTGAGAAAGACTTCCTGCATCTCCACCGGCTTCAGCACCTGGAACACCTGGAGATCCTGGATGGCGCGCAGAGTCCTTTGCATCTTAGTGACGAGCTTCAGGCTCTGACAAAAAACAGACTTCATGTCGGCTCCTCTCCTCGCCACAGTGACCCGATGTTGTGCGAGTGTATTCATCAAGTGTACTGAACCATTTGACCGATCCCACTGCAGTGATGTAGAATATGTGGCCTTCATCTGAGTAGCTTGGTATTGTCAGATTGTTGACATGGTTACCTGTAAAAACTCTTCAGACCAAACTCGTGGTTTCATTCAAAATGTAACTGTTTGTCTTTGTACCAATATATTGCCATGCATACTGGTAAAGAGGAGTTTCCCTGCTTTGCTTTCATCACATCTAGATCCCAGTGACCAATTCTTCACACTTTCGTTTCATTCATGCTCGTTCCCTTTCTGCGCTTTGTTCAAGTAAAATGCTTGCTGTGATGTTCCAGCCTTTGATGCCTTGTCTTAGTGTGAAGTTTCCTAAACTGCAGGACAAACCCTGAGCCAGTTCGAATGGGAATTAAAAAAGGAGCACGAGTTAATGAGGTGGATTTATAATGCAAACCTCATTTCTCTAGGGTTAAGTTGTGGTTTCAGTTGCTTCTTTTGAACTATTAAAATAACATTTGTTTGCTTTAAAGTGTAATAAGCTGCTTTTTTTGTGTGTGAATCTATCATAAATTTTCTGTCTGGACCTATAGACATCTGAGGCTAAATGCTGTTTAGCGCCTTCAGTTTTATTCATATTTAAAGGTCGGATTTGTGACGTACGTTCTGCACCTGACTGTTCAGCTGTGGCAATGAAAATTCAAACATTGTTTATAATGCAAAAAAGGAACAGATACGATGAAGACAGAAATATAAATACTTTTTCCTCTTTTATTTGCAGAGATTCACCAATCAGTAATCAGAACCCACAAAGGCTTGCACCTCACCCACACATATTTATAGCTCGAGGAAATTCAGATAGCCAAGCGCTACATGAATGTTGACTCCATTTACAAAGCAAAGTTCACATAGTTGGATTAAAAGTAAAAAGCATTGTTGTTGGTTTATTTTTTCCCCTTTTATTAATTGTCCAACAGAAGCAGAAAATGTAAGGCAAATTGAAAATGAGATAAACAAACGTGAGCAAACCCAGGACGTTTTCCTCCGGCGGCGGCGCCCACGACCCCCTTCCACTACATCCATCACATCCCAATCAGGAACATGTGAACCCCATAATGACGTGTGCTAAGCAAACAGCAAGCTCCTCCTCGTCTCGCCTGTTACAGTGTATAGTTCAGTTAAAAATGCAACATGACTCCCAGAGTTTAGCTCAAAATTGAAACATAAAGAAAAAAAAAAACAATCACAGAAAAGGCTTGAGAGCTCCACAGTGTCAGAGACGTTATTGCATCGACACATTTGGCACAAGAAAAACACTTTAAGTCAACCTAAGTCTGGAGTTTTTGTACAAACTTTTTGCACACTGTAAAACCGAAGGCAACGGCATCATCTTGCTGAAAATACTTAAATCTAACGGCTGATTTAACTCAAAAAGAGGCTTTGATTGAAATAAAGATAGAAAAGGTCAACATGTACATTTCCCCCTAAAGGCCTGGCCTTCGTTTAGGGTCTTACTCTGATTCCTGACCAGTAAAGACTAGCATCCAGCTTCCATCAGTGACCTTTGAACCGATACCTCAGGATGACGACGATTCACAACAAAGACACGGCAGGCTGCATTTCCTCTGTCATGTGTCCGTCTGTGTTGAAGGAATGAGACCGACTAACGTTACAGTAGGCTACATGCTAACAGAGCCAGCTCTTTGCATACCAGAGTGAGCCTTTACCTGCTCCGAAACACACACACACGCACGCACGCACGCACACACACACACACATTTTTGATCAAAACCAACGAGGTTCAGCATATTCGAGGTGTAGAAATGTAGATGATTGTAACAGCAACTGACAGCTGGTGCTTGTTAATCTCCAGGTAAAAGAAATTGCATGCTTCGGATCAAAACGCTCAACTCTACTGTAAACCTTTAACTAGTTTGTAAAGATGCATTTAGAACTGTGATAAATGCACACAAGCTGAAACTGTAAAATGCTGAAAATATTTTAAAAATATAGTTCTACAATTGAATAACTGCGAATACAGCAAGAAAATGTCAATTTCTAAACAATTTGACTGTTTTTCCTCATAAAATGCACCTGCAGTTTAAAACAGATCTCACCATGTGATTTTTATATATATATATATATATTTTTTTTTGAAGTAGATTAAAAAACACAAGTTTTTATATTGTCATTATCAATAGAAATAGCACAACACACATGATGATGTATTAAATTTAAAACAAGGTATGGCTCAGTACGTTTTTCTGTAAATTATCGAGCTAAAAAAGATGCACCGATTGATTGTCCAAAGGTTGGATGCTTTAGTTCAATGGTCAGCAGGTCAAATTCTGAAAAATTGGATTTTAAATTATATTCATTATAGGCATTAAGCTTCTACCATTTTCTACCATATATGCATAACCATTAAAATATTTTTCAGAGCTCATATTTTGATTTTTTTTTTTATTGATAAAGGATAGGGTTATAGATGGACTGATCAGGATTTTCCAAGATAATTTTAGGTTCCATTTTTAAGTCTAAGCTGTCAATGTTTGATTTAACTATTTTGTTAAATATTTAAAAAAGTCAAAGGGTGTGTTGAAAATGAAAAATACTTGTTTTCTTATGAAATCTGTACAAAAAATAAGAACCAACTGACACGGACATATGAAACACATTTGTAGGATGTGAGATTTGGAGTCAAAGTGGTCAAACAGCTCTGTGTTGGAGAAGAAAGCGGAACGTTTCTGTGTACATATACATATCAAAAAGTGGTTCAGTTATTCCAAATGGCACCTCAGAAATTTCCAAAGTTACAAAAATACATCTTTGATAACCACTCGGTGTCCAAAAGCTGCACGCCAAAACACTCGTAGTACTTTAAAACCGTCTATATCTGCTCCCAGTGGTCCATGCAATCAAGCAGCAGTCTCAGATCTGCAGAAAACCATGTCAACACAGGCCAACCACCAAGTGACGCAAGGTCTTTCCCTGCTGAATGGGGATGGGGGAAATACTTTACAGATCAAACTTAATCATTTACACACAACCAAGGAGAAAGTAACACGTTTCTTTCTCGTTCCTGGCACACTCGGGAACAGGAATTGAAATGAAAATCTCTTTGGGCTCCGTTAAAAGGTCTTTAGTAAAAGCGTAAAAGGTGGCAAATCCAGGGAAGTCCCTTTCAGTGTCATCCCTGATAGAAACATTTCTACCCTCATTGTAATGCGTTTTAGATGCACGTAGGTGTGCATTAATCCCCCTTGTGCATTCGTGCTCTCACGCTCACTGCACACGCAGCCGGCATGCGGTCTAGCTGAAGAGTTTGACGAAGCAGCCGTGGCAGTACGGCTTGTCGTTCTGCTCTTTGAAGGTGCCCTTGTTGAGCTGCTTGAGGCAGAAGGCGCACACAAAGTGCTCCGGGTGAAACTTCTTGCCCATGGCGGTGATGCAGCGGCCGGTGATGGGCTTCTGGCAGCCGGAGCACAGGGAGCCGCGGTGCTCGTGGTAATGGGCCTCGCAGTACGGCTGGCCGTCGTGGTCAAAGAAGCTGCCGTTTATGAACGGCGTGAAGCACTCCTGGGAAACAAAGTGGATAACTGAGTGCGGCGTGGGGGAATTTATTTTGCAAACTCTTCTGAAAGCTCATCATCACTCTAAAATGTTTCTGTTCAAAATGTGCTGTCTTTTTCATCGGGGCCTTTGAATGTCTCAGGGTGCATCACTTAATGCTTTATGTAAATCCTTGAATGGGGAACTGACAAACTCTTATCTGAACTAGAAATCCAATTGAACCACTGATCTCTGCACTCATGGCACAGTGCTTGGCAAAAGCATATTTACTCCTTACGTGTTAGTTTTTCCAAGTTAAAACCACAAAGTTCAATATACTTTTTAAAAATTGTATATATCTATCTGAAGTGGAGAGAAACTGGACTCATGCATTATTTTCTATTAACTCACATTTTGCTGGAGTTAAAGAAAATTCAAAATTTAACTTTATACAAGCTGCATAGCATGCTTGTAAAAAAAAGAAAAAAAAGATGGTATTCCCTGGGTCGGCTGACATCACTTTGATCTATGGAAGCCCAGAGAGTGCCTACTGATGAAAAAAAAAATTCAGATTTTGAAAAAATGTAATCTCTACTGATAATAAATGACACTCCAATTATATCTACTTACATCTTACCTACTTCTGAAGTAAAATTGCTTGACTACATTTTATAGGTGTATCAGATTAAAGGTAGTTGAATACAAATATTTGCCACTCTTCACAATTTTATTTATAAAGAAAAATGCAAAGATCATGCATCATTTTTGTTTGTCCAGTTAAAAATTACTTTATCTTAATCTGTCTCACAGGTTTGTGGTTATAGAATCACAAAATGTAGCAAAGTTCAAGCATTCCTAACAGTCTCACAAAATACTCTAAATCTTGTAAAAAAAACAACAACAACAAAAAAACAAAAACACAATGTCAGATAAAGACAATATTAAAGTCATGACATATAATAATAATCTAATATGTTTGGGTTGCAGCCAGTGGCTCACCCTGCAGACGAAGCACTCTGGGTGCCAGAGTGAGTTGAGGGCAGAGATGTAGTTCTCCAAGATGGCCCTGGTGCAACCGCCACATTTAGGAGCAAACATGTCAAAGTAGTCCTTTCTGCAGAACGCCTTTCCATCCTTTTCATGGAAACCTAAGATGAACCAAAGACACAAAGAGCGAAAATTAAAAGCCCCTAAACAAATTAATAACATAACAACAGCCAGTGGGTGTGTCTCCTACCTTCTGGGCCAAAAAAGGATCCACACTGAGCGCAGAAGAAGTGCTCTGGATGCCAGGTCTTGTCCAGAGCTGTCACTACTTTCTGCAAAATCAGAGAAGCAAACGGTCACCTTCTGTCAAGCTCTAAAAAGTTGAAACAAGAGGAAAATTGAATGTGTGAGCATCCCTGTGTGTCATGACAGGAGCAACCATCACTGAGGCCAAGAGAGGGCAGAAAAAGTTCACAAACTAAAACTGGCTGCATGATCCTCAGTCTTAGCTGCATCTTTTAGCAGCTAATGATCGAATGAGGCACACAATCCACAAAATAGCACAAAAAAAAAGAAAGGAAAAATCTTTAATGCAAAATTTCTGCAGCAGTCACAATTACTAACTGTACACCAGTGTGTTGCCAGGTTTATTAACAGAGACCTAAAAGTGATTTACAGCATCGCCACCAGGCGGAGCAAGAGAGCATAGTGCACAATTTCTGACCAATTTAACTTGAAATCCGTAACAGTAGAGATTTACTCAAGTGGAAAATCTCTGTACTGTTCTGAGCAAGCAAACAATATTTTTAAATGAGGAAGTTAGGCAGTGCATGAGGATCAGTAAGGAAGCACTGGCACTGACTCATGTCGACCCTCCTGCAGGCTAAAGTCCACCGTCCACTGCCTGCTTCCCTGCAAACGCCTCTAGCACTCTGTGTGTGTGTATGCATGTGTGTGTGTATATGCGCATGTGTGTGTGTGTGTGTGTATGTAAGAGCAGTGACTGGAAAAAGCACCCAAAGGGAGTGTGTCACCGTGAAGATAAGACTGAGTGCTGACAAGTGAGACAAGAGGAACATGCAGTGACACAGACATATGAGTTTGTCTGTCTGTGTCACTGCCGGTAAAGTTTGTGGAAAACTCTGGAAAAAGCTGTGCTCTGCTCACAAATTAGTGGAGGATTTTAAATGAATTACTTCTTACCCAATGAAAGTCCTCTGCGGCCACACAAGTGCCTTGGAAAAATGTTCATAGCCGTAAAATCTTTTATATCTTGACACATTAAAACCAGAAAGTTTGACGTATTTTTATATGTAGGCGTACATGTTTTTAAACAACAAAAAGTTAAATCTGAAAAGTGCGGCTTGCATTTGTTTTCACTTCCCCAAAGTAAAAGCAAGTGGGTCTCGCGTTCAATGCGACACCCTAAAATAAATCAAAAGTAGCAACCTTTTAGAGGTGACTTAAGTAATAAAATCCACCTCTGAGTTATTTAATAGTTACATCCTGTCCCTGTTAAGCTTAAGCTATTTTGCAAAAATGTGGGGAAAAAACAAACTAAAGCCCACTCAAACACTGCAATGTTATTGCATTTTAAAGAAATAATTTAGTTCTACAAAACTGATGGAGAATATTTTACATACAAAAGAGAAGTTGAGTGAACTAAATTCAACCAGTACCTCACTAACAGGACAAACAACTTCCATCCATTACTGCTTTTTCCGCTGAGGTCTTAATCCATTAGCTTATGAATAAATAAATATCATTATCTGCCCATCCGCTGCATATGCATGTGCATGAGTGAGTGTACGCTTAGAGAAATGCATTACTAACATCCAGTATGGGTCCATTACAGTAGTGGCATCGCGGCGAGAACAGGTTGTGGTAGTCTTTCTCGCAGTAAGGCAGCCCGTCACGCTCAAAGAAGTTCCTGGAGCCTATCTCTTCCTGGCAGTGGGTACACACAAAGTGCTCCGGGTGCCACGTTCTGCCCATGGCAGTCACCACCTGGCATGGGGGAAGACATGGTGCGTTAAAATGTGATGAGCTCGCTCGGCGAGAGAAAAACCCCGCAGAGCAGCTCAGCAAGAAGCCGTGGGATTACTGCGAGCAGAAGCAGATGTCTATTCAAACGCTAAAAATTCAAAGTAGCAAGTTTTTTTGAGTTTCAGATTAGCCCTTGCAGGTAAAATATATAGTCTACAACCAGAGAAATGACTGATTTAGAAATCAGAATGTAGGTCAAGTGAGAGAGTCCTGAAGAAATGTTTGATCTGGTTTCTAAGTGTCTAGTAAGCCTGTCACAACAACTAGTTTTGCTGGACGATAAATTGTCCCAATAAGTATTGCTGTTTAGAGAATATTTTCAATTAACAACGGCAAAATAATACAGCAACATGTGCTAACTATCTGTAGAAATGACAACACTGGTAAACTGCTCATGGCTGGAAATAGCTTGAATAGCAATCAGGAAGATTCTGTCATTACCTGTCCAGCAATCGGTTTCTTGCAGGCACCGCAGACCCCCTTAGCGTTGGTCTGGACGCCGAGTTTGTTGAGGTCAGACTGCAGATTTCCCAGCATGTTGTCCAACTTGTTGGCTGGTTTTGCAGGAGCACTGGATGACTGGATGCCCTGTGACTGGATCTGATACAAATGGGAAATCGAAATTCATTACACATTTAACAAAAAATAAAAAGGAGAAACAGGAAATGTCTCCTTAATTAGGAAGTGCAGATGAATAGCTTTGAGTTCAGCATCCAATACGGCCGCTGTCCATACATAAAGTAGTTAGTTACTCATTAAAGCCAGAGACGTTACGCGTCCTCCAATTTGGGAATATGTTGATTTGAAAACATATAACTACTGTATTACTAATGGTAGCAAATCCCAAATCCCAAAGGTTTCCAACTTGCAACTAGCATTGCTCAACTCTGTGACATCATCCCCCCCCAAAACTAATCATACTTTATGTTTTACTGTTTCTTTTTTTGTTGTTGTTTTTGTGGTAATGTTAAAAGGTCTTGCAGACGATAGTGAGGGGAGTTGAAAGGATTATTCCAGGCCCCGTCCACACGGAGACGATTTTAGGTGCATCAGAAAAAGTTTCTTGTCGTGTGGGCCGAGCACCCAAAGAGAATCAGTGTCTGAAAAGACCAGAAACAATCATTTCTGAAACCAGGTTACAGAGAGGATACATTTCAGAAGGCCGTTTTTATGTTTCTGTTGTTTTTGAACAATTAACTTGTAGCTTTATCTCCGACTCCCATATTCACCTCATTCTCACAAATACAAACACAGCAGCATTGTGGGTTTTTTATTTTTCCTTTCTGGTCGTTCTCTGACAGTGCTGCAGCGCCGCCGATTCGACTACGTCATTTTCTGTGGTTCTGCATCCTGTCATGTGGATGCACATTTTTTCTTAATAGTCTCTGTATGTAAAGGGCACCAGTCTCCCTACTGTGTAAATTTCATATGATTCAGCTTGTCTCGTGTTTTTATTAGCTTTCAAATCAAACTGGTGAAGACATAGATGACAAACTAGCAAACTGATTTGATGATCATTTTTCCACAGATAAACAGATTGATATCCTTGCTTTTATAGGATTCTAAATGGCAAGATATATTTGGATAAAGCCTAAATTTTCTCTGCAGACTTTTAGGATGACTCTGTATCATCAGCATTGTGTGTGTGTGTATCTGGCTGCTGCAGTGTAAGCACACTCAGACCTTCTCAGATGGAGAGGTTATTGGATCTTTAAGACTCCCACATTCCTCTGGGAAAGAAAATAGCACCTCTGCTCCATGAATGCTATTTTACACAAATGACCTTCTCACCTCTGATGTCATTAAAAAACATCCTGATTCAGGAGCATCAACTCTAAAGTCACTTGTATTAAATTACTATAACAAATATTCACTAAAGACATCAACAAAAGGCAGAGTGGACTAAACGATAGGTCTTTAACATCAATAAGCCTTTATCTAAACTCATGGGACCTGTTGACTTAAGTCCTACTATAAATGTGGTGGTAACTGTGCTGTCATGTGGCAGATTGGGTTTCGGTTGCACTGCGAGCCTACCATTCCCGAGCGCGGCAGGACACTTAGTGCAATGGGAACTTTGGGGAGCTACAGTCTGCTTCACCCTAAGCTCTTAAATTCTCCTCTGGACTCCAAACACACGGCTCTTGGCGCCGTCGGATGTCGGAATTAGAAGAGGGGCTCAGTCTCTCAACTCGAAGAGTCACAATCCCTTGTAACCTGGACCGGGTGGATTTCTGACAAAGCCTGTGACCTCAGGCCCAAAAACAGAGCCTGACGAATGGTGGGGCAGCCATGAGCAAATACATAAATAAGCAAGTAAAACAATGTAAAATGTAAAGAAAATTGAGAGAGAGAGAGAGAGAGAGAGAGAGAGTATGAGAGGTGATCCATGCCTGCAACGGTGGGAAGATGGGGTCGTACTCAGTCTGACAACCCACTGATACAAACACCTTGGGTGGCGGGGGTGGTGTGATGGGCTTGGGTGGGGGACTAGGTGATGGAGGGGGAAGGACGGGGGGAGGTGTGGGCTCCCTGGGTGGCGGAGGAGTCGGCTCCTTGGGGGGTGGAGGGGTGGGCTCTCGAGGAGGAGGAGGCGTAGGAGGTGGAGGGGGTAGCCGTGGGGGTGTCTGCTTGACTGGTGGGGGCTTTTTGGGCGGCGGGGGAGTTTGCGGAGGAGGGAGCACTTTTCTCTGTGGGGCAGGTGATTCGGGGGGGATGATGATCTGGTGGAAAGAAGGAGAAAGGAAGGAAAACAGAGAAAGGACAGGAATGCAGATAGAATGGAAAAGCAATAAACGAACTCAAACTTCTTAAAACTGCCAAAACCAGGAACTTAATGTCCAACTTGATAGAGCACGATCCTGATACAGCTCCTTGGCATCGGTGTACCTTATCCACAGACGGCTGGATCCCTTCCTCCCGCGTTCTCTGTGGGTTGGACATAACGATGACTCCCTCTGTCAGCCAATCATCTGGCTGTTGCTTCCGCCTGCGCTCCACTCGCCCAATCCCCAGCTTGCCCTGCAGCTCCTCAATGAGTCGATCTTGCGAGTTGCTTTTATTAACAATAATTGGTCCCATCTTACGTCTGAGCAATCCCTCCCTGAACATCGGATGCACGTTGGACGTCTCTTTGGTGCGGCGGATTACTGACTTCAGCTGGAGAGCGGATGATAAGGAGGTGTGGGAAGCCGGGTTCATGCCATTTATCGGTAAATCCCATACAAACTGCATCGCAAGCTCGACGGTGCCAGTGCACGACTTCTCACTACAGAGGCAAAACACTCAGCCACTCGCTTCAGGTTATAACTGCCAAAATGCTTTCCATTCAAAAGTTTAATGACTTACGAACCAAAACACCGCAACCTCAATTTTAAAGACATTTGAAAAGCATGCTGGATTGCTAAAGTTAGAGATGCACTGAGAAATCTACTGGCGAAGAGGTGTGCCATAGTTTCAGCAGCTGGTTGGAAAATTAGAAAAGCCTTATCCCTGTCGGTGAATGCACAATTCATAAGAGCCAACACTTCACACAAGCAGCGACACTCTGCTGTGGAAGATTACAATGAAGTCAGAGACAAACACAGAGACTTAAAACAAAATGCATTTTAGGGACGGATGACGGTAGAAAATCTTGCGACTGCGCTTATGTTGGCAAATATTCCAGTGACAATATCAGTTGCAATATGCACCTGTTTTTTTCTTTACTCTCTGCCTGTTTGGAAATCTAGGAGTAAAAAATCTTGGAGTTAAAACAGGTGTTACTGATTGATATAGTTGGTGAGTCACATGATTAATGTTTGAATAAATGATTGATTTTAAAAACTGAAAGATTTCCTTGGTTTAGGTCGCAATTCGTCTGACCACAATGCTGACCAGTTGGGAACCAACTGGTCTGAGACAGATGTTAGCAGTTAGCAATGTTAACAACACTAAATGCCAACATAAACATACTCTGCAATGACTTCAACTTTCCCTCAACAGTTAAACGCTGATCTACAGCAGCTGCTCTCCAATTCACACACCAAGTGGAAAATAAAACTCGAGCAGCGCATCTCCATTTCAAATAATGAGAAATTAAACCACCAAATTTCTACAGATGACATCAAACTAAATATTGAGAAATCTATGAGCATTACCAGGACTCTTCGCATCCACTTTTATCTAGCCATCAGATGGAAAGCAGACTGACGTCTAAGAAAAGCAAGTGCAAACTTGCGTCGACAACCTTCCAGCAAAGCTTTCAACATCATTGTCAAGACTACTCCCTCAAGCCATTCTGTGATTGCTGTATGACACCACATGCATCACACCACAGAGAATGAAAAATCTCTCAACATGTTTGTACCATTTCACAACCCTTTCAAGACCTGAACAAACAGTTCACCCAAAATAAGCTTCTTTTTGTTTGTTTTTTATCCGTATTTGGGGTTAGAAATTCTTATGACACAACCATTGTCAATAGCTTGCTTGTATGAGGAAGAGTTATAGAAATGCCACATGAGCCGTCGAGTTTCATGACAGCAGCTTATTTTGGGAGAGCTGAGATTGCCTACTTGACCGGAAGCCGACAGTCGATCCACAGCGGAGGGCTGCTGTACTGGCAGGTCCAGCGTTGCATCTGGCGTCCCGGGGCAGGAGGAGGGAGTGAAGCACTCATCCATCCAGCTGGACTCAGTCATGGGTGTCAAGGTTCCCTCTCTGCTATACTCAGGGTAAAATCCATCTTCCTCCTCCCAGGATTTGTCTTCATCGCCAGGTACAACACAGACAGGAGGCTGGTTCTCAACCAGTCGATTAGAATCAGGAGTGAGGATTTTATCTAAGGTATCGTCCAGTAAAGGTTCGCGGCATGGCCATGTTAAATCCAAGACATCTCCTGTGTTTTCTGGGGAGTATTGGGTGTTCACTGGTACAGCGGCAAGAGATACTGGAGACGCTCTGGGGCTACTGGTGCCTGAGGTAGTGAATGTTTTTCTCAAGAGCTGAGGACTACCATTAGGAACCCAAGAGTCCATTTTTGGAACCGTTACTGGACTTGAAAGCCTTGGAAGTGTTACTGGGGAGGAATTTCTTGGGATTGCTTCAGCACCAGAGCTCTTGGGTAAAACTAGAGGAGTGGATTTATTAGGAAGAGTCAAAGGACTTGCAGTCTTTGGAACGGGACTAAAAAGAAATGGAATAGTCACAGGACTAGAGCTTCGTCCAACCGTGTCGGGACTCGCACTTCTTGGGACAGATAGTGGGCTAGAGAGAGCAGGGATGGTCAAGGGACTTGGACATTTTGGAACTGGACTTGAAAGCCTAGGAGCGGTTATGGGACTAGACGTCCTTGGAACTGCATCCAGAGGGCTGGATGCAGTTAGACTTTCACTCTTCGTAACTACTTGAGGACTAAGACTTTTAGAGGCAAAGCTTTTAGATTTTATGTCAGCAGGACTGGGATTTTTTGCTTTAGTGAGACTATGGATTTTAGACTGAGTAACTGGACTCTTGGGTACAGTGGCTGGACTGGAGCTCCTGGCAGCAGCATCTTTACACGCAGACGATTTTATAACCGAAGTATGAGCAAGACTGCCAACTTCTGCTTGGGTGGGAGGCTTCAAAGAACTGGAGACACCGAAGCCCTCCAAACATACCTCAGACGTGACACTTCCATCATGATCTTTCTGCTGGATTTGGGAGAACTGAAGGCTCTTAGAAGATGTGATTACAGTTGGACATGTAGGGACAGAGCAACCGTCCTCATCTATGTGAAGTTCCAATGAAAGAGAAGCAGAAGACAGGGAAGTGGAGCCCAGAGGCAGAGGAGCATCCTGAGGAGTTATTGATGGGCCTGCTACGGGTTGGGAATCCAGTGATCCAGTGGCAAGAATAGGGTCACCACACTCCTGATTGACAGACAACTGAGAGCCGGACTGAGTGGGCACAGTGGTGAATAGGAGGTGTTGGACAAACAAAGACAACAAACAGTGATAGAGAAAGAAAAATAAGGGCAAGACAATAGGAAGTGAGTAGAGGAAAAGAACAATAGTGTGTTACAGAAGGTGTTTATGAAACTACAGAATACATAAAAACATAAGTCTGAATTAATGAAATACATTTTAATGCCATTCTAGTTTTCTACACCTGCTTTTACAGATTACCTCAAAAGGTCATATACTTGAAAAGAAAGTGGAGTTGAATTTTTTTTACATGTTGCATCACAAACTACACCTTCCTCTGTAACTCTGGTTATAAATTTAGTGAGTGTCTCAAGTCTTTTCTAACCTCTATTGCCCTGTAAGTTCACTGACTTTGTAGGTTTATGATTGTACCATGCTCTATCCATTCATGGACGCTGCACTGAACAGTGACAGCATGATAAAATAAAAAATAAAATAAAAACAAATAAAAACCCTTCAGCAAGTGGCAATAATACTAAGATTCAACATTTAATATAACTAAATTAAATTTAGGAATGAAAGTTAAGTCTGTACAAGACAAAAATCATACCCTTAGTTGTAACTATGTCCCTGGAAAGCTTAGCCGATGCATGGTTATTTTTTATGCCTGAAAGTCAACTGCTGATAAAGAAAACGGTAAAACAGAAAACTTTCCATGTGCATGTAAGCAGAACAAGAGAAAACACAAAGAAAACCAACCCATTTAATTTGCACAGTTAAAGAGAGCGAACACAAGAACAAGCAGTCAATGCTAAAAATACCTCTCTGTGATCAAGTGTGAAAATCTCAAATAGCCAGTCTGCCCACTTTTGAACCCCACTCACATTGCTTTGGACTTTGAAGTCAGACAGGGAAGCCATGAGTTCATCCAGCTCTCGTGTGGCAGAGGACGCAGACATTCTGGCTTGTTGCTGAGACAGGGTCTCCGCTTGTCCATCATTCGGTTCATCTGAGACGACCAAGGGTGTGGGACTAAAACAGGAAGACACAAAAATGAACCGTGTGACTCGTATTGTTTTTAATGTGGCGACTTATTGCCCACAAGTCTTTACTCTTACATGGGCGTGGGCACAGAGCTTTCCAGCTCATCCAGAAGGCTCTCCACACTCGGTCGTGCATCCTGGATTCGTCGCGCTGCTACGACATGCTTCGGCTTTTCCAGGGTGGGTGGAGGGATTTTACCGGGAGCAGAGAGCCCGTTCTCCTGGATGTGGCGGATGGTGCTGCTTGCAGGCAGCGGTGGAGCTACTTCTTAAAACAACAAAAAAAAAAGATTCATTTCAATCTTCTGTGCACATACAAAGTTAATTTGACTGTAAACTCATACACAACAGCAGAACGAGCAAAGGACAGCACAGGAAGCAGAATCGACAACCACAAAAACAGAAGTGTTAAATATAAATGGTGACATGTCTGTCTTTTCAGAGAATTATGAGAAATTGAAGGAAGCACCTTCTGTGGGGAAGGCAGGGGTGCTCTGCTGGACAGCGTTGAGCTCCAACAGCAGGCGGTCCAGTTCAGACAGGTTGCTGCCCAGTGACGAGTTCATGGCAGCCGGTGATGATGACGACTCGCTGGTCTTCTGCTTATTGGGAAAACTGGACAACAAAAATAAAACAAGTGTTTAGAACCTGCACTTCTTTTAAACATCCATATTTTCTTGGGTTTTCTAACATAGCACAATGCCAAATGTTAAAATAAGCTCTTGCATGACTGAGGGAATATCTAATTGTTACATAAAGTCTCTACCATCTAAGGTTTTAAAAAGGTAATTAAACCCATCACGCATCATCCTAACCTGTAAACGTGGTCCTCCTCTCCACCGGGTTTGTTTGGACTGCTGCTTTCTCTAGACCACTGACTTTTCTGAGCTGAGCTGAACGACTGAAAAATAAGAATAGAAAGCAATCATCCACCAATGAACTGGCGAACTTAACAGTCGGTTCCTCAGAGAAGTCATGCAATTTTGTTGCAACAGCTTTGGACGAACACAATGACACGTAGAGCGTGTGTTCATTTACCTCCGAATCATCTACTCCATTCACACTTCTCACCGGCGGAGAGCAGATGTCTTTCTGGTCCTGACCCCCAACAGGCAGGGAGTAGGTGGCTTCGTCAGGCAGGAAGAGTGAGCATTTGGAAATGTGGGATGTTGTGGACTCGAGGTCCGCCAACAAAGCATCTAAGAAAGAAAACAATCAGGACACACTTAATTTTGATACTGATCTTAAGTCTAACTGTAGTATTTTTTAAATTAAATTATACTCTCCTAGTTAGAATCAAAATAGGAAACTAAAAGACCAGACTGATGATTTTCAGCCTGATTGGCCCTGATCAGAGCCTTAAGCAATTGGAAACATTACATATTCAATCATTCTGCAAATGTATTATATGTTAGCATCTCCAGCTAGCACTGACCTTTAAGCAGAATGCAGGAAAGCTAAACTGAGAGCAGCATAACTGATCTGTTTTGTCCATTTGAGGTTTCAACCCAAGTCTGGCATGCAACATGAAATGTTGGCAGCCTTTTAAAAAACTTAGAACTATGGTAAAGATCCAGATCCAATAAAGAACAGCAGAACAGAGGCTGCTGCTAACTGTGCTAATGCTAACTGTGCAAATTGCTAATATAAAATGCTAAAAAGAGTTTAAAGTGGCAGTATTATGTACGTTCAGTCACATTTTTATTAACATCATCAAGTAAAAATAAATTATCAAAGCATTTATCAAAAATGTTTTTGCATTTATTAAAAACCAAAAAAAATTGACACTTTGAAAATGGGCCTCTGTCTATTTAAGAACCTCCTACTCCGACACTCTGCCATCAGCACATTATCACAACCATGCTTCTACACGCCGTTTACAAGCATTTTGGTTGGTATGATCAGCTCAACAGACTTGCAGTTCCACCAGGTGTTTGGTAATTGCTGCTGCTGCTAGTCTGGTGGAGCAGTGTGGCTGGAGGTGTGTCCTGTGGGGTGGAAACTTAGCTGGAGACTGCAGCTCTATGGAGGAGCTTTGGGCAAGTGTGAACCCTGAAAGGCTGCCATGGGAGATTCAAAGATTTCCTAAGCATGCATGAATAAGTCAAAGCAACACTCTGTGTATGCATTATGAGACAAAAACGTCGTAACATTATATAAAAAAGTCAATTTTAAAATATAATCACTATTTGATTTGAAATAAAAACATACTTAAAACAGTAAAATCCTGTTTTACAGTGAACAATTAATAACAGCTCATGTCTGAAAGGTTAGAAAATAATATTTTCTATTGCTGTTCTTATATTTTAACATTCTGTGGCTCCTGCAGAGAAACTGGACTGGGCTAACATCAGTCACTGCAGGTTAAAACTTCACCAAAATGGAAATTGTCAACAAAAGAAACCTTCTGGATAAGCACCAAAACTGTTGCTTGTTGCCTTTCCCAGCTTCCCTGAAGGTTGAGAAAACATTATTGCAAGCAAGACCATATAGAGTCATTATTAAAAAGATCTACAACTTCCTCTTTTTACTAAACGGAAATAAAATTATGCAATCCAGCCTCCTATATCTGAGTACTCCACCATGGACTCGTTGTGAGTAATGTTCAACTCATCCTGCATTCTGCTCGCAAACCATCGGCAAGTAATTATTGCTTCTTTCGCAATCTGTCAAAAGCCCATGTGAGCTGACATCAGGCGATCTGAGGTTGTAAAAGTTGAATCACGCAGGCTGTGACAGCCACTCCTTTGGTTACTTAATGACCCTTCCATGCCAACAGTGTTTCAAATCCAAGAGCACTAGTTCAAATGTGTGATCATGCGAAAGTTTCCTCATCTACAAGCTGATTGTCACCAACACTATGTAATATTTCAAGGGGAACACAAGCTAAAATAGTAGGTGAGAGAACATAGCCTTTAGCAATATAGAGGAAGTATTTCTAAAAGCTTGTAGTACAAACTAAAAATATTTAATCTATCTATAACTGACAGCTTTTCCTTTTGATTATTGACTTAAAGTCTAACTAAAACTAGCTGATAACACACTATAAAATGTATATAATATTCTACATGATGCGAGTCGCCAAGGTGTGTTGAGCATCAAACACCACTCTGAAGCCCTAAACACTGAGAAGAAAATTAGAAACTCAGCATTTCAAGACAACGCAGAGGTGAGACGTACTTTAGAAAAAGACACTCTGTATTCCTAAGAGGTAGGGAGGAGATGGCAACAGAGAAAGCAGCAGCTAAACCCAGTTTACAGTATGCCAGGCAGGAACTACCTCTCCCAACTATCAGATTCAAGGGAACCCAAAAGTGTGGGAGCAGAGGAGAGGGTCACAGCGGAGAAGGGAGGGAGGGGTTAAAATTAAACTCACAGGAGTTAAAGGTTTATCCCTCTGCTGGAACCAGCTCTAACGAAGGAGATACTACTTACACGAACAAGAAAGCACCAACAGCAGTCTTCAGTCAGCCAAGGAATCCAAAATAAGGTGAAACAGAGAAAGTCGAGCTCTTATCAACACAGGCATGCCCAACTAAGGGAGTGGTATCACTACGGTGTATAAGAGGTGCAATCAGCTCCTCCTTCACTCTGTTAGCGCAGGCTCCGACTAGGTTTTTAGTGCTCCACGTGCCCAGCCTGTATTTAACCTCCAAATAACACCATAGTATCATGAGGTTGTCACCTTTGCCAAGTTTGTAAGCCTGAAAATGGCGGTCAGGTATGCCTGTCATCGGTGTCGTAGTAGGGCAGACAGAACGGAGACAGAGCAGAAGCCGAGCCACATTCATTTGGACCACCTTAGCTTTGGCGTATTTATCGTGGCTAACATGCCAGCTGACTGGGTGTCACAGCGGAGAGTCCTTTCTGGACTCAGAGGCCAGGGTGCATTCCTCTCAGTTTCATTATGGACAAAGCACATCACTCCGTTTACTCTAGGCAAAGTCCGGTAACTTGTATCAAACTCTACTGAGATTTCAAAAGGTTACAGCTTCAAAGCCGCTAAGATGGCCAAGACATGATGAGACGTGTCTCAGTTTATTCAGGCTGTGAGAAAGCGAGAGAGAGCCAAACATTTGACATGAAGGCTTTTTGGTTTTAACCTTTTGAGCTTTTAAACTCGTCAAAATCGGTATCAAGGAATCTTAAGGTTTCAGAAATTGTCACATTTACTGTTCTTAAGAATGACCAGAGAAAGCATTTTCTCTGAGTTTTGCACCAACATACTGGTTGATCTGTGGCCAATCAGCCAGAAGAAAGGATACAACAGTATATTTCAGCGTTTCTTCAAGTTTTACATTTCTAAAATCGATACTCTTATCAGTTACAGTCAGTTTATATCACAGTAAGGGTTAAATCATATCTTGTTGAGTTTGTATCATTTGTGGTTCCCCATAAAAGATGAAACAGTAGAGGGTTCTGATTTAACAATGTGATAAAAGTCATTATGGATGCAAGTCATAATGCTCTGAAATTAAAAGAGCTGCCCCCAAATGATGGAATAAAAGAAATTTGTCTGGGATGTTGTGAATTCAGCGAAAATAATTCAAGTCTTGACAACTTCATGAACAAATAAATGTTCCTGTTTGGTTTTTGTTGTCATTAACGACCACAAGTGCTTCAAATCTATCAACAAATCTAGAAGCAAAAAGCCCAGTAAAATGACCTTTAATAATTTTTTTTTCTAAAATTCTGATTCAGTTTTAGAAAGTGGAATGATAAATAAAAGATGAAAGCACTGAAGAAGGGCTGACATTTATAAAAACTCAGTAGGAACGTTTCTTTTCACTTGCTTATAAGACCTTCAGCCCTTTAGAAATAAATCTGGTGACAAAAAAAACAACAAAATAAAAACAGTAGTAAATCATATTCTGCGTTTTAGCTTAAAACTATAGTCTAAATACAATAACACAGTGAAACAGAGATATTTTTACCCAATGCTGTCAAGTATGCTGATCTCATACCACCTGATGCCTAATTTACGCCGCTGCTAATGGCCCTCAGAGGGTCTTAATCCTCTGTTAAGTGGTGAAACAGAAACATCCATAAAGCAAAGAGAATGAGGACAGTGTTGAGCCTAAATAAAAGTAAAACCTACCACTCGAAAAAGCGTCAAAGCGGTACCCAGGCGGGTGGACAGAGATAACAATATGCTGAACTTCTGCTGCACCAGAAGAGGAACAGGACAGTCTTCCTGTGTCTAAACCTTTGAGGTTTCCTACACAACTTTTCACACATCGTAGCTCACATTTTAGAAATAGCAAACACCCAAAACACACGAGAGAAGTATCAATACTAAAATAACTTGACAATTTCCCAAATTTAATGTATATTAATTTCACTATGTTCGATTTGGTCCCATTACTTTGCTCAAACCTCTTGAATAGACGGTGAGGATGCATTTCAGGGGCTAGCTACAGCCCACTTCTGATGTCAGAGTAAAGTTTTACTGCAGCTGCAGCCAAGACCTCTGTCAACAGATGTGAGCCCAGATGGTTTACACAAGAGATGGTAATCGACTTAGCTGTGCAGCTGAACTGGATTTCACCCTGGTTACAGGGATTCTGCTGCTCTAATAAAATGAAATAAAGCTACACGTAAATATGAGGCTCGAGGCTACACGAAACACACAGTTTGGGAGTGGTTCCTGTGAGGGTGGTCATCTTAACATCAGAGAGCTCTTGCATCAAAATGACGCAGCTTAAATTAAACAAGTAGCTCATTAAGCTGAAAAAAGTTGGATTTTGTACTATTTAAAATGACTTTGTCCATAGGTTGTGTAAAAGTCTAGCTTGGGGCTGCTTTTGTTTTGAATACAGAGCGAGCTCTACAAGCTGCAACCCATCCACAAACTAGACATGAGCAAAGAGGTGTGTCAGCTTCCTCTGCCAAGTAAACATACCATGACACACACACACACACACACACACTGCAGAGCAAAGCACAAGCTTGGTCCCTAGTGACCAAAACTGGAACTGCAATAATATGAACCAAGCCAAGTATTAAAATGCGCCACTTCGGCTGGTGTCTTTTACAAATATGACCAAAAAATAAATAAACTTTTGCCATTCGAGAACATCATTAGGTTTTGTTGTCCAGCTAACCTTCAGAAATTAAATCAGTATGTCAGGATTTAAAATACGTTATAGAGGGGCGGTAAGGCTGTTCCTTACAATGCGATGTAAAACACGTCATATACAGCAGCCTCCTCTGCAATCACCAGCTGGACTGCACTCATAATGTTTTACATGTTTGAACGTATAGAAAGAGTGATCTTTGATCATTCCTGCATCCTCTGTTCTCTTCAGCTTTCAAGGTTGATTTTGTGCCTAGAGAAGAATCCCTTTGTTGAGTAGTTCATGTGTTTTGGATCAATATCCTGCTGATTGACCCAATGAGAACCGATTTGCAGTTTTCTGGGTGGCGTTCCCCTGAGTTTTACCTTCAACTTCTTCAGATTTCAGTGCTTAATGTTGACACATGAAGGCTCCAAAGATCTTTTTAACAGAAACAGATCCACAGCGTCACAGATCTGTCGCAATGCCTCACATTGGGCATGAAAGCCGCTTTAAAATACGAATCCCTTGTTTCGGGCCGGACCCAGATGGGCCGCTTGTTGACAAACAGCGTTATCTCACAAGATTTCAGGTAAATTCTCGGTAAGCTTTATGTGTTTACACTTGTGATGTTTGGGCAGAAAATGTTTTTCTGGCATTCCTCCCAAACAACCAATTGGTCAGTAGATAGCATCGAAATATCTTTGCTGTATTTCAGTGAAATTCAGGCATGTTTTTCCTCTGACTTGAGTGATGGCAATAAAAACATGTTTTAAACTGCCTGAGTGGTGGGCAAGCAAAGACAAAACCAGATAAATAAATTATTCAGCTAGTAGTCAAGCTGATAATCTTTACATGTTCCAGTAAAGACTCAATTATGATTATGTCACGTATTTATATATTAACACGTACTCCTCGTTTTGTATTATTAAGGTATTTATTTCGTACAAACTTTGAAAATCCTCTGTGCTATTGCCATTTAAATACGATCATTATGGAAATTGTTTGATCAATCTTTGAGGATAAAAAGCCAAAAGTCTTTTTGGCTTTTTGTCCAAAGCTCTACTTTTGCAAGTTGCAAAAGTAGAGCTGCAGGTTGCAGATGCCCGGCCTGTGCACCATCATATTTTTTATCCTGCTCTTTTTGTTCAATTATAAATATAGAACCTCGTGAGAAAAAGCATTTTTCTGCTTCTTTTCCAAGATTAAAACCCATTCCTCTGACTTAAATGACATGTTCTCCTGCTTTTCTGATTCTGAAGAGAAGCTAAGAAAGATGGGCCTCCGGAACAGGAACTTACAGATTAGTGATTCAAAGTTCCTTTAATCTAAAACTAGCTTGAAAAAGAAAAGCACAAACAAAAAATAAGGAACAGGATTTTTTTTTAAAATTATTTTTACATTTTCTGTAATTAAAGATGAATTTATTCCAAGGTTTCTATACATTTTTACTTCTAACGTCCATCCTCATTTAGAGCTAATGAGCACAGACGCGTACAAGCATTCAGCACGCTTTTATCTCTGCAACCCAAGTCACGACATTCTGACGCCCATCTGAATTCTAACAGTGAGGAACAGATGTGGGAGTAAACAGACGAAAAACAGGAGAAAAGATAACTAAACCAAGAAAGGTTATGTGTGTGCATGGCGGTCACGAGCCAAATCCTCAAAGGCCAAAATGTGGGTTGACACAGATTAAGGAGACTCCCTTCCTCCCAGATGAATGATGTGCATTTTAATTACATGAAAACTGCTTCACATGGGGCTTATTATAGGAGAGAGAGAGAGAGAGAGGGAAAAAAACGATAAGATGAAAAGAGGAGAGGGAAGAGAGCCGCAGCAGAAGAAGGGCTTAAAATGACAGGAAAGGCCTAGCAAAAGGAGGAGGTTGGGGGTCCAGGGCAGGAGGAGGGAAAGGAAGCCATTTGAAGAATTTGAGGCATGTTAAAAGTGACGGCTGATGTTAGATCAGCAGCACCTGGATCACTGCTGTTCATGGTCAAACAACTCGAAATTCAGACAAAATCTACACCAGCGTTTCTGCAGGTTTCAACAACTAAAAATTCAGACTTTGTAAGGCCACTATGAATTAAATTTAATATATGTATCATGCATATATTTTATATTGCACCAGTGCCAGGCTTTTTTTTTTTTGGATTGACAGCAGAAGTGAGCCAGTGGTAAAAACGAATGTGGTCCGGCCAGCTGGCGATAAATTTACACTTTCCCATGACAGACGGGGGGGAAGGCTAGCTAGCTAGCAAGAGCATATTAGCAGGTAGTTAGCGGTAGCTTCAACCACCCCAAGACACAGAATGTAATGAAGATATCTGTGCATGACTCAAATGTTGGCTTACATATATTCTATATATAGGACCCTATATATAGAAGATTAAATAGCCCTGCCACAACAAGATTTAAGACCTGTGATTAACTTACAAAAGGCTAACTTACTTTTTAAAATGAATTCAAGACATTTGAAGGACTTACTTTAGGATACATTAATTTAAGTACGGACACCATGTAAACCAAGTGACATGAATTCCCCTTTACAGAGTTTTGTTTTGGTCTGGAAATCAACAAGAACAGCCCAGCAGTAAGTTCTGCCTGGGCTGAACTCTGCTCTCACTGCCCAATCCATTATCGCTGCTGACCACTGCATGGAGTAAATCAATGCAGCCTGCCACTCAGTGCGTCCAGTCCTGTTCATTCAGCTCTACTGGAAGTGATTCATTTCAGGAAGCATGTACTGTAACCGAACATGGGACTTCACCGCCTGCAGGGGGTGCTGTTGAGTCATGTCAACGACAGACACACAGCTCGCCACTTCTTGTTCTTCCTTTTGGGGCTGGTGTAGAGAGAGAGAGAGAGAAAAAAGGCTTTATCTCGGAGGATTGAAACGCTTTCTCTGATAGCATTTCCCCTAAAGTCCGCAGGGAAACTGTGAGAATGCATATTAGCTGGGAGATGCTGTCTGAACAACACATTTACCTGTGTTTTTTGACCTTTTACTCTGCATCAGCCTGCTCCCATTCCCCTCAGTGCTTCCCTGTGATGTGTTTGATGTTTTGCAAGGTGCGCTCCGGCTGATATGAATTCCTAACGTGCCGCAGCTCGCCTTCCACAGAGCAGGGAAAGAGTGAAAAATGTGCACATCAGCCTTGCAAGATACTGTCATAAGAAGGCAGGAAAGGAGAGGCAATAGCTTTAAAAAGGAATAAAGACGTCCGTAGGAGCGAGTTTTCAGAATGTCAAATTTTAAAATTGTCAAAACTGCAACTTAGGTTTGTTTGCAGCTTAGAAATTTATTACGACAGCCTTCTGGGTTCTGCTGTGAAAGGATTGGCCTTTCGATGCCACATGAGCAGACAGAGAATCGAAAAGTGTGAATTCTAGACATTACTGTGTCAAAAGGGAGGGGGGGGAGGGAGACAAACCCCACCAGGACTGTTACTGATGGGTGTACTTTAACATCGCCCAAATGAAACCCTGTGCTCATCTAAAACAATCCAACTGGCACCTAATTTAACAAGCTGCACAGCAAGGTGCAACAGAAAGCAGGGACAACATGCACAGGTGGCTCTCAGCACGGCTGCCGACACATCAGACGGGCGGCGGCATCTGGGCCGACTATAAATACTTCCCCACCTGACCCTGACTGCAGGGACAACGGACCTACCATAGATGATTTATGAACATCAAAAGCAGCAGTGGGCCCTCGCAGACCACCCAGCCGGCTTGCGCCACATATCACTACTGCACCGTTTTACACCCCTCTGCACTTACTTGGGTCTGAGAGCCACTGCTGCTCTCACTCACAGCTGGTGCACTTCCTCTGTGAATCTGCATGTCCATATTCTGAAGTGAAATGTGAAAGTTTCACAACTCGTCACGCTTTGTCAGATGCCTTCTAACGCTCTCACGCTTTGTTGCATAACTACCTCAAATTTCTGTGTGTTTTTGCTTGGATTTTACTTAAGCACATAATTGTGAGGTGTAAAGGAAATGACGGATGGCTTCCCAATTTTTGTGTCTACATTTTATCTCCTTTTACCCGTTACCTAAGTAACAGGCTATAAGTAAATAATGTGCAAACAGTACATCTGGGTGCAATTTAATCTCAGTATAAAATACAGCTGTTCTGTGAAGCATCATGAGGAACAAGGAGCTTTCAGGGAGAAAGCTGTGGAGACGTTTAGAGCAGAGTTTGAACACAACAGCCAACATCTCATGGAGCAGCACTTAATAAATCATTCAGCAATGGGAAGAGTTGTATTAGTTTGAGAAGCAATGACGTCATTGTTTCTGTGGTTGGACTGGACTGGGGTCCCATGTTTTGCTCCATCAAGTGAATGACAATAAACAAAGTATATAAAAGTATATAAAATTGTGGCTGAGGTTCATCAAAACGTAAAAACAAGCAGGTCAAGCAAAGACAGAATGGTTTCGATCAATTAAAGTTTATGTGTTAGGAGGGCCTAGTCAAAGTCCAGACCTAAAGCCAACTAAGAATCTGCAGCAAGATCCAAAAATGTTCACAGATGCTCTGCATCAGAGTTTGAGGTATTATAAAAACAGGAGTGGGCAGAGATTGATACATAATTTTCAGAATTACTCTTCATTATCTGTATTTTTTAGACAAACATTAAAATAGCGCAGCTCTACATGTAATACAGTCAGATCAGTTTTATAGTGACTTAGCTGTTTATAGATGAGCTGAACTGGCCTGAATGAGTATCACTCAGGAGTGTTTCAGCTCTATGAAGCTTTACAGCAGCTTTTAGCGTATTGATCCACAGCCCCTCCAGGGCCTTTTGCACAAATGTTACTTGTGAGGCGTAATGCAAAACACGTCGCAAACAGAGCAGCATCCAGATTCCTGAAGAGCTCTAAACAGCTGTCACTCAAGTTCTACTGTAAAAAAAACACAAAACAGAAGAATCTGAAGATCAAATGACGAGTTTAAATGTTTCACATTCACAGAAATAGGGTAATTATTTAAGGTGGTTTTGTGAGGTTGAGGGAAAATGTGCAAAAAGGCTGGGAATATATTAGGAAAACATATGATTGCCGTTAAATTGTTAACCACTTTTCCTCACTCTCTTTACTTTACTTGGTCATTATCAGGTGTGAGAGTCTCTCAAAGTCAATATCCGTTCAACTGGGACAATGTGTTACCAGCAAGCAGAGAGTGAAAGCGCCGCACTTCCTGATTATGGAGTGAAGTTAATGACGACTTTAATAGAAAATAGAGGCACTGCTTAAGTCTGCTGAAAAATGATCTTTCAATATGGAAATACACAAGCATGGTGTGAACTACTAACATTACAGTTGTCAGCAGGCTAATATTTCCTGGCTCCTTGCAGAGTGCCATATTCAAGCGTATTACTGGAAAATTGAGTGAAAGGAAAAAAAATACAAGCCTTCTGCACCCGTGGATGTTACGCCGACCACAACAAAGTCTAATACAACCACCTTCTTTCTCAGTAATATTTACCAACTCATACTGCAATGAGGTTATTCATTCAGTTAAACCAAAAAAAAAAAAAAAAAAAAAAAAAACGTGGGTGTGACACATCATCTCTGCTCGTTTCTTCACCACCTCTAGCTTGGTAAGGAGTCTGCTTTCGCAAATGCAAATTCATTTTTGACCTTGGTCATGTTGTCATAAGCATAACTTATTCTTTCCACTCCAGTGTCCCGTGGAAGCCTTACGGTTTTAGGAACAGAAATAATGAAGCATTTTAGCCATATTATGATGTCCACAGTACAATTTTAATGAAAACGTACAAATGGAGAGCTGCGGCTGGATATTTTCTCCTGATACGTGCAGACAGGATCAGAGGCAGCAGGAAGAACTGAGCTGCTGCCGCAGGTTGGCGAGGTGGGGAGACATATCTGCTCACCGAGGTCTTTGTTGCATGAACAGAGGGGGTTTGAAATTGATCTAACGTAACACAGGAAACCAGGGGAGCTTTGAAAAGAGCAGCCTGTTAATTAGTGATCTGCTTTTGTTCTTTTTCAAAGGTTTCTTGGACCACACGCTTTGTTTCCTTCTTTAGTTCAGTGAGTCTTTTTTAACCCTATTTTAGTTTCTGAGTTGCAGGCTTTTTAACCCGACATGAATACTATGAGTTGTTAAACTTCACATTGAAATGTGTTGAATTCAGCTGTTCTGATATGCATTTATGGTGGTTTTTGCACTTTTTTGTCTTAGAAATATGTACTTTTACACATGATACCCTTCAACGGCCATTTTGGACAGGTAATACGTCAAGAAAGCAGGAAAAGGTTTTAGCTTTTTAGCACTTACATCTCCTCTTACCCACATGCACAGCTTATGGGCACTGAAGTTTTTGTATGGTATACAGGTTGCCTGAGTAGCTATACTGAGCAAAGTAAAATGGTTATTTTTTTTTCTACTAGTTCTGTAGATCAAACTCTTAATCTACCATAATCTAACAGAGCTGTTCGTGTGTGGCATTTCTGGGTTTCATCATGCATGAGAGAAAACCACGATTCACTGATATTTAGCAGAAGAGAACATTTAAGGGTGAAATCTGCTCATTTTTCTGCTTCTTCCCTACACTCCGTTATTATGAGTCTCTGCAGTAAAATGAAACTGAACTCATTTTTTATCAGACCAAAGAACTTTTGCAGCTTAACCATGAAAGAAAAAGTAGAGTAAATTTGACTCGAGGTGCAGCTACTGATAAAAGCGGCGACATCAGCCGCTTTTATCAGTAGTTTCTTCCATCTATAGGTGGAAGAACGAGTTAAAGGCCTTAAAATAAATCCATCTTTTAAGACGGCAGTAAAATCTCACCCTAAAATTTCCATCAATTAAAAAGACGGAAAAAAAAAAACCATGTCCAAAAGTTTGTCTTTTTTGTACAAAATCACAAATTTCCCAAATAGTTACTACTTACCTAAATGTGCCCAGATGTTCAGTCAGGACAGTAGTTTAAAAAGTTTAAACACAACCAGTTTTCACCTCTTCCACATCACAACCACAAACTCTAAGTGTATTTTGTTGAGATTGCATATGATGAACCACTTTATAACTAAACCAATTAAAGCAGCTGTTTTTGTACAGATGACATTAAATATGGACGTTAATAATAAGGTAGGTGATGGACTAGATTTGATTTGAGGGTAAAGAGGCGAAGGTGCTGAATTCACACTTTTGAGAATTTTTTTAGGCGAGAAGATGGTGTCACTGTTATTTTTGTATTTTGGGCTTGTTTTTTGGTTAAATCTTGTATATTTACGACAAGACTGTACATTCATGAATATTTAAGTTAGTTTAATTCAATTAACAACAAAACTAAAATCAACCATCACTAATTTTCCTTCCACTTCACTTATCCACTAGGATCTCTTGGTCTATCGCGTAAAAACTACCTTAAAAGGTTTCTGGGCATATTGCAAAAAAAAAAAAAAAAAAAAAAATCTTCAAAGGGTGAAAATAGTTTTATGAATAACACTTGTCACTGTACAAAGAGTTCCTCTTAGTCCGGTTTTTCCAAGGTTTGCTTAGAAACTACATCAAGTCAAAGAGACTTTATTTAAGTGGAGATTTTAAACCAAATCCATTGAGAGAGATTGAGAGGAGCAGAGCGCTCTAGAAATGCACTGAAGTGAATCTTTATCTTGTTAAGAATTCTCTTTGGAAGAATTACCATCTAAAGTGTGGGATTTAGTTCTTTAGGATGGAGTGAGGGCACTACAGTTAAAATGCAGATGCTTGGCTGAATAAACAGATTGATTTGCAGTTCTTCTAATCAGTTCTGGCCTGCCTGAAATAGGTCACAGCACCAAAATACAAGTAGCTCTTTGTCTCCCCACCAGCAGCACCAAAGACAGAGTGAAGAAGGTGGAAAAGAAGGGCTTGAAAACTCTGCAAAGCCAAAACGTATCCCTGGAAAAACATTCAGCCAAAGCCCCGTGAGTGTTTCTGAGCTCCCAATTCTCCATGGATATAAACCTGTGAAGCGTCATTGACGCTGCCATATAAACTCCATCGGGCCTCCGGCGCGTCGCTTCTGTAATGCGTCTCTTTGAGCAAGTCAGAATCTGACCGCAGATCCAGCTGTAACGGCAAACGCAACGCTCACTTTCGGTCTCGCCCCCCCTCCGCCTCCGTCCGCTCCGCTTCGCAGTTCATCAAAGGCTCGCTTTGTGACAGCTTTATATCCCAAATAGGGCTGCGGGAGCAGTGTGTTAGCGATTGTTTAAACCTGCCACGAGCCCAGAGGAAACCTGCTGGGCTGCAGCTCATTTCCAAATAAAGCAGGGATGTGTTATCTCAGCCTGCAGCCACAGCAACCATGCAAGCTCTAAGAAAAATGACATTTGCACAGCAATTAGAAGAAGAGTCTGAGGAAGAGAGAAAAAAGGATCCTGCAGGTGCATCTAAAAGGCCATCTGACAGTGTGGCAGCTGTAATTATGATACACTGTAGTTAAGCAGAAAAGCAGCGGTTAGAACAGCCTTGTTTCCTCACAGCCCGATCAAATGTTGTAATCACTGCAGCAGCATCGTTCTTTGTGAGAACCGTCTGCAGGCCGTTCCGCAGTCCGCACCAGAGGACTGGCGGCGACGAATCAGCTGAGACGTCAGTCAGCTGCAGGACTGGAAGAGATGAGAACCCAACAACAAAGCGAGGAGGGAGCGGCACTCATCGGAGCTCAGCGGGGTAGAAGGGCGGTCGATAACCGCTTCAGGCACACAGCGGAGTGCATACAAAGATGCACAATGCAAAAATATGTCCTCGTTTTCGCTTCGTTTCGTCGTGGATAACAAGCTGCACGGAGACGTTCTGGTTGCCTGGAGGGAGCAGCAACAGAGATGGATGGATTTCCACTAGGGAGTCAGGGTTGGGTGATGCGTACTCACAAGTTGCTGTGACTCGCATCATGTCTGGTCTACACGGCGGTTGCTTTTGCAGCAACGAACTGTGGCTGCCATTGCGGCACATCAGTACATTACTGAGGGCGCCTCCTGTCACGAAGCGTGTTTCTAGCTGGACGGGACGCCGCCAAAGGAAAGGGGTCACCGGGCTCAGCTGGCACAAGCACAGAAAGTGGGACGTGACCCCCTGGTTGTTCAGCGCCACCGAGTCCTTGCGCATTTTGTCACATTGCAAACGAAAACTTTTCTGGAGAGTTTCTGGAAAAGGCCGACACGACGCAGCGCATAATTGTGAAGTAGGATTCTTGATTCTCAGTCTTTGCTACGACAAATCTGAAAAGTGTATCATGTATTAGCTGACTACTTATTTGGACTTTGAATTCAGGTCAAGTCGTACAAGGGAAATAAAATACAGTTTTTGAAAATATCTCCTGTCTTTTGTCATTTCTTTTGAAGAAGAAAGGAAAATGAATAAAAATCGGAAATCGTTTTTGCTATGATACAAGCAGAGATTTTATTTTTTACCCACATCACCTTGTGGGAAAGTGAGCATCCGTCCATTCCCACATGGAGTTTTTCACCAAAGTTTTAAATGCACTCTATTTCAATGTTTCATATGTTCCCTAAAGTAAAGTATGCAAACTGCAACCTTTACTTGTTTTGGCTTGTTTTCCTCCCAACAATGGTTTTCTTCTTGACTACAGTTGCGGACTGTATGGCTAATGGTTCAAAAAGTTGGAAGAGGTGTAAATAATTTTTGCACATCACTGAATATCTTTTTCTAACCAGACCTTCAGGATGCAATGAATTTCCTTCCTACCTAGATGGTTTTTTTAAATATATTTTTCTACATATTTTTTCCTCCCTTTTCTTTTCACAAAGTTAAGAAGCAGCATGAATATCGACCGTGTCTGCTCTTACGGAGCGCTGAACCCATGAGAGATGACATGACGGTCGGCTGAGCGTCGAGCTGCTGCTTAGTCAGCTGCACTAACGGAGCTGTCTGTCCACACCAGCAGTCTGTGATCATGAGCGCGCTTAAGTTTGGGCTTGTGTGCGTCTGAATGTGAGTGTGTACTGTACACCATATGCTTCAAAGCCCTGTAGCATTTTGATTTTCAAGTCAAGCAGATGGACAAACCCAAACAGAGATGCTGTGTTGGGGCCTTGGGCTCCTGCTCTGGCGGTGTGTGTTCGATGCGCCTCAAGCCCAGAGAAATTATCACACAGTGCAGGCTGGTGTGCTGCAGCGTCGGCCTTAGTCACTGCAGACTCACGGGCTTCAAAGAAGAAGTTAAGTTTTTTATATATATATCATAAAAAGGAACCTCAAACCTCAACAGCTTTTGCTATAAAAAGAGCCAAAAAATATGTGACAAAGTTCAAGGTTTCTTTTTCGAGATGAAGTGTTTCAAATCAGCATACAAGAATCTTCATTTTACGGTTTCTGTTGCAATGCCTTAACCTTACACGACATCCACTTTCTTACAGTTTCACCGAATTTCACGTGCCTCGCTAAACCGACTTTTAACACTTAATTTACAATTTTATTGAAAAGAAATTTTAAAAAAAATGTAACAAGCTTTTGTCAGATGTCTGTTTTATGACAATAATTTGAAATGTAGAGATAAAAGAAACGGGAAAGTTTTCTCCGATCTGCGAACGGTCCTTTGCCAAAACACTCTTCAATGTGAATGTTGTTACTGAGGGAATACAACATCCTACAGTGATCTGATAAACTTTGATTTCACACCTGAGATAAAAACCCGGGGTAAAACACATCCGACTGCTGACCAGCTGCATCACATGTAAGTACGAGCAACATGTGTCCAATGACAGGAAGATTAAAAGTTTATTTGAGAAAAACTAGAAGTTCCTTTTCGGAAAGGAATCCACATGCAAAACAGTGACAATGAGAAAATATATGCATTTTAGAAATACTGTAAAAGATCTTTATAAGAAGGATACTTGAAAATAAATAAAAGGATCAATAAATTAGCTGTTGATGCTGCTTGTGTGTAAAAAAGTAAAAAAAAAAAAGTGTGTGTGCTTAACCAAGAGTTGGAGTCATGACCTTTGATTTTTATTTTGTGGATCAGAAGCTGGAAGGTTTAGAAAGCACTAATCTAGAAGATAGGCTGTCATCTTATTTGGCCACAAGCTGAATTTTAAACCGTTTGTAGAATTTCTTCACAACAAACAAAGAGATGGACAGAAATGTGATGCTTATTTAGCTGCAAAAGAGAAGTGTCAGCTGTAGAGGAACCAAAGATAAAAAAAACCCTCTCTTGTACCTCAGCGTATTGCACAGGATCATGTTCACTCTGCAGTATAGGATGGGTGATGGTAGCACACTGGCATCAGATTGCTTCATCTAAGCTCCTTCCATCGGCTTCAGGGACAGACATGAGTTCAGACCATTCATAAAACAATGCTAAATACTACAGTGATAATTCAGGATACTATAAAACCCAAATGCAAGCAAATCTGTATTGTGGGAATAAACTTAAAAACAAGAAAATGCCCTCATGCAGAAATTTGATGCGACTTGCAGTTTGATGCCGAGTGTAGCACAAAGGAAGAAAAGCTTTTGATGTTGCCGTCGGTCTGCAAACAACAATACAAACTAAATTTAGACCCATCCGAGTATCTGGGTTACTCCAGATCTCCTCTGGTAAAGAACTCCTCTCCTCACTCCCGCAACTTGAGTGACATTTCTAACGCTGAAGCCGCTGTGCTGACAAGCCTCTTAGCTCACGATGTCACCAAAGTGGCATCAGAGAGACAGAGAGAGAGAGAGAAAGAGCGATACGAGGTTACTGTATTCGCAGGCGCATATAAAAAGCAAGCAATAAAACAGCGCAGATCATCAAAGTCAATAAAATAAAGTTAACTTCAGGGGGGCTCGTTGACATTCATGTCTTGTCGGTGCAGGCCCGGAGCGGTGAAGCAAGAAGCAGCGCTTGGCGGTGCTGATAACTGAGGAGAAGAAGAGGGCGGAGGAGGGTGGGGGGCGGGGGGGTCAATAAAAGTTTGCCTGAGAGCGAGCCTCGGATTCTGAGTGGCAAGAACCGGCAAGGACGATGCAAAATGCAGATAAACGCACACCTGGCGTACTAAAACAAAGCTTTTCGTGCACCCTTTTCAATCCGCCTGCATCCGATTCGCACAATAAAGGCTTATCTCTCCTTTGGACCGTCGATAGATCGCAGGGCTTCGGTTTCCTGCACGGCATAACCACAGGAATGGTGGGGAGTGGGAAAAGAGAGGGTGGGGCATTGTATAGCGTTAAAGGCAGATAAATGTTGGCTAAGATCCATTCTCTCCCAAAAACCTGCCTGTAGGATCTCCTCTGCAAAAAAATAAAAAAATAAAGGGTAAAACTGAGGCTGGGAATAGAGCTTTCAGGGTTAGAATCTCGACTTTCATTAGAGCTGCTGGGAGGATATGGGAAGTAGGAAGACAAAGTGATGGAAAGTGGGGAACAGGCTGGGGGAAGACCTGGTGGCAGGTTTCTAGGTGCTGCTGGCTCAGCTCTTAAGATGCAGGGATATAGGTTTAAAAATAGGAGCAGGTTGTGCTGATGGATCTCCATGGTGCCTCATCACCGTGGATGAAAGCACTCCACGGTGGATGTGCTTTCATCCAACTCTCCAAACCAGATTAAAAAAAACAAAACAAAACCAGCAGACCCCACTACGGCTTTGATATTATTCACAATGAAAGAGCATGGACCACTTGAGTACGCTTCTGTTTGTGTGCCACATTTCTGCCTGGTTCCTAAACCGATGACAGAATTTACAGCCCTGTGACATGGTAATTACACTGGGTTGTGTAACACATATTTTTGAAGCAGCTACTTTAAGGAGAGCCCCGTACCAGCTGTAAGCCGAGATGATGCCCATAAATACTGACTGGATATAGACTAGCCAACGACCCTGCTTCACTCTCACTCCCACCAATGACAAGATACCCACCAGGGGAATAAGTTTTAGCTCCAAAAACTGAGCTTTTCCTTAAAATTTCTAAACCAAAGCACTTCTTCTGGGAGCTAAGGCTAACAGCTAGCTCAATAAGGTGAAGGCTAAGGCTAATAGCTAGCTTGATAAGGTGAAGGCTAAAGCTAACAGCTAATTCGATAAGGTGAAGGCTAATACTAGTAGCTAGCTCGATAAGGTGAAGGCTAATGGTAATAGCTAGTTCGATAAGGTGAAGGCTAAAGCTAATGGGCAGCTTGACAAAAACCAGACTAATAAAGAATGTGAAGATATTATTTGCCTTTTTATCGTAATTTAAAAAAAAAAACACACCAACCACTAAAACAGAAAATTATTATCTTCATGGGATATTAATCTTATACACTTTCATGAGAGTCTTTATTTCTTAATTTAGATGTTTTTTTTAATTTAGTGACCGGCTATTTTTGGGTTTTATCAGATCTTGCAATCGTCTGTAAAAGATCTCAGTTGACTGCTAAAGTCAGGCCACTCCTCTTTACCCAATGTAGTGATGTTGTTCAGCTGATAAAACAAAAAACTATCATATCCGTCTTTTGTGAAAGCGCTGATGCTTATTCTCCACCAGTACAGCGTTGAATCAGACAGATGTGATACATTTTGGTTTGAGTTGTTTTAAATTGTTAAAATAAGCTCATGTGGGTCACCGTTGGGCAAGCTGTTAGTCAGGATATATTCCCCCTTTATGCAAACTCCCTGAAACATGCGACCAGATTTACTGTCAGACGTAAAAGTAAATTGGAGTAAAAAGGAAAAATAAAAACTAACAGAACGTATCTGATTTTCTTTCCACAACCTAACTTATTTTTATCAGCTGGTTACTCAGACCACAAATGTATTTCGCACAGCAGCGTCATTGGTAAAACCCAGTGTTCTACCTCCATTTCCTGCTTAGATCATCAGCTTCTCTGTAAGCTGCCGTCCACAGCAAGTGACAATGATTTAACAGTTTATATATTTATATTTACATATAAAAAGTAAAAGCTATCGATTTTCTTTTGGAGTCATTTTAAAATGGCAGAAGACCACTTTGGCTTCTCTCAGACCAGCTATTACCTTCAACTAATTTGTTTTTATGCCAAATGACAAAGCCATTGGAGTTATTGACTCCAGATAATACATTTAATGTGAATCTTTCAACAGAGCCTCATTTTAAAACTCCTGAACTCCCTCTTTAACACAAGTGTCTGTTGTTTAATAGAAACTCCACCTACAGCTCACAGCGGGGGTGGAGGGCATAGCATTTCTTGGACAGCTTTTGCGACACATTCATCATCTTTGACAAACGCATTCGGGTGTTTTTTTAGCACATGAACTCGAGTCCTGAAATGCATTTCACGGATGTCCTGCTAAACTTATCCTACCAGTCACCAGGGGGCAAAAACTGTTCCAGTGACGAGGGAACTGTGTGTGGGATGGTTTGGTTTTGTTTAAATTTACACTAATACAGTAGGCCTGTTTTCCAAAAGTATTTGGAAAAATGTGTCATCCAGTCACCTTATAACCACCTACTTCACACCTGGTTGTAAAATGACAAAGTGACAGTAGGTGGGAGTGCGAATGTTGTTAGCCTGAGTTACTCTGATAACTATATACATAAAAAAATAACTGAACTTTCTGGCTTGCATGTAAATGCCTTCCCCTTAGTGAAACACAGTGACGGTGGCATCATGACAGGGGGATCATTTTCTTCAATTTGGGAAGCAGTTCAGAGTTGATGGGAAGATGGCTGGAGCTAAGTAAAGGTAAACTGCGAAACATGCACAAATTGATTCAGACGGACTAAATTAAAGCCCTCACCACGCTTGTAGATGTAAAATCTCTCCTTGAAGTGTAGCTTTATAACCAGACAAAATGTGGGAAAAAAAAAAAGTTTAAATGGTGTGAGCGTTCACAAGGTAATGTTTAAGTGGCAGGGATGTAAATGAAAATGAAACGGTGAGTTTTATTTGAGAAATATGTTTTGTCAAACTACAGCAAGAAGATAAGCGACAGCAAAAAGGGGAAGAGAGGTGGATGATAGAGTATTCCGCTGAGCCTCCCTGTCACCGCAACCTGTCCCCTCAGGGTTTGCATTTAAAGTTGTAACAAAGTGTACGTCTTACTGAGCTCGCCTGGGTTCATCTGTCTGCCCACGACAATATTTTCAGCAGAAATCAACGTTATCCAACCAGCAGCACGGATTTCTATCAATGACGACCACCAGGTCTTATCGGGTTACTCTCCTATTAGAATGATTATATCACATGTTGGTCCGAGGATAAATAAGTTGAGGAAACCCAACACCAGACTAACATATTAACTTTCCCACAGCAGCAGCACGGTCACCAGTGTCCCCACAAACCTTCCAGCTTATAAACACCGTATAGTTAATGATGAGAAACCCGGTGTCCACGCGTTCTGCTTTCTCCCGTCCGCCTGCGCTGCTTTAATTTAACCCAGAAGGACCAATGAATGCGACAACAACCTCATTAGCAGACTTCCTGAGGGTTAAAAAAAGCCCCAATATTCTCAGCTTTGTGCCCGTTTGCCCACGTAGGCGCACGCGCTGCTTTAATGTTGCCTTCTCGCCGAAATAACTTACCTAAATCATCCATGTTGGACGCCGGAAATGGTTCCAGCGATGAGAACCGGACCGGTCCCTCTCTCTGACGGACACAGCTGGACTACAAAGGTGCCGATTCGGCTCCGACAGACGCAGAAATCTCCCCGGATGAAAATTTCTCCAGCTGGACGCAGTGAAGTTTTCAAGCCCTCTTGCTCCTCCTCCTCCTGGTGCTGCTCGACGAGCCTCCAGCAGACTCAAAAACACACACACACACACACACTCACGCATACACAACCGGCTGCACCCCCCTCCACACACAAACACACACACCGCAGGAGTCCTCTACAGTCCACATCCAGCCCTCCTGCTGCTCCTGCAGACACAACGCAGAGGGAACAGCGGCATCTAGGGGCGCAGAGAGGTACTCGCATCAAGAGTGAGGTATGCGGTGCTTGTTATTCATCATTCATGGAGGTTTCACATTTTATCACGTTAGAATCACAAACGTCGGTACATTTTAACAATATTTTATGTGATAAACTCAACATAAAATATGAGGTGAAAGGCAGCGGATACTGGGTTTAGAATCTCGCTGATGTATTCAGCCCCTTTTATTCTAATGTCATAATGAAATACTTTATAAATGTAAGTTTGTAAAGCCACTTTTTGGTGCAAATACAGCTGTAAGTCGTTTGGGTTTTTCAAACACACTATTTTTTTCCTCAACATCCTCCACAGAATAATTCAGGTTCAGTCAGGCACTATGTAAAACATCATATGTTAAGTTTTGCAACAGTACTCTCAGTTTGAGTTTGGTCTGGACTTTGACTGGACCATTTCAGCATCCTACTGTTGTTGTACTGACATTGGTATTTAGCTTAGCATCTCCCCGTGAACATGTCCCAGTTTTTCTTTCCTCACATAAGAAAATCATTCCCTCGTTTCGCAGCATGGTGTTTTATGTAGTGCTAGTTTTGCCCACATAGTATTTTCTGTGTGGTCCAAAAATTTACATTTTTATCTCATCTGATCAGAGCACATTTATTTTTACACATTTCCTGCATCTTTAATCAGAAGTTGACATTTCTAAGTTGTTGAGTTAGAGATATGAACAGAAATGTCCCTTGAGGTTTGCTTTGTGGGAGAGCAAGAAGTTCAGTCTCCTACCTCAATCTTCCTTTTCTGCACTTTCCTTTTGAGAAGTTTCTAAATGAGCAAATATATAACAACTCGTCTTTTGGTTGAGGGGGCTTGTGCAGGTATAATTTAATGTATTTTCAACTAAAATGAGAAAGAAATTAAGACTATTTGAAGTAAGTTGTGTGTGGGGAATATATGGGGCTTGGAGGTGCAGAACAGATTCAGAGTCAACTATTACTGATGTTCTGACAGCATACTCCATAAGTTACTCCTGCATAAAAGGTAACCCAGATTTTGAACGTGTGCTGCTTGAAGTAAGCTGAAAAAAACAAAACTTTTTAAATAGTTGGTGAAACCCAATAATTCATGATCTACTTCTTTTAATGAGAAGATGTGCTTAAGAAAGGAAACTCAGCATAACCTTCAGTTACTTCTCCTTAAAGCAATGAATCTGGATCTTCCCTCATCCGATGCTCAAGGGGATGTAGAGGCGGCAGCTAAAAGGTTGCAGGGAATACTCTGTGCAGTGTAGCTTTCTGACAGATTTCTAAGCAAAAAGTAGAAATGTGGTTTTTTTTTTCCACATTCAAAATTGTAAGTAAATAAATACTGTTTCTGTTTTGACAGTTTCTTCTGGGCTGGTGAAGCCCTGCAACATTGAACAAAACACCAGTTGAATTAATGGCTGTAAAGTTATGTTTTGATTTTTGAATAGATCACATCTCTAAATTTAGACATAGATTGAAACCACAAACCAATAGTGGTCATGTGCATGAATTTCCTGTTTAGTACCGTCTAAACAGCATTTATTGTAACAGAGCTCATAAAACTCGGCATCAGAATCATTAAGCCAGAAGCAAACCAAGTGAAGAGAGAATAGCAGGACTGTTGCTCTCCCACAGCAGTGATGCACTAATGCATGTAGCCACCAGGTGGCAGTGCAGCAGTTGTAAAATAATCACGCCGTGCCTTACCGTGTGCTTGATGCTTGGAAACGTCTAACAGATTAAAATAAAGAATGGAAACAACGTTCTTTGCAAGATGGAGCAAAGCAAAATCAAGCTGAGAAGATGCTGGACGTACTTTCAAATTCTGTCTCATTGAATCATTTATTTTAACTAATTACTAGAGTCTCAACCAAAACCACCACAAGCAAAGGTTCCTCATTCACAGCAGATGGAATGTGGTAAAAAAAAAAAATGTTTTCTGGGTAACTCCAACAAACTGCCATTAAATAGACTCACTCTGCACAAACAGGAGCTTCTAACAATAAACCCATCCATTATTTCTCATGGATGAACACCAAGTCCACTTAGGGACTGCATTAGACGTCAATACCGACCTCTAGTTGCACCATCAGCACAGTAAATAATGGTTTTTCTGAGAAGTAGTTGTTGTAGTATTGTTTATTTAATTAATGTAGACAGTTATGTTCACAGGTTTACTACGGGTACTACAAGTTATTTGATACATTTAATTAGATATTAAAGTGTTTTGATGTTTTCTATTCATATAATTTCAGTCGGTGTACCTGTAAATCTGATTTGTTTATTGATATTTTCCTAAGGCATGAGGGGATTTTTGACCACATTATTATAAGTACACAGATGAAAACAAATTTCAATGTTATGTATTCAGATCTAACCTCACTTTTACCGCTTCTATTGATGAAGACGGCATCATCTGTTCGTGAGCTTAAAGTCGTCGCAGCAGCTCGACTCCAAAGTAACAACAAGCCTTTTTTTGCGAGTGAAGTCGTGTGTTTCAGCAGTCACGTATTACTAGGAGCCCACTGTGCCACACATTTCCACACTGTACATCTCTAATTCCAAGTGTGGTCCCTGGATTCAGCTCTCTGGGATTTAAGATGAATAGAAAAGCTGCTATTCCCAAGTTCACTTCTAAATCTGTCAGTAACAGAAGCTTCTGGTGTAGTTATTTATGAAGCACAGGTGTTAAACTCAGGTAGCAGCCTGTTTGTAACTATGTTTATTCTTTTTTTACATGCATACACTTCATTTAGTGCTTTGCTAAAGTACGCACATCCCTTAAACTTGTCCACTTTTTTTTTGGCCAAGTAACAACAACAAACATTAATAATTTTTGGTAATTAATGCCATTCTTTACCCAAGCTCAGGAAAAGCATCTCTACTGCATGATGCTGCCACTACCGTTCGCCACAGTGGAGTTTGGTATGTTCATGCTAAATCATTAGGAGGCTTCTGAAGGAAGCTGTTCGAACTCAGGGGTGTCAAAGTAAAGGGTGAACTGAAAATGCATGACACACTTTTCAGATTTTTATTTTTTTTTAAACTTTGAAAACGTGCATAATTTTCCTTCTGTTTGCACTATTATGCACGATTGTGTTGGCATGCCATCAAAACTGACGTTTGTAGTGGGGAACAAGGCAAATGGTGGAAAAGCTCAAGGGATGCGAATAAGTTTGAAGGCACTGTAAAAACAGACAATAGTAGCTTTTGGTCTACAAAATTAGGATAAAAATATGATAATTAGTCTCAAAAATATACCAGAAATAAAACAGAACAAAAACATTTTGTTGCAATTAAACTCTTAGCTGTCTGTATTTGTTTTTGTTTTGAGAAAAATAGTTTGGAAGCATCGTTTTTTTTTTTTTTTTTAGTCTGACTGTACAGAAACAATGAAGTTAACATAAGCAAAAAGCTTGCATTTCTCACTTTTAGCCTATAGAGTTGCTTTTAAAAAAAACATGATGAAAAAGGTTCACTCTTGGTCTTTTTCCTCTCCGTGAGTAATGATGTGCACCAGGTTCTTGTAGTCCAGGTTTCCAGCCACATCAGGGGGGAAGGCGGTAAACATCTGCTCCATCTAACCGGCGAAACACACGAGAACGCCTCATCACTCAATCTGCATCAAAAGCTGGGATGATTCACCACCATTTCTTGATTTTTTTTTTTTTGTAATTATTATTCTGGAAGAAAATGTAATGACGTCCATTCTTTTTCAGAGTCACCCACTCGCACCCAGTAATCAGCAATAATGGCGACAATTAGCGTAAAACTCCACAATGTACCTCTTCAGAGGAGAATCGGTCGGCCTGCGTCGTTAGCATCTGTGTCACGCTGGAAAGAGAAGGAAGAAAAAAAAAAAAGAGAGTCTTCAGAGCGACACTCTGTGAATTGGGATGAACAACTGCAGCCAGAGCATCATAAACAGTGACAGGAAGCGAACGCAGCGTTGCTTTCAATGAATTTGCAAACTTCGTGTGGAGTTAGGCGTGCGTCCTCCTGACACTTACTAGTCTTTCTTCAGTATGCCTTTTCCCTCGGGGTCGAAGACTTTAAACGCATTGAGGATGGTCTCCTCTGGATCCGCACCTGGAGTCATTAAAGCAGCCGTCACCATTCTTCAAACACACTTACTTTTAATGACTATTTAGTTGCTCTTCTTGCAGTTAGTGAAGTATGTCAGTATGTCTGGAATGAGCTCCTATTTCACTGCTATAAGATTCATGATGTGTCACAGCATGAACATCTGTTTCGGCTGATGTTGGTACATTTTTTTTTTTTTTACATATTGCTAAAACTGGACTAATATTAATGGCAGATATTAATTTCCATCTTAGCCGTTTATGTGTTCCAGGGTTGGCCATGTTGTGCAGGATTGTGGGTTTTTTAACTGAAGCAGAGAAGCAACGTCAGTGGTGTCGAAAAGGTGGAGAAATAAAAAATATCTGTAAAAAATAACAGCAGGCCCTGATAAGGACAGCACTACTGCTGCTTAAGTTTTCCTCCTACAACTATTAGGCTCTTGAACCAAAGCAGTCAATCAGTGAAGCAATTTTGTTTTTGTGTGATGCCAAAATATAATTTCTGCACTCATAAAAGACCCTGTAGGAGTGACTTTGTAACGTCTGGTTTGTTTTTCAACATGATGGTCCACGTTGGAGCCTGATGCAGTGTGAACAGCATCAGCTTTATGCATGTGGTGTTATTCTGAAGCCTGGATGTGGAGATGTTAACATCCTCTGCTTTGACTGCAGTTGGAAAAATCTTCTTAAGCAACAGTTTCTAGATGCGTCACTGGTAACTTTTATTTATTTATTTATTTTTTTTTAAAGCCGCTTTACTTTTATATCAGAATTACTCTGACTGGAAATGGTTTCCATCTCACTTCTGCAGCGCATATTTAGCACAGAGAGATAACTCGGAGTAGCTTAACCGCTGCTTATGTTCTTACCTTTCAGCTTCTCACCAAACATTGTGAGGAAGACTGTGAAGTTGATGGGACCAGGAGCCTCTTTGAGCATGTCGTCGATCTCTTCCTGCTTCACATTCAGACGTCCTTTGGGAGCAAACGCGCTACATAATGAGCAGGCGGATCGTCGGCACTTGAAGACCGACGTCCCTACGGTCCTTGAACATGCATGTCGACATACCAAGAGCAGCGAAGGTGTCCCTCAGATCGTTCTTGTCAATGAAGCCGTCTCTGTTCTGGTCCATGATTGTGAAGGCCTGAGATCAGAGCAGAGAGAAAGCTCCATGACTTTATTTTTTCTTTTAAAGAGATTGTTTCAAGCCATCTCTGTAACAGTAATGCTTAAACTCTAAATCTAAATGCTTATTTTTTTTTTCTCAGAACTGCATTCACAGATGAAGACTTAAGTATTTATAACTTGTAAACCCCCTTAGGATCGCGTGCGGCATCCGGGGCGCGCGCAGCCGTTCATCTGCGGCCTAATCGCTGATGACACCGTCTGAATGTTTGGGCACCGCCGACCTTCATACCGACATACCGCGAGCTCCGCTGTTGCCAAGCCCGAGGCATGAAAATAGACAGGTGGCCATACTGAGGCCGTGAACAATAGAAATGGACAAGGAGGGAAAGTAGCCGGAGCCCTCGGTGTGTGTGTGTGTGTGTGTGTGAACTGTACTCAGGCTGCGCAGAGACGTTTGGGTTTCAGAGGGAACTGAATCATTCCGAGCCGCGCTCACCTCTTTGAATTCCTGGATCTGGGCCTGCTCGAACATGGAGAACACATTGGAGTTGGCTCCCTCCGCCGCCCTCTTCTTGGCTTTCTTGGGGGCCTTTTGGCACGAATAAAGAAAAACCATAAACTAGATGCTTTTAAATACAGCACCTTAATCAGCTAAAAAGTGTCGCTTTAAGGATGTAAACAAGCACATTTTACGCACTTCCACTTGATGGCCGGTGTTCAGATTATGAACGAAAGGACAACATTTATTCCACAATGTAACAGAGTTATTCGCCATCAGCTGTCCACTCTGACAGCAGCTCCTCCGGAGCCAAGAAAACACACCTGTCCTTACAGTAACAAACATGTCACACATGCCGACTTACCATGGCCGAGCAGCTGGGATGTCAGACCGACAATGATGCCAGTGAACAATGGGGGCGATTGTGGGTGGCCTTTTTGTAGTCCCCGAGCCACAGCTCCACTGGATGATATTTATAAACTATGTCCTCTTTAGGAAGTGACAGGTAAATGACGCTTTATACAACACTTATAGTGCTGCGGGCTCTCGGAGGAAAAACACAGCGCTGACATGACGGGCATCTCTCTGTGTCGTCTTGATCGACACAGCACAAAGAGGCTGGAGGAACCAGTCTACAGCAACAAGAGCAGGCTGAAGGTTGACACGCTTGAGCATTTTTTTTGTCTGAAGGTTGGATAGGATGAAACCTGCTGTAGCGTTTATGATGCGGTTCGGTCTCTTTCTGCGTAAACTACAGCAAAGGTGGACAGGAAGCAGTCAAACCTCCACTGAATGCATGAAAAGATAAGTGAGCAATATTATTTTAATCAAAACACTTGACTTCATGACAATTTTTTTTTTGGTCCAACCTAAAATTTCGCTTTATTTGTCCAAGTCAAGACCTAATACCAAATACCAATAGCACATTTCCATTGCATAAGTGTATTCGTCATAGTTAGATATATTTTTTATGAGTGATGGATATATATACTGCTCAAAAAAATAAAGGGAACATTTCACTTTAATTTTGTGTGTGGCTCCAAATCCAGGCCTCCATTGGTTAATAAATTTGATTTCCATTGATGATTTTTGTGTGATTTTATTGTCAGCACATTCAACTTTGTACAGAACAAAGTATTCAATGAGAATATTTCATTCATTCAGATCTAGGATGTGTTATTTGAGTGTTCCCTTTATTTTTTTGAGCAGTGTATATTTAGATAAAATTCACCTAAAAATCAACTTGTAGATCTTTCATTAAAATCATTATATTTCCTATTTTTACTCATTTTGGTTCAGATCCTTGTTTGTGGTAATCAGAAACCCTGATCAAACCAAAATAACTACCAGACACTTACTGCCAACATACAATAACTACATCACAGTACATCCGCTTGTCTACATCTGTAAGTAATTGACACCAAAATGTCTTCTTAGTACTCACAGTGAGAGTTGTGCCACAGGTCTGAGACTTAAAATTAAAACTGCTGTGACTAGACTTCAACCTCATGTGTTAAAGTGCGGCGCTGCTACATTTATACATTTCTGCCATCGATCAGACAGCGACGCTCTCGTTTTGCTGCATGAGGCTATCTGATTCTTAAACAGAACTTTTTAAGTGTTTCTATGCTACGGCATCAACTTTAAGAGCTTGTCCTGAATACATTTTCTTCAAAAAGCTCATTAGTTTGGACAGTGTGTCAGAAAACAACGAGCTACATTCCATAGGTGGGGGGGAAAAGGTTCACAGCAAAACGTGTCTGAGAATCTACGTTTCAAAGATTTACACTTATTAAAGCTCTGACAACTTTCAGCCTGGTGAAGGCTGGAAATTAGCCCTTATGAATTCAGACTCTCACCAACAACATCATAATAAACTCTTAATTTGATAGACTGATACAAGCACCAATCATTTTTGTTCCCTTTGGACAAAGGGATGAGCTTTACCAGGTCATTACACGTAATTTACTGAGCTGTCAGGACTGAGTTAGAGCCAAACTTGCTCACATTTCACACCAGCTTCTTCACATCACTGGTGTTGGCTTAACTCTCTCCCCTAACACAGTCATGTAAATAGTGTGACACATTTGCTTACTACAACCTGAATGCAGCTGCTGTGATTCAGTCATTAAAGAAACTATGGAGTGATTTATTTTGTTTTCATTTCCAAACAGACAGTAAAAACGCAGCCAGGTAGTAGTTTTTGTTGGGGATTTTCAAATCACACTAAAAACTGTACAATTCTTCTAATTGTACAGTCAATTTGTGAATATTTAGGTTGATGACATCAGAAAAGGCACCAACTATGGTGAAATGATGACAGGCCGGTATATTCTGGCACAACCCATCAAATTTTGAACCTCAAGTAGACGAAAAGCAAGCAAAATGACAAAGATGCCCAATGATGAGCATCTATTTTTAACATGCCAATAAAGACAAAAAAAAGCAGTAAGAAAAATACAGAAAGATACACTCAAAAGAAATATGATCCGATCTCTTAAGGGGAAGCCAAGCTTCATCTAAGGAGCGTTGTTGTTAGCATAGCAGAGCATTTGAAACAAAGCTCTGAGGATGTCATCGGCAGCAGGCGCGACATACTGAAGTGCGACACAGTCGACACTGAACACGTCCTTACAATGTGCCACGTCTCAATGCATCATTAGCGAGTCATCCGGTGTCACTTGAGGCTCCGCCGGTCAAGAAAAGCGTCAGTGTGTGAAAATGAGCTAAGCGGGCCGGGGTTAGGAGGTGAGGCCACAGGTGTTTCGTCTATATAAGGCGAGGCGCTGAAAGGCCTTCCACGCACCCGGGCCTCCCACTGTCGCGTACACGCTTGTGTGGATGAACCTCCTAGCAGCTGCCAAGCGGCATCATCTCACAGCGTGGCGCATACAAGGAGGTCGGATTTAGGCAAGTTATTGTTAACCAAAGAGACACACGGGGTCGTTAAAACTCTCCTTCTGTGCCCCTCTTGGATCCGAGCAGCCGCTGCAGCCACCGGGGCCGAAATGGCAAGCCATTGTCACATCGACTGAATGCTGAACACCTAAAAATAGAGCAGCCTCTGGAGCACAATGGGCCTGGACAAAATGGCCTTTTCACCGGCTGTCTTCAAGAGTCTGGAAGGCAGGAGTGACGAGGAAAACGGCTCCTGCTGTGGGACACTTTGGTCTTCTTTAGAAACGCATAGGTAAATCTAAAATCTAAATATAATTGAAAAGTACATTTTCATGTCAGTTCAAAAAGTGAAAGTCAGATTTCTATAAAATGGCATATTTTAAGCAAATTTTAACCTACTGCAAAGTATTTCCTTACCGTTTAGATTTGGAAGATTTACTGCATCAGTGCAGGTTGGCATGGAACCAGCCATCCTGTGGTTGTCCACATCAATATCAGTAGACGCTTTAAAGGTTGCTGGCCAATCAAGGCGCCAAGTTGTACTAAAAAATGAAATATGACAGAGGGAAGCATGAACTGTTCTCAACTTTTCCTGGTAGGTAGCTGAGCTCACTTTGGAGCTCAAGCAACTTGATTCACAGAATCAAGTTCTAGGAGGGTTATCGTGTGCAAAAGTTATCCCTGTTGTGCATGCTTCTCTTTTTTTTCTTTCCACTCGACTTTCCATTAATACACCTGGAAACTGTACACAGAACATCCACCATCGATAACTGTGACCTTCTGTGGGTAACCCTCGTAGTGGACGACGGTAAAGATCGTCAGCTAGTCAAGTCAGATCCTCAGGACTGAGTACGCCATAACTTTAATGCATTAGACATTCTTTTAAACTTTGTTTTATTCAAATTTTGTGAAATACTGAACAACATTAAAGAATGCTGTTTGATACTGAGAGTTTGCTTTGTGAACAAATTACTGAATTAAACTAATTTCAGATGATATTCTAATTTACTCAAGCACACTACAGACCAAAAGCTATGAAGTAACTTCAAGTTATGATCAGACCGTTTCCACCGATATGCACAATTTAACAAACATTTATCAAACAGGAAAAGTCCCAAGCAGTAAAAAAATGTAAACAAAGGAAAAAAATATATAGTAAGATTTATTTTTGATGTATTAATTGTTTATTTGAATCTAAGTAAACCAATCAAAATTGGACATTTTTGTACAAATCTGAAGTTTCCAAACTTTAGGCTTGTAGTGTGACTGTAAAGGAGAAGAGCCAAGTTGTTTTCCTGCAATTTATGACAGCAAAACACACACAAAAAACAACAACAATGCAAATCATAAGTGAAAGACAATGGTTATAATATTTAATATTCTGTGACAAAATCTCTACAGGAAATGCTAATTAAACATTTGTTAGCAGACATCAATATCATATCCAGCATAAGAGCATTATGATCCGGAATATGTAAAGCATAAAGACGATGAAATAGAAAAATAAAAATTAAAATATGCGGGCAACCCTTTTGTACAGAGTCCTGCAGAGACCAGCTGAAAATGTGTGCAATCTGTTGCATTTTGTTAAACACTGGTAAAATCAGCTCCATCTTCTTGACTTTTAATACATTCAGGAAGGAAGGGTAAAGTTCATAAAGGAGTTTAAAGAAATTCCAGAAATAACTTCAAACTGAGCGCCTTACTGCCGAGAAGGAAAAACTGGGCAAGTCAAAGTGAGGTATCTCATCTGCTTACATTCAAGAACCATGACTGAAAACCGATGTTCAGAAATGAATTTGTCTTTCGAATCAACATGGATGGGTAATTTTACTGATCTTCTGAATGACGTAGATGTCTCAACTCAAAATAATAATAATAAAAGGCTAGGATTTAGTCATTGTCACATGACTTCACTGAGCAGATAGTTCACACAAGGTAGTTAATATTTACGTGCTTTGTAAGGTTGTGGAACTCGATGAGGGAGAAGCAGAAGACAACACTCCGTTTCGTTTCAGATATACATATCCATGCCGTTTACGAATCAGGAGAGAAAGAAAACAAACAAAAACAAAAAAATCCTTTCCATCTTCACTTTGAACATTTTCAGTTTATATACAACAGTAAGGAACACTGTACAAAAAGAAATGCTCAGGTACTAAGGTTTTAAACTCCAAACATGATTGTTTCTTCTTTTTTTTTGTTCTTCATTCCTTCATATATGATTCAGTACTGAGATTTTTTCCCTTTTTGACAGATGGAAGTGCATACACGAGTCAGATCCAGATACAATCACTCACTTGATAAAGACGCGTTAAAAGAATACTCATCGGACATTCAAGAGGACTATTTTATCACTTTGTTCTTTAACAAAAATAGACACGGCTTTTTCCAGCCTTGAAATTCCCTCTCAGAATATATATATAAAATTATGTCTCATCTATTTACACTCAGATTGTGTTCTGAAGGATTAGAAAGGTACTGCTCCATCGCTGCTGGGGGTGTGGGCTGTGGGTAGTGCATTTTTTTATTTATTTTTTTTTAGTGTTGACCCGTCAGGAGGGCAAACAGTGATCCAGGGCGATACTGAACTTTTTCTCTGCTTGCTTTGCGGCCGCGGCCCGTCAGGCGTGGACTGATGACCAGCTGAAGATGATTGTAATTAGCTGACTGTGTGTGGAGGCCATGCCCTGATCTGTAGTTAAGGAGTTTGAGGAGGAGCGGAGCCGAATTTAATGATGTTGATTTTAGCCAGTTTAAACCATTCATCACTGGTGGCTGCGGATGACTTTAAGGTTGGGTTTCTATGACTGTGCTTATGTTGTAGTAAGCAGCATGTGAAGGTGTATCTGAAAGTAGCAAAACCAACCAAGTCCAGACTCGATGTAAAAACCCACATCTTAGCTTTTTCCTTTGCAAATTATTAACATGTGCTAAAACCGTCATAAAAACCAGGTTTATGTGGCCAGTATGACATTTTGTTCTCCATTGAAAATATAGCCTAATCTGAAGGACATCTCTTTGTTTTTTCTAATACTACCTTTAGTATCCGACAGCTACGGTTGGTTTTCTGTGTAGGTACTTAAGTATAGGCAGTGTTTCAGGACGAGTCTGCAACGTTCTCACTGGTTCTTTGCAAAAGGCGAGTTTCTCCTTCCATGAAGGGCGTGTGGCTCCGCTGATTCTTAGACGGATGATTGGTCCCACACCTGCAGGAGACCAAAAAAATATGTCTTAGCATTTTAAATGTTGGAATATTTAAGAACTCTTGCAGATGTTGATTTTTTAAAATTACACCTGCAAACTTCAAAGTGCTTTATTCAGGGTTTATGTGATAGTCTAGGGCTACACAATATTAGGAAAACATGCACTTGCTTCACCATGGATTTACTAACAGTGTCCTCACCACCAAGCTTTAGCACCTTAACCACTAAAATACACACTAAGTGTAAAAGGAGAAACAATCTACATAGTATTGACCCACAGGGACAGACTGGACTTCTGCACTTCTCAGATTTTTCTTCTAGTTTGTACTTTTGCATAACTACATGTGGGTCTACTAAATACAGTCAAAATAAAATATCTTTTTGGTTGCAATGAGACAAAATGTGGAAATGTTTAAGCCATATGAATACTTTCACAAAGCACTAAAAATATCTACCAAAAATAATCTTAAAATTCTTTGACAAATTCACAGGAAAGACCATAAATCAATTCGTTTTCTCGTAAAGCTGCACAGCATAGCATGACATTTGGAAATAAAGGATCTCTTTGGGAGCCATAAATATTTGAGATGCTTTTAAGTTTTGTTTACTTGAAGAGAAATCGAAGTAAAGCACAACACAAAGAGCCATGAACCTAAAGGTTTATCCTGTTGACGAACCTTGTTGACGGGGTTTATGGGCGTGCGCCCAGAGCCGGTATGAAGTCTCTGACGCTCCTCGAACCTTCCAGGTGACCTCTCCCTTCGAACGTCCATCATCCGGCCGGGGGAGCGGTCCATGCGGGGGTCAGCCATGGCCCTGCCAGGGGAACGTTCTAGCCTGGGGTCAGCAGCCATGGCCCTGCCGGGAGACCCGACTATCCGGCTCTCCAGCATCCTGCCGGGGGACTTCTCTCTCTCCAGCGGGCGGCTCGGAGACTTGTCCCGCCGGAACTCCGTGCGGGCCTCTCTGTAGCGGTGGGGCGTGCCGGGGTCGCCGTGGACCAGAGGATTGGCGGCGAGCCTTTTGGAGATGTGCTCATTGTAGGAGGGCGGCCCACGCTTATTGGGACTGCGGGGAGGAACCCAGGTGTAAAGACAGACATGGTGCATCGTTAAGTGAAGGAGGTTTAAAGTCTGGGCTCTGCTTGGCACCGGAAGAGTCTGGACGTGGTGATGGGAAATGGATTTATGCTAGCGCTAATTGAATCGGCTAACAAGCGCATTGTTGTTTGTGATTAGAGGCGACTGAACCCATCAGCTCCGTTTAGGCTGCTGAATTGAATTTAAGTTAGCGGTTGACAACAAAATATGGAGCGTTAATGAAGCTTTGCACCAGTCAGCGCAAGAACAGCAAAAACATTTTTTTATTTTGAAGTTTATTATCGAGATGAGGCATTTCAACAAATCATTTAAAAACAAATAAATACAAAAATCATGATCTGTGACAGATAAAAAATGGACCACCTTTCCTGCAAAACAAAACAAATGTAAATTTTTCATTAAAACATTCGGAGCATCACCACGTGCGGATGCCACCTGTGCCAGCTAAGCCCAGTGACCCATCAGCACCACATACATGAACCAGAACCAGTGACTGGAAACATCCCACTGCTCTAAACTTGTTCTGAGCCACACACAGAACCTCGTGTGCAGCTGAAATCAAAATACGCTGCATAAAGGCTCCAAACCTCGCCTTGCTTTGCTTTAGGTCAGCTAGCAGGACCAACATTATTCATCCTTGATAAATGCCAAAATAATGAAAAAGAGTGTACATCTTCCTTTAATTTTAGCTTAATCAGAATAAAGGACATATTTGTAAACTTGAATCTGGCTTTGGATGTTGCTTTAATAGCTTCATCCTATCTGAGCAGCATTTCAGCTCACACCAGTAAAGGACTTGTTTCACCATGGCAAAGGACACTAATGTTAAACAACAATTTTACAAAGTCCTTTGCTGCTGCATGTTCCTGAAAGATACGATGGTTGGACTTTCCTGTATTGTTTATATCTTTCTGTAATTAAACAGACAAATATGGAAACTTCATATTAAAAAGCTGACCTAAAACAAGACATTTTAGGTGCTGAGAAAAAAAAAATATATATATTTTAACTAAATGACTAGTTAATCAAATCTCAACAGCCAAGAAAAAGAAATTACATCTTTTTGTTCATCTTTTTTTGGGCAAGAATGTTGCTCCCTTGTAATATTACAAGCTCTTAATCTTTTATTCTGTGTTTTGTGAAAACTGAAGGCAGGAATTTAATATTCTGTCTGTTTTGAAAATGGATAGCACTTCAGAAACATGCCAAAATTCAAGAGGATGGCGTGTCACTAAAGCGGTCCCTAAATGAAAGACATAAGTGAAGGCGAGCTCTCTTACCTCCGTCCCGAGCCGTTGCGCTGCAGATCTCCTCCGCCTTCTTGACTCTGCACCAGGTTGCCTTTGCAGCAAATGACCCGCAGTTTGTTCTGGTAGGATGAGGCCAAGTAAATGGCCCCAGAGGAAATGGCTGGGCCAAGGTAACGTGGGTTTGGGATGTCCAAGTGTGCATACGAGTGTGACCTGAAGAGCAGGGAAAGCAAAAACTATTTCAAACAATGACCGGAGCATTTCCTCACTTTTTCTTACAGAACAGCAAAAATATGCACAACTTGTGCTGTTCTCCAAGTTTGATTTGTAAATGCATTTTAAATGTTGCATCATTTGGACTGAACCAAAGATGCAACATTGAAAGTCTACAAAAAGTGACAGAGCAGACTGTACTTCTGTCAGTGTTTATAAGAGGATGCTGTACATCGTCTATAAGTCTGCTTTGGCGTGTGTGATCCCTTTTCCAATCTTCATATGGGAGAGCAGCATCAGAGCCAGGGACTTAAAAAAAAGCTTAGCAAGCTGATAAAGGAGGATCACTCTGCACATAATCTGCTGGGGCTCCTGTGCAAAGGATTCTTCATAAACTTAACATCATTACAGACGACCCAGAGGATCCTCCTCATCAGACTGTGTCTTCAGTCGCAGGCTACTTCAGGTTAGCTGTAATACTGACCACTACATTCCTATCCACAGCCATCACCGTTTGTAACAACTGTAATAATGAGCTACAACATTTATTTTTTTTCTTTTAGAATTGAATCAGTTTCTTTTCACTTCACAGCTGTGCACTATGTTTTGTGAGTCCCTTTAACTAACATTTGAAATCCAAAGAACTAAAAAGAAAATTGTATAGATTAAATAGATTAGATCCTCAGACCTGACGTTTTGGAGTATACACTATACGGTGTTTTACTGTGAAATTTAAGAACTACAATTCAGTTTTATTTTCATTTTTAGGTCTTAAAACAAAAAGGGGGATAGAACCCCCCCATCTTTTTTGAGGGGAAAGGATCCATAATTTCCTGTCTAGTGGCAGAAAGAGACTGCCTTTATACATAACTCATTTCTGATCCATCACATAAAATCAACACTTCCACGAATTTTCAGATTTTAATTTGTAAAACCCAAATTAAAAAAATGAAAACTATGCATCATTTTTGCTTCCACTTAAGAGTTCTGCACTATATTGTGTTGGTTTAACATATACAATTCCAAAATACATTAAAGTTTATTACCAAAAGCTGTGTAAAAAAATAAATAAACCGTAAACATCTTTCAAAAGCAAAATAGCAACAAAATAATAATAATAATAAAAAACCCTTACCCAAGAGCAGCATGTCCCTGAATTTCAATAACATCCAAAGAGTTGAAGTAAGTCACAAACAGGTAGGGCTCTCTATAGGCTGGAAAAAACAACATGGCATTCAACATCATTACTGTTTTTTTTTTTTTAATCCTTTAAAATCAATTACAATTCATCCAAACGAGACACTCAAACTGGTTGACATTTACCAAATGAGAGAGGCAGACGGCTCCATTTGATATCGTCTGTTCTACTTCTGCGGCCATATGCATCAACAAACACACCAAACTCTGCAAGACAAAAAGTCCAGAAGTTAAAAGACCCAACAGGAAACACCGCCTTTCCACTTTGGTGGTAATGTTGCATTGTGTTTTATATATATATAAAACCACATAAATGAATAAACAAATGTCAAACCGTGGAAACAGAGCAGGTACTCATCCTTCTGTGGGGCTGTGGTGACTTGGATGATGGAGATGGGAAAGCTGTGGGAGGACGCAGCGAAGACGGCCGAAGCCAGCGTTACGTCGTTTTTATCCAAGAACTCTGCAGAAACGAATCCCCAGAGATATTTAGCTAACTCAGGTGTGAACGCTCAAACGTTGCGGTGACAGAACTCCTCTGCTGTGAAGGTTTGTGTAAAACCATCTGGTTATAAAGAAATAACAGCTCAAATTAAGACGCGTACCTTCCAGCACATACTGCTTCATCTCAATCTCGTAGAACTTATTTGTGCCAATTATGATGCTGTATCCAGTGAAGTGAATACAGCTGCACGGCTCTGACGTCTCAATCTCCTGCGAATGCAAACGGAGAATGGATCAGCATCCTCTTTAAGTTCCCACACCGAGCAGATCTCCCACGCCGTCCGTTCACCTTTCTGATGCAGAACTTGTTGAGGCTTTCATTATGTCGCAGGATGGTAATCTTGTTAGGCATCGCAGCACAGATACAGAGTCCGTTATCGATCTGCAAAGACAGGGCAGTTCTAATCAGGACAGAGGTAAATATCTGCAATTGCCGCTCTGTTGTTCCTGTTAAGATCAGCTCGATAGCTGACTGGGCGACAGTCCGCCGGGACTCGACTCCGTTTACGCAGCAAATGGTCTCACCTTTCCAGAAGAGAAGAGGTGGCATCCCTTCACTGTCTCAAAGATGAAAGGGTTGAGGTCGGGCTGAGCTGGGAGATGGGACTGTGACAAAGACTGTTTCACCTTCTTGATCTCCACCAAACACAGCGCTCTCTCTTCCCCTGAATGACATCAGCAACACCAGGCATTATAACGCGTACAAGGAAATGCCCATAAATTGGGGGTTTAGCACGTAAATTTATGGATTTTATGCCTTTAGTTCCAACAACTAATTATTAAAATAAAGAAGAAACAAACAAAAATAAAAACACAAATTTTTTTTATACATAACTTGTATCAATCAATTTCCATCTTGATGCCTTTTATATATATTGTGGGAGGAAGAAGGATTTGGCCATGTAGTTTGGATATGAATCTAACCAGAGAAGTAATGCCAATCAAATAACGGTTGCTGATTACATTATAGCTGTTAAAACCAGACTGCTGTATTACTTTTGCTGCAGTAGGAATGATTGTTACTTTTCTCTTAAGTAAAAACAATCATTTCACAGTGAAAGTGCTTTCACTCAGTTCTCATACAACGAGAATGTCGTACCAGTGATCATCAGCAGCTTATCAAGCTCCCTCAGGATCTGGATCTGGAAAACTGAAGTCAGTCCAGGGATGTGCGTCAAAGAGTTCTTGATGACGTTGAGAGCGTACAAACCCTCCTCAGAGCCAACAAGAACAATCTGAAGGAAAGGATGAGGCAGGCAGTGAGGAAAATGGAGTAGTCAGGCAAATTGACTCACCACAAACATGGTTAGGAAGCCTCTTTTTTTTGTTTTTTTTTTTGTGATTACTGTACCTGGTCTGTGAGAGGTAGGGTGCAGTTGATGTCCAAGCGGTCATCCCCCTCCAGCTTCAGCAGAGAGTTGCCCAGAAGTTTCTATTAAGACAATAAACAAAGGAAAACCAGAAAGGTTCAGAAATCTGCAAATTAGTTGAATTAGGGGCAAGTAAACTCAGAGCGTGACAGCCGGAGAGCTTTTACAAACAAAATGAGCAAAGCACTAATATAGCAAGGCTCATTTCACATACAGGGTTATGCATGAAACACACAATTTGTCATACCTCCAGTAAACCAGTTAACTTTAATCTTTCCAGTTTTTTTTGTAATTAAGTTTTAAATACATTTCATTATACATTATCTATCTGTTGCAACTGAAAAGAGAAAAAAATAGTCAAATAACCAAAGATCAACAATGCAAGTCTTGTATGTGCTAAATGCTGCTCTGCAATATTTCTTGTAGCATCACTTTTACTTTGCATAGTGAATCTGGAGGTCTAACAGAGCTCAACATAATAAAGCCAAAGAGATGCAGTGGGGGGAGGAGCTTCAGACAGAAGGACAGCTGCACTGGAGAAAATGATGAGGGAAAACTGGATAGAAAGTAAAGTAATTTAGGAAAAAGCCCTTATGTGAAAAAACAGGGAAATAAATAAAAAAACAAGCCTAATATGAGATAATCTTGCAATAGTAAAGTCTGTAATCAGAAAAACATTTAATCTGGTGAAGATTATGAAGCTCCTGGCTGGAAATGAAAACACAAATTTTACTAGACTGTCAGCAATGCAAGACTTTGTGTGATGTCAACAAATGAGGCAATAATTCGGGGACGCACCAATAAATGGGGTTTTGACCAGAATGCGTCAACCTTTTTTATTTCAGCCTGGCCTGTGACCAGCTGGTCAGAACATCAGTTCCTCTTGCACAGCACAAGTAAGAGGTACAAGGTTGTAGCAACAACTAAAATAGTGGAAATGTTGTTACTGAATGAAGATAAAAAAAAAAAAAAAAAGCTACTCTGTATTTTTTAATGACATTCTTAGACCTCCCTGTGGGTCATTTAGGCTGTGAGCGAGTTGAAAGCTTTCAGCAGGTACCAGGAAGGTTAAACACAACACAGCAAAGTTACTTTGTTTTGAGCTCTAAACCTCTGTTTCACATGACGGATACTGAATTTGGAAATGTTAGCAATGTGAAAATCTTGGTTAAGGTAAGTCTTTTCAGTTTGTTCCTGTACATTCTCAAACAGAAACAGTGGTTAGAGTAATGCTAAACATGCCAATTGCTAATCACTCCAGTTGTGTAGCTTTTAATTTGGCAGTCGACTCTGGTAAAAGCCTCAGTTTTGCACAAACTACAAAGCTGTGGGTGAATGTTCTTATCCCAGTGTGTTATTTAGCAATAGCTCCAACCTTGATCAACAAATCAGTAAATTTAGAACTTGATGTCACAAGTCTTATGTTAAAGTTAGAAACATAAGACTAACTTCAGCATAAGTTAGTCTTATGAAGCCAAATTCATAAGAGTAACTTATGGGGGGGGAAAAAAACAATTATAGCAAAATCTAGACTTATTCCATTTTTACTTGGAACCGTTTTAACTCTTCTTTCAGTTTTTTTATTTGGCTGTGAACACAACAGTTTGGTAGTAGAGGTTAGAAGGTAACAGAAATGTAATGTTTAGACACAGAGGAAGTAGAGGCAGGGGCACCGTATTTGGAGAGAAGCTGAAACAATTCAGAGCTAAGCTAGCATTACAAAGAAAGCAGAAGATGGGAGGAAATGTTGCAAAAAACAGAAAGAAAGGAACAAGCACCAGCCCATGATATCTGCTGTTGCAAAAACCAATCATGTCGTGGTTTACCAAAAAGGGCTTTTGCACAGCTTTTGCAGGAGCATGCAGCACAGCATACGCTAAAATGTCTGCCGCAGCATGTTCGTGTCCATGCGTTAATGTGGTTTATATCACTGAAAAAGTATGACGTACGACTGTTTTTTCGAAGGCATCTGTTCTGGTCGACCATATTGAGTAAGTGACCCTGGACTGTGCTGACCTCAACTATCGTGCACACAGTTTTAATGCATATTGGGAACAGCTGACACATGCTCAGTCGGACGGACGACTGAAGCCCAAGCGTTCGTGCAGCCACTTACTGTACCTGAACCAGAGGTGATAGGTTCTTCTGTCTTTTAGAAACGCCTGCCTATAACATGATCCACATAACCAGGTTGAATGGAGATAAACGCACACACACGATCGCAGTCACACATGTACCAACCAATTTATTCACAGAGGAGGACAACAAATAGGTACAGGATGAAAATATTGAACACATGCAAAGAGAAGAGAGAGAGAGAAAGGAGAGAAAAAAAGAAGTGAAGATGCTGGGCTGATGAGGAATAAAAAGCATCTTAATTCATTTTTTTCAAATTTTGCCCCAAACAAGACTAAGATCTTTGGATTTGGTTAAAATTGGTCTAATATTAAGAAACCAAGGACTGGTTTCACACCTGTCGTTTACAAAAGTATTTACATATTGAGCAGCACAAAATCTTAAAAATAATGTATGAATATTTAAACTTATACTTAAATGACAAAATTACACTTACCGCCTCAGTTTCTGCTCTGTCTTTAGACCCGCGGCTACTGACCACGACAGACTCCAGCACTGCCACCCAGCGCTGCTTGTCAGGGAAGCTGGGAGCCATGAAGTAGAGGCACTGGCCCGGCCAGCATGTGGTGTGAGGATGGGACTCCAGCTTCAGCACGTAGGGAATGTCTGAGAACGGGTGCAAAAAACAAAGCAAAATAAATATATATTTATATACCTGTATTTGGACGCCAATATATTTAAAGATTCTAAAAATCAGAAACCCAATATAAATGCTCAAATGACAGAATACCTTTAAAAAAAAATACAAATGTAATTTCTGGTGAGGAGTAAAATATAAATAGGAAACATCCACATTTATTGCCACTTGAAATGGCTAAATCTCACAGGAGCATCATGTCAGGAGTAAATGGTCAGAACATAATTACTCAAGGAGGTTTTCCATGTGTATGAAAGCATAGAAGAGTTTAGGCATGAAATAATGAAACTCCGATTTCACTGTGTATAACAGGGTGGTTGAGGAAATTGTGACCTCATTCGTAAAAAAAATGAATTAATTAATGAACAAAATAGAGATGATGTAGAACTGGACCTTTGAAACAGGCTGCCTGAAATCCCTTAAATATCTCACAGATGAAAGTTTAGATGGCTACAATAAGTTTTAACCAACATGAGTAAAATGATCAGTAAGGCAGCAGGTTGTCCCAACGTCTTCCTCATTCAGAATACAAACTTTCATTGCTAACTTTTGTTTAAGGAGCCAAACAAGGTAAGAGTTTAATGATCAACTGTAACTAAATCACTGTTTTGTTTTGTTTTTTTAGATATATACAAGTTTACACATCAATATTTGAAGATTTCTCAAAAAACAAACAAAACACAGATAGTTGTTGGTATGGCCTCATTTTTATTTTGTTTTACAAATGCCGTAGTGAAAGCAAACATTGAAACCAGAAAATGACAAAATGAAAAACATTCGATCTTTTTTCATCAGCAGAATTAACTGTAGTTTTTCTTACCCGACTTGGCCGTGTTGATGAGCTCAGAGGCACCGATGGCTCCGTGAACTGTGACCTCTCCATCACCTAAACACAGCTCAAACTCCTCCTCAGCCTTTAGAGAGTCTAAAAAAAAAAGAAACAGATGTGGTCTATGCAGGAAAACCTGAACTTAAATTATATCAATATAAATTCAACAGAATTATCTTTATTTTAAAAATGTAATGCATAGAAAAAAAACAACAACAACAAAACAAAAACAATTGTTGACCTTCTGCAGGTTCAGTATCGTAGACCGATAGTTTGGTTCCGTCCAGAATCACATATTTCCTCTCCCATCCTTGCTGGCCGCGTTTGCCATTTCTATCCAGTGAAATATGAAGGTTTAAACTATTTATTACTGCTGCATAAAACATTCAGAAAAGCTGTAAAACACCTGTACTGGGGAAGACTATTACCTAGGCTGCTTCATCCATCCTTCGAGACGAACGTGCCCAGTGGCCTCCTTCATTTGCAAAGCGGGTGAGTTTGTCTTTTCTCTGCACAGAGCCTCTGAGAAGTGAGTGGCATACTCGGCTGGCAGACCGCAGGTGGCCGGCAGACACGGGGAACACTTGGGGTGGCACAGGGTGTGGCACTCTGCAACGAGACAGAAAGAAGGATGAAAAAAGCCTTTAAAACAGCTCACCATTACATTAAAATAACCCCAAGATCCAGTTTCGTTATCAAAAGGCATCTAGATAATCCTCTCTGGATATTTAATCATTCTTATCAGAAGTTGTAGCGTTCATTTAAACTGTACAGTTTCCTGGCACAGACTGGCCTTTTAAATATAGTATATAGTAAACTTGGTTTTAGCCTGTGGCCATTCCTGAAGCCTAACGTGAGCCTGACTTATCCACTCCAAAACAGTTTTGACATTGGTTTAAAAAACAGTGTCCTGTTAAAACGCCCGACTGTGGCCAAATTTCAACCATCTGTCCCTCTCAGATGAAAAGAAACTGGTGAGAATGAATGACGAACTGAAAGCTGGTTGCAGGAGCCTCAAAGAAGACAGCTTGACTTCAACTTGATCTGTGGAGAACAGACTGGCAAGATAGCCCTTGGAGAAAAGGTTTCATGCTCAGACAAAGCAGTAACAAAAGGTGTCTGCAAGGAAGGTAAGGCGTCCAAACTTCAGAACAGCACAAAAACTACGACTTTCTCCAAATCACTCTACTTCACCTCAAATCAATAACTAGATGATGGGCAATATCGGCTGTTCCAGTCAGACAATGAGAACAAATTTATTAAAACGACTGAGACGACAAAATGATTGGAAATGTGTGGACTATTTCTGTTGAGTCCTTGGCAAAAAAAATCTGGTAAGAAGAGTGATCAAATAACCAGCTGGAATTATACCAGAGTCCTGCTGACTGCTACACTTTGTTTTTTTCTACACATTGCTAAGGGAAGTGTGTTTAAACATTAGTGGAGTGGAGTATATATGTAATCACACCAACACACTCCCAAAATGTTTAAGATATTCATCCCAATGAATGGGGTACATGTAAACAACTCCAGGCCAGCAGTCTAATGGTGTTCGAGTGGGACGTAAGAAATTGTCCTGTAATGACATAATTATATCCTATAAATTATTTAATAACTTTATTGTAATAAGTATGTGCAATTAATGTCAACTTGGACATTGTTGTCTCTGTTATTGTCTTTTCTAAGACAATAGCTGTGAAACCGATGATCCTACCCAGGAAGAAAGAAGCCAGATTAATCCATCTAAAGGCTGCGTTACAAGAATGATTCCAGTATTTTTGTTATTTCCTGCCAATAAAGTGTCCCCGGAAATATTTTTTATGTTCCATCTGTGCCGCTGAAAAGCACGATACAGACCTAAACAAGTGGCAGCCTGCCGTCCAAAGTGAACAGTGTCCAGGCAGACGGCACATTTGGCAGCCCTCATGTTGAGGCCGACAGTGAAACGATGAGGAATGTTGTGGTGCATTCTTTCCTTCACACGGCGACCGAATTCTGCAAAGCAAACAGGGGAAAGAGAAAAAAAAACAAAAAAAAAAACGATGCAGAGATAGAAGTTACTGACATGAGGAAAAGTGGTAAATAACTGCGGGGATCAGCAAAGATTTGCATCAGATGCATTATTTTCAAGCACTGGAAGGCGTTTTAAGGAATGGATTTGGAACTGGGCCTTAAAACAGTCAAACTAAAAATCAGATTGCACATGCTAGTAAGCATGAAATGTATTTAAATGCTCCTGAGTGAAAAGCCACCCGTCCTACACAACACGTCTTCCTGTCTCGAGGAAGAAAGCCGTCTTTGGTCAAGTTAGACAGTGAAACAGATGAACACAGCGAGAGCGGAAAGTTTCCACACGGTGCAGCATGCTGGCATCGGAGGTGAGCTCAGGCGTTTGATGGTGGCTAACTTACTTTCAAACGTGACCCTCCTCTTTTCTGTGAGGAACAAGAGGGAAGAGACACAAAGAAGAAAGTGGTCTAACAACAGCTAAATGCAAGCAGAAACACACGGACACCAAGAGCCTGAATCACAAAGCAAGAGCAACCAATTCTGCCCGGTTTCTTCCGTAGATGTTTGCTGATTGGGTTGGTCTGTTCCGAAACAGGAAGTTATTTTATTCAGTGAATTTCTTTCTACTGATGTGAAAATTTTCCAGGTGATTGTTGAGCCGTTTATTAGTTGTAGCTGGGATTCACTCAACCTGCAACCTAGCTATGGTATAAGCAGCATTGGTTCAGTTTCCATGGAGACGACTGCGTCAATAATGCGTTTTCGCTTCAAATTAGAAGACAGCCTGGATTATTTAAAAAGCAACCCAGCTTTTTTATGGCTTATCTACGTTTCTCGATTCACACCAACACACTCTCAAAATGTTTAAGATATTCACCCCAATGAATGGGGTACATTCATCGGGTTGAATGTACCCCATTCTTGTAAATCTTAAAATTTACAACAATTATAAAAAATAAAAAAAAGTTTTCACATAAAAAAAAAAGTCTCAGTTTAATATAAATACTTTTGAATCCCACACTTAAACAATTATTTCCATTTATGCACTAAAATCATGTTTCCAGATATAGGCTTTTGATAATGTTTCAAAATGAGGGGAAAGAACAACATTGAACTAAA